>NC_136507.1:71527071-71692071 GCF_053919585.1 Euprymna scolopes
CACACACACACACACACACACACACACACACACACACACACACACACATTTATTTATTTATTTTTAATTACCGTTTTATCTGTTTGGTTACATATGTTTCGGATGTTGAGCCATGTTTACGATCCAACAGCCTCGTCAGACCTTACAGAAATGGTTGTTAGTATTTGGAAGAAGGGTTTTAGAGGAAAGACGAGAAAAAAAGGGGGTAGAGATAATAAGGGGAGGGAAACGGGTATCGACAATATTTAAGTTTTGAAGTTATATTGTAGTGTGTGGGGAGGTAGCAGATTCAGGTAGGTGTGGGTGGAGATATATGGACATTGATAGGGGGAGAGGAAGAGATGATTGTAAAAAAAGAAAAAGAGGGGTGTTAAGGAGAGGAGGGGGATTCCAATTTTAAGGTTTTGACTGCTTTTCTGTTGTTTAGCCAGGTATATGGAATAGATGAGAGAGAGAGAGAGAGAGAGAGAGAGAGAGAGAGAGAGAGAGAGAGAGAGGAGGGGGTTGTGTAAGTGTAATATGTATTTGACAAGTAAAAGTTTACTCGTTCATTTCAGTTGATAATAAGTTGTTTTTAGGTAGTTATGGGTTAATATATACGCAATCATTTGAAATGAAATGCAGTTAGCAAAATGTTCTGCTGCGACTGGACGCTATTTTGCTTTTCAGCACAATTATTGAAAATAGTTTTTTGAGTGGTTGTGGATAATTATATGGAGAAAATTATACGAAAAGAGACGTTGATACAACCTGGGTAGTCCATTATCGGAAGGAGTCCAATGTCGTTCGGGGTTATAAATCCAGATGGGCAGAATATATATATTATGTATGTGTGTGTGTGTGTATGTGTGTGTGTGTGTGTGTGTGTGTGTAAGTATGTGTGATATCATAACGTAGTTTTAGTTTAATCCTACAATATCCTAACGTTGTTTTATTATCTCATAAAAGTGGAGTGCCGTTGGGACTCATATTTTCAATAATAATGTCCTCTCAACACAAGTTAGAACCCGTTTAAATTACATTAAGGATCCATTTACTTTTGCCAACTTTATGCAAAAATATACTCATTCTGACAAATTTATGTGTTCTTTTGATATTTCTAGTCTTTATACTTGCGTCCAACTGTTGGAGACTATTAATATATGTGCTATCGCCTTATATCGGAATCAACTTCCAACTCCCTCAATTCCCGAAAATATTTTCGTAGAATTGATAAAATTCGCCACTATATCGGTTGAATTCAATTTTAATGATATTATGCACAAAAAGATAAATGGTGTAGTCATGAGTTCTCCGTTGAAACCAGCTTTAGCTAATATCTTTGTAGGTTATCAGGAAGAGGGTCTATTATCTGGTTTTCATAAATCAGACTTTTCACTTTCGTTACGTTGATGAAACCTTTTGCGTATTCGACAACGAGACGAAAGCAGATGCTTTTTATTTTTCGTCTCTTCGTAACGTTCATCCAGTCATTAGGTTTACGGTACAAAGAAACCAACACAATTTCTACTCTTTCGGTTTTAGATGTTCTTGTTTTCAAGACTTCTTCGAGTTTTCTTACTTCCGTTTATAATAAAGAAACATTTATCGGCCTCTATACACGTTGGGACTCATTCTGTCCTACGAATCAAAAATTTAATTTAATTAAGACTTTAACACATAGAGCTTTGATGATTTTTTTTCAATTCCGATACCGATTCAAATACCCCCAAAAGCTCCGATTTTTCCGATTCTCTATTCCGATTCCGATTAATCGTTCCCAAACTTATATATATATATATATATATATATATATATATATATATATATATATATAAAGCTGAATGTCTGTGTGTGTGTCCGGTCACGAATAGGCTCCTATATGGTTGACTATTTTAAAAAACTGATTACATATAATGATAGAAGATGTATCGAGGATCAGGAATGGGTATGTTTGATCTGGCAGAACGGTGGTTCATAAAAATTGTGGGGTCTGCGTTAGGACCTGGCCCCCAAAGTATGGAAATAAAAAATGAAAAGAAAAACGTTTACAAGTGTTTTTTATATAGATGTACATAAGAATACTTCGATAAGTATGTTTCAACTTAAATAGGGATGGTATAATGAAATTGTGCGGTCTGCGTTCGCGCCTGTACTCCATGAAAGTATGGCACAAACTTTAATAAATACTTTTCATATCTATTTGCGTAAGTATACTTTGATAATTATGTTTCAGTTTGAAGAAATATGGTATAATAAAATTATTGGTTGATTGTTCGCGCCAGACCTCCATAGAATGTAAATATATCACAAAGTTTAACACGGTTTTATAAAAGGGGTGAGGGTCCACAATAACACCTTAACCTTAAACTTTAATTCACGTTAGCTTTTATTTATTTTTTTAGTTGAATCATATTGAGTCGAATAAATTCACCTCATAAATGTACGTTTTTATTAAAGTGAAAGCAAAAAAAAAAAAAAAAGTCGGAACTTTAGACAATTCTCGACGAAAATTTTGCATAACTCTGATTTTTCCTTCTCCACCTGCACGTGGCACTCTTTCGAAGATAGATAAATAGATAAATAATAAAAAATAAGAACGTTACTTGTTATCGTGTCAAAAAAAGGAAAAAATCTTGTTCACGTGATTACGTGTCTTTTTAAAAACATTTACATAACCTTTTTATTTTATCTATATATCTGTTTAAGCTTTTTTTTGTCACTGTACTAGAAGGAATTCAGTTGATTACAACCCTTTCTGGGTGTTCTTTACATTACAATAGTACAACCCTGAATCCGACGGCGCAATACTACACCGTTCAATACTATAAAACTGAAACGAAGCTGTCCTGCTTGAAAAGGCGCCATTTTCTTCTTATTCATATTGATATCGATTCTTTGCTTTAAAAAAACTAAAGTAATTACATGTTTACTTTTTTAATATCCCATTTTGCTGTTTCGGATTATTTTACTAAAGTAAGTAAAGCTTCATTATTTTTCAAAATTGTTTTTGTTTCTTTTTTTTTCAATATTTCGTCGATATTATTTAATAAGAGTGTTTAGCAGAAAAGCCAACAAACGACTGCCCGAAAAAATAAATATACAAGAAATAAAACGGGTCTCTCCATTTCAAAGTGGCTGCTATTTTGATTTTTTTAAACCGGTTCGTGGATTAAAAAAAATATTTTTTTTTTTACAATCTACTTAAAAATACAAACCAATGAACTTTTCTACCATAAAAGTAACTTTTATTGACTATGGTAACATGTATTTCTTGTATAATTATATCATTATACAGGGTGTTTCAAAAGTCTTGGGAACATTACAAATTCGTATATCTCATGAACTATTCCAGGTAGAAAAATGAAACTGGTGTCATTTTAAAGCTTGCTTAATCAAGTTTTTGGTCATACTAATGATTTTCGTCTTATCTTTCCATGTGCAGTAATGGCGTTCTCTAAACAAGACAAGGCGTTTTGCGTCCTCCAATTTGCAAAGACTGAATCGTGGACATGTGTTCAGCGTGCATTTCGCAGGAAATTTAAAAAAGAAGTCCCTGAAAGGAAACCCATTGTCAGATGGCATGCTAAATTTGTGAAAGATGGGTGTTTGTGCCCAAGTAAGCGAACAGGTCGCCCTTCAACTTCAGAAGCTGCAGTTGAGCAAGTCCGGGCAGCCTTTCAGCGGAGCCCCCGTAAATCAGTGAGAAGAGCCAGCAGGGAACTTCAGCTTGCTCCAGCAACTGTCTGGCGTGTCTTAAGGAAACGACTGCAAATGGTACCTTACAAGCTCAAGTTGGTCCAAAAGTTGAAGGACACTGATAAGCCACTTCGCCGTGACTTTTGCATTGCAATGCAAGAGAAGTTGGAAGATAACGGCTTTGATGACCGGCTTGTTTTTAGCGATGAGGCGACCTTCAATCTGAATGGCAAAGTTAACAAGCATAGCACTCGCATATGGGGTACTGAGAATCCTCATGAAATTCTTGAGCACGAGCGAGATTCACCAAAAGTGAACGTGTTTTGTGCAATTTCCAAGAAAGGTGTCTATGGACCGTTCTTCTTTGAAGAGGCAACTATCACTGGTGAATCCTATCTCAACATGATGGAAGACTGGTTAATGGCTCAGTTGGAAGAAGCAGAATCTGATGACTTCATTTTTCAACAAGATGGTGCACCACCACACTGGAGACTTAGAGTAAGGCAGTTTCTTAACACAAGGCTGCCTGGTAGATGGATTGGGAGATCTGGGCGAGGTGATGACGTTCTCATGCCCTGGCCTCCTACGTCTCCAGATCTTACCCCGTGTGACTTTTTCCTTTGGGGCTTTGTCAAGCAACAAGTCTATGTGCCGCCCCTTCCAAGAGATATTTACGAACTAAAGGCTCGAATAACGGCAGTTGTGGGAACCATTGACGTCAAGATGCTGGAACGCGTTTGGCAGGAAATGGACTATCGACTAGATGTCTGCCGTGTGACGAATGGTGCTCATATTGAGCAAGTTTGAAGATTCCCCACAAAACTTGAAACTTTAACCTTTCCAACGGTACCAATTTCATTTTTTAACTCCTAATAGTTTTTGAGTTATTAAAAATCTTTATGTTCCCAAGACTTTTGAAACACCCTGTATATATAACATTTTCTCTTTGTAAGCAAACATCATTTTGTTGGTCATTCTTGGCCACGAATGGAAACAAAGTTGATATAAAAAAATATATTTTCGCGATAATTATCTTTACTTTCATCATATTTTGCTTAGGGTAAAATTTTTGAGTGTCAAAACCTATCTCTTTACAACCCCCTCTTTTTCATAACCTATCATACTTTCATCAATCATAGTCCTATTTCTGTAGGCTGTTTTTGAACCCAGTCAACGACGGATACTTCTGTTAGTATATACATACATATATATATATATATATTAAATAACTTCAAATGTAAGGAATTTCTCAATTCATATGCAGAACATTTATAAGTATATATATATATGTGTGTGTGTGTGTGTGTGTGTGTGTGTGTGTGGTGTGGGTGTGGGTGTGTGTGTGTGTGTGTGTGTGTGTGTGTGTGTGTGTGTGTGTGTGTGTGTGTGTGTGTTGGCAGCTACTATTCTTTGAAGCAAACGTTCTTGAAAGAAATAGATGTTTGGTTTATTGTTTATGTAAAGAATTGGGATGTATTGTTAGATTCCGGCAAGGTTGCTGAAAATCTATTTGCAAGCGGCGACGTCTTTCAATAACATTGGTCTTCCTCACCTCACTTTCTCCCCTCTTTGTTCTCTCTTCATATATATATATATATATATATATATATATATATATATATATATATATATATATATAAAGTCACTTTGTGTGCGTGTGCGTGTGTGTGTATTTCTTTCTTATAGCGCGTTCGAAATGATATTTCTGTTTAAAGCACAATTGAAACAGGATACTTGACTGTTGCACTTTAAACTTTAATGCAAGCATTTATATATAAAATAATTTTATAAAATCGACAGTAGGTTCTCTACAGTGCAATGTAGATTACAATATATTATAAACTAAGTCACTTGCGGGGAGTTATGTGAAGCTTCCTCCCGGTGCACAACGATGGGTCCCAACAAGAGTGGAAAATCACTCGATTTGATTAAAAAATTTAGCAATTTAACGGATTTCGATGAACAATAAATTATTAGTGTGAAGCTTTCATTGATTCTCATTCAACCTCGGCCAACGTTGGGTTTTCATGCTAGTACATATATACATTATATATATATATATATATATATATATATATATATATATATATATATATATATATATATATATATATAGTTAGATATGGAGAAATATAAAAAGGCTATAATAATGCAGGGAACCGGCTGTTGCATTAGTGTGACGTATGAACAGAAATGGACAAACGGAAGAAGGCCTTTTTTGTTTTGTTATTTTAACTTCGTATATCCATTTATTTTCCGAGATAATTACAATAAGACCTTTCGTTTGTTCGTTTTTGTTCATATGTCACACTAATACAACAGCCGGTTCCCTGCATTGATATATCCATATCTATTTACCAGCAATGATTCAAGCAAACTACCTTTCTCTATTAAAATTCTAGTTATGCTATCTAATACATCAAACCGAGTGCCCATTTCCAGCGGCCGTGTACCAGACTGGTCCAAGTACGAAACGAAAAGTAACAAAATGAGAGTACAGCAACCAACATCGAGTACAGCAACCAACATCGAAAAGATTAAAATGATGTAATTATTAAATGAGGTCGCACGCAAAAATGAAATTAACAAAAATTAAATTAACAAAAATTAAATTAACAAAAATTAAAAAAAAAAAAAATTGATCCGCCATCGAAAACACGCCTATGACGATTTAGTCTTATTTTAAACTCAGACTAACGAATATAGACTTAAGTAGGCATTTAATAGATATTTTAAAATTTGAAAAGTTATTTTCCGTGGATGAATTCGAATAATTCTATCACCTACATCGTGGCCAAATAATTCAAATGCTTTTTTTGTAATCAGTCTGTTCTATCCCACCTCACGGTATCATTGACAAGCGTCTAAAAAAGAAACATCTTCCTACTTTTTTTTTTTTTTTTTAGATTAAGATAGATAATTAGTATTATTTGGATTAATCCGACTATTGTTCTCATCTTGAGTGTTATTCGCACAACGTTTCGGTCAATGTAACCTCCGACCTTCTTTAGGTGTATTTTGTCGAACTCGGGAATCTTTCGGACGAACTTGGCAATCGGCACGGCATTTCGAACAGAACCCACAGGAGTAGCATGCTATCATGTCGTTACCCATGACTGGGTAAAAACCCTAAGTATTTCGCAATTGTATTTTGAGTGTCGTCCGCACTTTTAACCGCCGGAACTGAATTTTACCAAGTACTTAATCCACTGCGCCACTAGTAATTGCTAATAACACTCAAGAAAACGTAACATATTCATATGATCAATAGAAACCAGAAACCTTGTTGGTGAAATTGGGTTCCGCAAATCTGTTTAGAACACGCCGGAAAGCGTGGCCTGAAGACGCGTGGGCACCGACAGACTTCGTTGTGGGATGGATATTCATAATGCACCGTCCCTACAATCTCGAAAGGGTTCCTGTTTACAATGCTTCTCCATGGGACAGAGTTAGACACCAGAGTTGTTTTTTTAACGTGGAGAAAAGGAACAAAAATAAAATTGCCTCAGTCGTGAACGATTTCTGCTCCATTGAGAGAGAACACGAAACTGAAGTGCAACATCTGAAGAACAGATACTACACTTTCATCTCGGCCAGAATCTCGAAAGGGTTATGGGATAGTTTACCTTTACACAGAAAGCCGTGATTTAAGCATAACGATTCGCATAAGATTATTCATGGCGTAGAACACTGCCCACATTATGAACGGGCCAAGATCGAAGTGTAGTATCTGTTGCAGTAGATACTGCAAGCAAAGACCATATGTGGGGGCGACCCCACATATAAGACCTTGGTCAATGAAGGGGCAACCCTTCATACCAATTGTCACTATCTAACTCCCCTATTTCCCGGGGAGTTTGTCCCCATTTCCTCTTCACTCCTCACTTTAAAAATCGGCCTTGTGCCTAATTTGCTCAGTGGGGGAGCAAATAAATACCTCAAAGACCATATGTGGGGGCAACCCTACATATAAGACCGTTGCTCTTGTAGCAATTAGTTATTGGTCAATGTAGGGGAAACCGTTCATTCCAATTATCACTATCCAGTTCCCCTACCCCCCGGGTAGCTGTTCCCCTTCACCCCATCTTTTCACATTAAAAAACGGCCCTGTGCCTAATTTGCTCAGTGGGGAAGCAAATAAATACAACCTACATTATGAACTGATCAAGATCAAAGTGTAGTATCTGTTCTTCAGATGCTACACTTTAATTTCTTGTTCTCTCTTAGTGGAGGAGAAATCCTTCACGACTTAGACATTTTTAATTTCTATTCCTTTTCTCCATGTTAAAAAAACGACCCTGTGTTTCTAACTCTGTCTCGTCGGGAGGCATTGTAAATAGGTACATTATGAACGGAACGATGCTTCTTGTCCACTTTAAGAAGCATTTAAAGCCCATGAATTAAGGACGAAAGAAGGGAAGAAAGAAGCTCGTGCTATCTGTACCCACCTCGCAGTAATTGTTGGCACAAAACCCCGACTCTTCACCCTAAAATGTCAGATCTGATAGATGGGATATAATTAGTATCGGCTCAGAATTTCTTTCCTTCTCAGGAGGACGTCCGCATCAACTACAATCCATTTCCGTCGCCTATATATCCTTACGTCAACAGACCTGTCCATTCCCTCCCCTTCCGCATGAGTCTTTGATGCGTTACGGGTTTGCTGTAAACGAAATGTAGTTGATGATGAGCATGCTTTGAAGGTTGGATGCTTAGTACATAACGGAGATGGGTGGTGGTTGTGGTTGCTTTGTAGTATCTTCGTTGTATACTATTAGGTTTAGGGAAAAGTGGAGTAAGGATATCATTCGCTCCACGGGACTGACGTGTATGATATCTCCTGGATTTATTTCGCTCGGTCGCGTCGTTGGGCCTTCATGGAAGAAAGAGAATATTTATTGTATTTAATTAGCTATTCGAGATATTCACTTCCTTAACTAGTAGTTGCTTCACTTCGTATCATTCATTTCATCACCTAAGACCTTACATTATTACGCTCTTTGTTTTACAAAAGGGTTAATACATATCAAGGCTCGGAGGCCACTCGAGGATAAGAGTTAATGTGCTTATGGTAGTCATTGGGACAGTAGCGTAGTAATCGTTTGTGGTGGAAATTTAGTATAATTAAATTATTTACGAGGGTGGTTCAGTAAGAACTTGTTTATGTTAGACTTGAAGAGGACAATATTGTAGTCAACTGGAAAGCAGACCAGCGGAACAGAGCTCCACAAGCGGGCAGTTCCAGGAAATAAATTTTGTTCCTTTCTATGGAATCCAGGTTTAGGTTTAGGCACCAATAGAGAGTTTGGGAATTTATTGATAGTGATTTTGGGTAGACGAGTGTCTTTTTCTGAAAGATATGCGAACGGGATTCATAGATTGGAGCTCAGTCGAACACTTGTCATCGTCTCTTTTGTGAGAAAGAGGTCGCGGAGAAGAGAAAAGAATATCACCTACTAGATTACGAAGTCGGTTTTGAACACTGTTAAAGAAGGATAGTAGGCTCCGAACAGCTCCTAACCAGAAGTGGCAACAGTACTCCATCCTTGGACGTATAGGAAGAGATTTGCATCGGATTAGCAAACGATCATATATTAAAATATATGTCGACATTAGATGACATCTATAAATATAAAAGCGAAAATGTGTGCATCTATGTATGTGTGTATGTGTGTATGTTTGTATGTTTGTATGTATGTATGTGTGTTTGTGTGTCTACTAAAAATTATCGACAGACACAACAAAAATGAATAAACTTGGTATCATATTGAAGCTCCATCCTTCGCCCGAAACATATCGAAAAATTGGCCCAAAACGTTAATTTTTTTCACCGCCAAATCGACAATTTTCTACAGGGGGAGGGGTATCATCAAAAACAGTCCTCTCATGACGACGACCAGTTCTACACATGCGTCAGATGACGTCATGACCTGATTTAGTTTAAATAGTTGAAGAACTGACTAAACTTCATGTACGTCGTGTTACCTCAGTTGGTTAGAGCGTTGGTTCATTATCTAAACGTTTTGGGTTCGAATCGTGGTGTGAGATGTCTTTTTTTTTTTCGATTTTTTAAATTTAAATATTGAACCAGTGTTATTTAAGCCATTTTTCACGTAACGTTCGTTTTTCTGTTTCTTTTTTTTTTTTACTTCACTTATTCTTAGGTTTTCATTAACACCCCCGACTGACCACACACACCCAAAAACACCCGGGTACTCACCGATTTTTTTAAATTTTAATATCGAAACAGGCTTATTTAAGCCATTTTTCACGTGTTTTTTTTGGGGGGGGGGGTTAACGTTCGTTTTTCTGTTGTCTTTTTTGTTTTTTCGATTTTTACATTTAACATCGTTCGTCTGCCTTACGTTAGTTTTTTGTGTTTTTTTTTTTCGATGTTTTGCCGATAGACGCAACAGCAAAGACAGGGGCGTTGCGTTCTTTGCTTCCTTCACGGTTAGAGCCTGTCTGCCTGCTCCGACTTCTTTTTTTTTTTTTGCTTAACACACACTTTCAAACACCCGGGCAACGCCGGGCACCCAGTCTAATGGTTACATAAAGGAGGTTAAGTAGATTAACAACACTGACTAAGAAACCGACTGTTCCAAGTTCAAATTCGGTTCGTTCCAAAGAAACATTTTCGGACGTTTATTAGAATACACAACAAAACCAAAAAGTGGTCAAGAAACAACTCTATAAAAATTAATGTTACCAAAGGCAAGATAAGTTACTATTCTACCAACTTCGATGATATTTTTTCTGTTTTAACTTACTTTAAAACACAAGTAGTGCCGAGTTGCTAAGTTAGAACAACAACAAGATGGTGACCATGAAACGGTTGTTTTTGGAGTCTCGGTATTCGCTTAAAAATAAAAAATCAAACAAAATACTGATAGAGTCAAACTCTATAAATATCACAATTTTTTAATGTTCACACTTTCATCAAAATCCACATCTTATCTTGTGTCTAACCTCCTAGTGGGAGATAAATAAAAAAAATTACATGACTAAATCAATCAGCCCACTCACGAGATAGGTGAAGCTGGAGAAAAGAAATCCAGCAGAGTGCTCAATTATAAGGAAAATCCTAAAATAAGGGCGTATTTATAGTATTTATAGTAAAGCGAGTATTGGCTGAACAGAGCGTGTTATGAGTATCTAAAACGGTCTCAATTATCGGGTTTAAAAACCGACGGTATCAACTGACTTGTCCCATCTAAAAACTTTCTGTAAACAATATATATATATGTATCTGTAAAACTTACAGTAAGTTTTTGTTATTTATTATTTATTGTATTTCTATTTTTTTCCGGTTTGCTTGTTTTGAAATTCGTCTGCGTCTGTTACTTTGCTTTAAGTCTTTCATGATTCCACGAAAACATGATTTTGGCCATGTTTGCTTTGTCACGTGACATGTGGGATAATCACAAGGGAAATAGCTAAAATTTCTTATTTCTTCGAAAACTATTTTCTTTAATGATTTTATTCCACCTTATCGTTTTTCGTAAGTTTTGAATATTTTCATTGCTGCGACATGGTAAATCAGTAGATACTCTTGCTTTCACTTGAAAATGATTTCCGAATTTCTCTACAATAATGAAGAAGCACCAAAATGTTTACGATTATTCTCATTAATTTTATTTAAAAGCAATATTTTTCTCAAACAAAACCGTGCGAAAATAAGGATATTTATTTGGAAATTTTTTTTTTTGCGAGACCATTTCTTTTTTTCTTCAAAACTTATCCTACAACATTTTTACATTCTTTTCTTATTTCTTTCTTCTGAATTATCATCAGTCTCCCACTTACTTTGTTGGTTTATTCTTTAAACAGTTTTCTTTTCAATGTTTTTATCGATTTATTCTTTTTATAAAAAAACTGTATATTCACACAAAATATAAAAAACTGTATATTCACACAAAAAGAAAACCGGCTAGTTTTTTTTTAATTTTTTTTTTATTTTTATTATAAACTGTATATTCACACAAAAAGAAAACCGGCTATTTTTTTTTAATTTACGAGAGTTTCCAGTGCGTGCTCACATGCATGTTTATAGTAAAATTAAAGACTCATGTTTTCCCCTCTTTCAACCCCAGGAAGAGCATGCATTGAAAATGCACTGAATGTTTTAAACGGATATACCATTTTTATTTAAGATATTGTACTTCACAATAACCATTAACAAGGCTCAGAGACAATTTTTACATTTATGTGACTTACATCAGTATATGTTGCGTGTTCTACAGTCGGAAAATCAGACAATATTTACATTTGCACAGAAAAAAGGAACACCTCAAAATATTGTGTATCCACAAATGTTGAGAACATAACCGTAAGAAACATACATTTTTATCTTTTTTTTGTTCCATTTCAACAGCAACGCGTGGCCGAGTACAGATAGTATGTATATATATATATATATATATATATATATATATATATATATATATATATATATATATATATATATATATATAAAAGATGCGTCCGGGATAAATGTTTTCGCATGCTTTATTTTCTTTAAGGGAAATATCTTTACATAATGTTCTATTGTTAAAGTGTTTTTTATTCGATAAGTCTGAAGAGAGGCTGGTTATATTTTCAAACGCTATAATGTTTAAATTTGTCCAATTAATCTTGAAACAATTGTAACTAACAATGAATTACACTTTTTGTTGCTCAAACGCTATAATGATTAAATTTGTCCAATTAATCTTGAAACCATTGTAACTAACAATGGAATACACTTTTTGTTGCTATCAATTCTTTTTTTGAAGTGTTGGTTTTGTTAATACAGTATATATATATATATATATATATATATATATATATATATATATATATATATGTGTGTGTGTTTGAGTGTGTGTATGTGTGTATATGTATATATATGTATATATGTATATATATATGTATATATATATATTTATACATATATTTATATATATAATATATATAATATATATATATATAATAAATATATATATATATAATATATATATGATATATATATAATATATATATATATGTGTGTGTGTATATATATGTATATATATACATATGTATACATATATTTATTTGCTATAAGTATTCTGACACTATTACATATATGCACACAATCTCTTATATCTATTTAATCGGTTTTCGGCCAGAAATGTAGCTGTCAAGGGGTGAAAGTTCAACAATTTGAGCTTTGAACACTCAACCAAATTCCTCTGCCAATTTTGGGTCTAAACACTTGAAAATTTAGATGTAGGTTACTTGGACATGAATCAAACTTTTTAATTTACTTTGAGCCCTAAATAATAAATGTAAAGGGGTCAGAATTGGGGTCAAATGTTTACAAAAATTGACCTCTGCGGTCGCTACCAAATTACTCAGTCTATTTTTGGTCTAAACATTTGAAATTTTAGATGTAGGTTATCTGGACACGAGTCAAACTTTTTAATGTATCTATATATATAAAAATGTAAAGTTGGTTCGTTCTAAAGAAATAAAACCATGTTTATACGTTACCAATTTATTTGAAATTTTCAGACAACCCATTTTTAGAGTCGAGATATGTTTTTATGTTATTAAAATAAATTTACCTAATTAAAATTAAAATATTAAATAAAATAAATATATTTATTTATCGTTTCTGCGAATCTGTTCTGTTGATAAAACTGAACTTCCGGTTCGATTCATTTCACAGCCACGAATTGACGAAAGGTTTAATTTTCTGTTAACTCGATAAGTAAAAAAAAAACAAAAAAAACATATTTCATTTGTTTATCTTCCAAATTTTTTAATTTACACATCTTTTCTTTATTATATAAGGCCAAAAAAAAAGTTTGTTGCTTGCTTTTGAGTTTTTTTTTTCTATATAAGATTACTCATGCAGAGAATGATCCGTGCTGAAATAATGTTATTATTTAAAAAGTCATTCTTAACATGGGGAGGTAAGGATGTTTTGTACCTATTCTGTACTTTAACCTTACAATTGAATAAATTAAAAAAACACATATCGTAAAACGTTATTAAACGTGGAAATATGATTTAAAAAATGGCGCGGCTCTCTGCATTAGCACCATTTTTATTTATTGTTGTTGTTTCACGAATT
The DNA here is from genome assembly GCF_053919585.1 of Euprymna scolopes. Lineage (NCBI taxonomy): Eukaryota > Metazoa > Mollusca > Cephalopoda > Sepiida > Sepiolidae > Euprymna > Euprymna scolopes. The sequence continues at coordinate 71,540,849 of NC_136507.1, forward strand.
TTCAGCCAACTATTCCTCTGGCCTTCATGAAAAGAAGTCCGGGTTTGTATTACTGTACACATAGATTCGAAAAAATTGTCAAAAAACAAATATAGAACAAATAAATGTTATCAATGGCAAGATAAGTTACTTTTCTACCTAACTGGATATATTTTTTGTGTTTTTATTCAGTGTAACATGTTTATTCAGCTCGAAAAACATGCAGTGTTTACCGATGTATTGGAAAATTCAAAATGGCAGCCGACTCTCTCTCGGAGAGGGTACGTTTGGGAAAAGGTATTATAAATAATAAACTAGACAAAATACTGTTAGAAAACAACCGAATACATGTCAACTTATGTCACGGTAACATATATTGAGCGAATTTCTAACAGTATTTTGTCTAGTTTATTATTTATAATACCTTTTCCCAAACGTACCCTCTCCGAGAGAGAGTCGGCTGCCATTTTGAATTTTCCAATACATCGGTAAACACTGCATGTTTTTCGAGCTGAATAAACATGTTACACTGAATAAAAACACAAAAAACATATCTAGTTAGGTAGAAAAGTAACTTATCTTGCCTTTGATAACATTTATTTGTTATATATTTGTTTTTTGACAACTTTATCGAATCTATGTGTACAGTAATACAAACCCAGAAGTCCTTTTATAAATGTTCAGTAACTTTTTCCTTTTATTATTCTTAAAGAGTAAAACTTTTCTTATTCATGAAAGGAGTTAAGCCTACGTAAATAAATAAATGTTTGTACACGTGACAAATTATCAACAAATGGTTTAGTTACTTTTTTAAAAAAATGTTTGTAAAAGTGCGAAAGGCGACGTTGTTGTACAAACATTACTCCCATGCTTAATTTCTATACTTATAGGTTTTTGGAATTTTTTTTCACTGGATTATTATTGATTGGACACTAATTAAACAGATTATTAAAAAAAAAAATGTAAAAAAAGAAATCATTATTTCGACATTTGAAAGTGGTGCTCACTTTTTAGTTACAACGTTCTGATAAATCAGTCACCCATTTTGTAAGCAATAAAAACGCGGTATATCAAAACCATAGAAAGTAAAAATAATGAGTCGCTACCGCATTTGTAAGTCAGAAATATATTTGTTTCTCAAAGAAAAAAAAATAGAGAACAGGACTTTTTTTTATTGTTTTCATGAAAATAAAGTTTCGAGATTTTTAATTATTTTTTTTTTTACTTATTTAGTCAATTTGTGTGTGTGTTTTTTTTAAATTGTTTTTGTGAAAGGTGAGTTTTTTTTTCAAAACTTTTGTTTTGTTTCTTTTTAATTTTTTTAAAGTATTATAAATTTCACTAACATGCTGGAGAAATGTTTAATAATTTGGTATTTTTTTAGATTAGGTCCACCTCCACAATTTTCCTTTCAATGACGACATTTATAGGTTTCCGAGTATGCTGAACACGCAAATTGCATTGAAATTTTGCGGAAATAAATAGTTGTATTATGCATTGTATTCTTCGGCGGCCATCTTTTTACGTGCACACGCGCCATAAACAAATACACACACGTAAAAAAGATGGCCGCCAAAGATTACAATGCATAATACAACTTTTTATATCTTGATAACTACTTATTTCTGCAAAATTTCGATGCGATTTTCGTATTCAGCATAGTCGAAAACCATTTCAAGTCGTCATTTAAAAGAAAATTGAGGAGGTGGACCTAATCTAAAAATTTACCAATAATTTTTAATCCCGTACGCCTCCCGATACATTGCTTCGTCAACATGCGACCATTTTATATCTCCCGAAGACACTTCCGTATTTAGAAAAAAAAAAAAAAATAAATAAATAAAAAGTGACCGATTTACCAGAACGTGGTAACTAAAAAGTGAGTATCCCTTTCAAATGTTGAAATGATTTTTTTTTTTTCAATTTTTTTTCATAATCTGGTTAGTGTTCAATCAATAATAATCCAGTGAAAAAATTTCAAAAAACCTATCAGTATAGAAACTCCACCACGTAAGTAAATAAATAAAAAATGTTACGTGCGCATGCGTTAGCCTTGACTAGGGGGGTACTAAGGGAACGACCATTAAATAATTCTGCGGGTCGCCATGGAACTCAACGCCCAAGGAGTATCAAAATAGTTTTCATGATCTGAAGAATTTTTTTTTTGAAAAGTGGGTGATTACTTTTCCATCTAAATTTAACTTAAAATGAGCACCCACTTTCTGGCCACCTGAGGAAGGGGCATTTATTTTCGTGTTTATTGGCTTAAAGGTTTTTTTGACAAGGCAGTTTGGTACGCGAATGCATATTTAACAGTTTTCGTTTATGCTCACGCATAGCATAAACAAAGGCTACGTCTGTGAAATGGAAAATAGTCCCAGAGTTCAGGGGTTAATACCATGCAAAAGAAATCAAACAAAAAGACTTTTTAGCCAAGAAACACACAGAAAGAAAAAAAAATAGCATCCATTTTTTTTCTATCGAATTCATTTGCTGTTTTTATTGAAAACTATTTTCCCCCGGATTTTTGATATAATTTTCCATTAAGGGCTGTGCGTCTCACGTTCGTAAATAACAAAAAATTTTTTGTAGATTTTGGTGTGCTGAAAACGAATCTGCAAACCGTTTCCGTCACAAAAAATAGTTTTTATGATATTAAGAAATTACTTTTTCGAAAAAGTGGCGATCACTTTTCCATGTAAATTTAACTTAAAATGAGCACCCACTTTCTAGCCACCTGAGAGAGGGGGGATTTTTTCCCATGTTTATTGGCTAAACAGCTTTCGTTTATGCTTACGCATAGCGTAAACGAAGGCTACGGCTGTTAAATGGAAAATAGTCCCAGAGTTCAGGGGTTATTACCATGCAAAAGAAATCAAACAAAAAACTTTTTAGCCAAGAAACAGAAAAATGCCCCTCTCTCAGGTGGCCAGAAAGTGGGTGCTCATTCTAAGTTAAATTTACATTGAAAAGTGATCACCCACTTTTCGAAAAAGTAATTTCATGAATGTCATGAAAACTTTTTTTTTTTGCTACGTAAACGGTTTGCAGATTCGTTTTTAGCACACCGAAATCTACAATAAAATATTTCGTTATATATGAACGTGAAACGGGCCTTAAAGTAAAATAATACCGGATCTTTTTGAGCAGATTTGCCGTTTAGTTGTACAAATATCCTCAAACCAGGTAATCATTAAAAGGGATTTTTAAAAGTCGTCACCTGTATCGAGCAAAAGTTTAAAACCACCGATTATATGCCAGCCTACATTATGGTAACATATATTGAGTGAGTTCCTATCAGTATTTTAGTTTAAACTCATTTTCCCAAAATTTCCCCAAACTTAACATGTTCGATACAGTCTGCCGCCATTTGTATTTTTCAGATATACCGATAAACATTGAATGTTTTTGAACCGATTATACATTACATAAAAACACTAAAATCTTATCCAGTTAGGTAGAACACTTACTTTTCTTGCCTTTGATAACATTTATTTGTTATATATTTATTTTTTGACAACTTCTTTGTATCTGTGTTTAGTAATATAAACCCTTTTCATTTAATGTAACGTTTAGTCGGCTCGAAAAACAGTGTTTATTGGTGTATTTGAAAGCTACAAATGGTGGTAGACACTGTTGATTACTTTAAGTTAGAGAAAGTGAGTTAAAACTAAAAAAACTATACAAAATACTGTCAGAAACCTATCCATTATGCCAGCCTATGTCATGGTAACATATGTTCGGTGAGTTTCAGACACTGTTTTGTATAGTTTTTAGTTTTCAACTTACTTTCCCAAACTTAACGTATTCAACAGAATTCGCGACCATTTCTGTTTTTTGAGCCAATTAAACATTTTACATTACATAAAAACACTAAACAATTATCCAATTAGGTAGAAACGTAAATTACCTTACCTTTGCTTTCATTTATTTGTTTTTGGACGACTTTTTCGAATCTGTGTATAGTAACCCCCCTCCCCCCACCATCAACCAAATATTAATTACTAAATCACATTTTTTAAAACAACAAAAAAAAAAAGCATTTAGCGTTTCAACATTTTTGCTACGTTCGGCTTCATCCACTGATTGTTGGTCAAGTCCAAAACATGAATGATTGACAGAAACTCTCGAGGATCCAGATCAAATTCTGCAAGAGTACCATTTTTTTTCAGTTTCGCCTTCTTTTTCACTTTTTGCAGTGGATTGCTGTACTAATATAAGAAACATGCATTTTCTCTTTTTATTAAATTTTTCCATTACACCAAATTGAGCCACTGCAACGCGTGGCAGGGTACAGCTAGTATATATATATATATATATATATATATATATATATATATATATATATATATATATATATATATGCACATAAAGTTATTAACAGTCAATAATGGCCCGAGCGAAGCCGGGCTAAACAGCTTGTAATTTAAAAAAAAAAAAATGAAATTCATTTTTTAAATTTATTTATAAAATTCGAGGAAAGATCGACTTTTATGAAAAGAAAAATAGAAAGACGGACATAAATGTAATTATGTTAGTAGTAGCTAAAATTTGTTTTTAACATTTTATAAAAATCTTTTATTATCGATTTTCTGACTGTTCGACATATTTTGCCTGTTAGGACTTCCGAGATGACGTCAATTTTCGTTGCACGCGCCTGAATCTATATTTACGTAGGTCACAGCTGAACCCTTTGGATGTCGGTTATACTCACTTCCGGTGAAAATTGATTCAAATACAAGTTAACGGGCAACGCCGGATGAACATCGCTAGTGCTGAATAAAAAGAACAGTTTATGTTCAACTAATCGTCTACATCAATTTCAATACAAAGGGTATTATGTTTCGACATTTAATAGCGCCCAAGGTGTTGATAGGAACTAATACTGAAAAAACCAAAGTAAACCTGTTTCACACGTACACAGTAACCGTGTCGCCTTTTCCGTTTATTTTTTTTATTTTTTTGTTTTTATTGCTTGAATTTTAGTGTTGATCCGACGTGAAACCCTTTATATACTGAAAATGCATAAATCTGAGAAAAAGGAACGTTATCGTTAAACTAAATATAAACAAGAGTTACAAATCTTGTACGCATTGTGATGATAGCGCCACCTATCCATTTCTTGTGGCGTTCACGATTATCTCCACTTGATACGTCTTATCACCTTAAAAAAGACTATCAAATATCGTTCGTATCTTAGTTTTATTTTTCTGTTTTTTTTTTTTTTTTTTTTTTTTTTGCTTTCTTTAAAATCTTAAATACATTAGTCGTTTACTGTGAAACACTGTAAGTCTGACTTACTGAACTATGTCGATTAAATCACGAATTCTTTGATACGAGTGTGGTACGCGTAAAAATGAATGTTTTAGAAGTACACATGAACCAGGATGATCGTGTTTAGCATTTATAAACATTAATTCAAGCCAGTAATGACTTCATATTTGCCAGTTTAAAGGTTTCAAAATTATTTTCGGCAATGAGAGTAGAAAACGAGGTAAAACTTGCGGGGAATGCTCTGTTTTACGGTTGTTGTAAAAATGGAAGGGAAATTTGAATTTCGTTCCGTTTTAAATTCGGTACATTTTTACATTACGTTCGACTCACCGTTCACATTCGACGTCAACTTTTATAGGTTTTCGGGTATGCTGACAAGGTTGGGGACGTTCCGAAAGCTATTCTTAACATGGGGAGATTGGGGATGTCTATTCCGAAAGCCATTCTTAACATGGGGAAGTTGGAGTATTTATTTCGAAAGCCGTTCTTAACACGGAGAGGTTTGGGTGTTTATTCGTTATAAACATACCCCCAAACCTATAAAAGTCAACATATTCAATGTGAACAATGAGTTTGACTTGGGTAAAAAAAATGCCAAACAAAAAAGTATACCAAATTGACGTTTTTTCGTTTAAAAATTAAATTATTTCGTTTTTGTTGATAAAATTTTATTTGTATATAAAAAAATAACTTTCGTTTTTTTATATATATAAAAAAGTATGATTGTTGAATGTTATTCTTTCGATTAATTTCGTTTTTCGGGGGGGGACACAATAAATAAATAAAAATAAATGATTAAAACGGAACGAAATTTAAATTTCCGTTTCATTTTTACGGCAACCGTAAAACAGAGCATTCCCCGCAAGTTTTATCGAAAATAACCTTCCAGAGTTTGAAACCGAATTACAGGAGACTAAACCTAACCTTTTATTTTTAAGCGAAACTGGCATTGGGCAGGCTATTTCCCTAGATTAGTTCGTAATTAAAGGATACTCTAACTTAACTTCTAAATCTGACTCCCAAGGTCGCCATGGGCATGGATTTGTACCTATATTAAAGATGGTTTTCCATCTGGTAGGGACATCTCCAGAGAAGATCCTAACTTACCCTATATGTGTTTCCGGGTTGCACTAGTTCACAGTACTGCATTTATATTTATTCTCTATCGCCCCCACAACAGCGGAGTTACTATCTTTCAAAGCATATCTGAGAAAATTGACCAAGTCCTATCTGCTTATCCTTCAGCTAACATTCACGTATGTGGAGACTTCAATGTTCACAACGTGGAATGGTTGACCCACTCAAACAAGACCGATGATGAGGGGAGGTTCTGTCATGATTTCTCCATTGCTTATGACCTCACTCAAATTGTTCACAAACCCACTCGTGTGCCCGACAATGACGGCCAGTATGCGAGTCTACTAGACCTTTTTCTCACAACTTGCCCTGAACTATGTTCAGTTTCTGTTCTGTCTCCTCTTGGATCTTCCGACCACTCTGTTGTATCAATTAAGATAAAAATGAAATATAATAAGTCCCCAGACGTACCTCTCCATCGTACAGTATATCGATGCACTATGGCTAACTGGGATAGCTTCCGTACGGATCGGATCTACCTCTGTGATCCATGTTTAAAAAGGATGTGTCCTCTATAGTATCACACCTGACGGAATGGTTAATTAATGCAAGAGAGTTGTATGCTCAGTCCGTCAAGTCCAAAGTAGCTGAGAAGCGGCTTGGTTCCCACCTGTTTTGGCAAATAGCAAACAGAATCCTGAACAGAAGCGTGTGCTCTATCCCAACTATCATCCATGGACCTGAGGTAATCTCGTCAGCATCAGACAAAACCAAACTCTTTGTCAAGAACTTTGCAGCTAATTGTACTCTTTGCGACCAAGGCCGCCAACCTCCAATATTTCCTCCTGTATCAGAAAACACGCTATGTGATATACATATATCTGTACGTGATGTTGCTAAGCTAATCAAAAACCTTGATTCCAGTAAAGCAACCGGCCCTGGCGGTATTCCAATTATAGTACTCAAAAAACTTCAACCAGAACTAGCGCCCATACTTACAAAACTATTAAAACGTTGTCTTAAGGAGAATTGCTTCCCATCACCCTGGAAAATCTCATCAGTATGCCCTGTATTTAAGAATTCAGGTGATCGCTCATCCCCCTCTCAGTACAGGCCAATAAGTCCCCTGTGCGTCATGAGTAAGTTGCTGGAATCCGTGTTAAATAGAGAAGTAATCAATTATCTCTGCAAAAATAACCTTCTTAGTGACACACAATATGGGTTTCGTTCTGCTAGATCTACAGCAGATGTGCTTACAGTTATATCTCATAGGATTAGCGAATCTCTCGACGGAGGCAAACTTTCTAGGGTAATTGTTTTTGACATATCTAAGGCATTTGATATAGTATGGCATGAAGGTTTACTTCACAAGATCTCTAGCTATGGTATAGCTGGAAATGTCTTCTCAATTATTAAATCATTTCTTTCTGCCAGGTTCATAAGAGTAGTAGTTTATGGGCAAAAATCAGAAGCTCACAGTATTAATGCTGGAGTCTCTCAGGGGTCCATCCTGGGCCCAACTCTTTTCCTGATCTACATTAATGATCTTCCAAATCACATTCTTACATCATTTGTAGACACTTATGCTGATGACACATACCATCTATGATAGCACATCCAAGTCAGTAAGCGACCAAGTTTTCTCCGATTCTCTCTCCTCTGATCTTGACCACGTGGTACAATGGGAAAAGGAGTAGCTGTTTACTTTTAATGCATCTAAAACCAAGCTTCTCTCTTTACATCATCAACGTTCTGCTCCCCATCTGGCATCACTTGAAATGAATGGCTCTCGTCTTGAGGAGACCTCAAGTTTTGACAAGCTTCTGGGCTTGACATTTACTCCTGATCTTAAATGGAACACGTACATCAAATCTGTTGCCACGGCCGCTGGAAAAATGGTGGGATCCTTCTATCGATCCAGTAGATATCTTACTGCTGATGCAATTCTCTATCTATATAAGAGCCAGGTACGTCCAAGGATGGAGTACTGTTGCCACATCTTGGCAGGAGCTGCTAGAAAGGACTTGTCCTACCTTGATAGAGTTCAAAATAGACTTCGTAGCCTCATAGGAGATGTCCTTTTCTCTTCCTTGCAACCTCTATCTCACAGAAGAGATGTTGCGAGTTTGTCTCTGATGTATCGTCATTTTCATGGAAAGTGTTCGACTGAGCTTCAGTCTATGGTCCCCCCTCGTCAAACTTTCGCAAGAAACACTCGTCTAGTTGAAAACACTATCAATAATTCCCCCACTCTTTATCTGTGCCTAAACCTAAACATAGATTCCATGATCAAAGCTTCTTTCTTAAAACTGCACGCCTGTGGAATTGTCTTTCGTTTTCCTGCTTTCCAGCTGACTACAATCTTGATTGTCTTCAAGTCAAACGTAAACAAGTTCTTGATGAGCCGTCCCACTTGTTAACAAATTTACCGAATTTCCATTACTAACGATTACTATATTGTCCAATTTCTACTGCACACTCTTTAACCTTTATCCTCGAGTGGCCTCTTGGCCTTGATAATGTGGCGATGCTTATGTAAAAAAACAAAAAAAGTTCGACAAGATAAACCTGAAGAAAGCCGGAGATTACATCGACCGAAACGTTGTGCGAATAACACTCAAGATGAGAACAGTAGTCCGAATTATCATTCCTCATCTCAAAAATTCAGATATAGAAAACATCATTATTGTATACGTTAAATTTGGCTCGTTCAATGTTCCATCTTGAAGTGCTACACCTATATATGTCCGCCATTAAATTGTAAGTTATTTCCCCTCCTCCTGTGAATGTAGGTATTTTTTTTTGTGCTTGTTTGTTGTTTCGCTGATTTGATCTTTTGAAAATTAAACAGGAGTTGACAAATAAGATTATTTCTTATCTCAGCCGAAAACGCATCATCTTTCGTTCTTGATTCCCACCCTACCTCCGGCTACCTCCCTCCACCTACCACCACTTCCCTTCACAATCTGTGTTCGTCAGGTCTGCATCCGTGCTGGTATTTTGTTAATCGGGATGTTATGGAACTTTTCCAGGTTTGTAAATTTTCGGTAAAGCGGAGTAAGGAATTGCTTTAATAGTTTTTCTATTTTATCTTATCTATTTTTTTTTCCAAATAGTTATTCCCTCCCTCGCTACCATTTTCTCTATTCTCTTTGATCGCACTTTTCTATCTTATTTCTTTCTTTTCTTCCTTCTGTCTCATTCATTCGCTCTTTCCGTCTTCCTCGCTGTCTTAATCCTCTTCTTTTTGTGTCTTTTCATCTCACCTCGTTCTTTTTTTCCGCCTTTCTCTTTATCTAATCTTCCTTTTTCCAGATTTTTTGCCTTAGCCCATCTGTCTTTATGATTTTCTCTTTTAATCTAAGCTTCTCTTTTCTTTTTGCCTTAGTCCTTCTCTACTCCCGCCTTTCTCTTTATCTAATCTTATCTTTATTATGCTGTTACGTTAGCCCTTCTCTCTTTACGCTTTTCTTTCTTTCGGACTAACACTTCTCTTTCTCTCTTTCTGTCTCATTCTGTCTCCCGTTCTCCTTGTCTAACTTTTACTTTCATCATCTTTTTTCTCTGGCACCCTTTCTTTCTCAGTCAGTTTCTCTTACGTTTCTCTTTTCGCCGTTTATTTCGTCGCCCTTTTTTTTTTTTCTTCCGACATTTATCTTTGTCACACATTTTTTTTTTTTTTAATTTACTTTGGTCCATCCCCAAAGAAGGCGTATTAGTACTGAGACGTAAGCAGCTATTGTGAATTAGGCGTCAGATTTAGGAGGGCATCCTAAGTGGGGAGTTGTGCGGCAAGATATCTTTTCACATTACATTTAAATTTATGCGTGCTGATAAAGTCGTTGAAACAGGGAGCACGGAGTGAAATCCAAAGATAAGCAGTTCAGGCAATATATCAAGCACTGCCTCTTAGGTCCATCTACCTTGCCAAATGTATGGTATATGTGTTCTGAGATGACCGTTAGTAGATGATAGAGCGGAATTATCAAAACCCATACTCTTGGGCAGAAAATGTTTAACATTTTCGAGGTGGTAAACGAATTGTTGTTTGCTGGTTGTAAACAAAACTGCCATAGATTTTCCAGGAATGACGAGTTCTTAATGCCTTCGACCCAGTGCGCTTTCTGGTCATCTTGTTATGTAACGTGAGTACGGTCGCAAAAGTACACATAAGCAAAAATAATTAAATCCGGGTCGGCATTTTTTTTTCCATTTTAAAATAAAACATTTATTACTGTTACTCTCCCATTTCGACATCACTTAAAAAATCTCTTGTTGGCGCATGTCTATCTAACCTGTAAGGCGTTTCTTTTTCTTTCAACCGCACGCTGGCAACAGCCGGCCCATTCTCGCCTTCACTTTACATTTCCATCTTCGACATCGAATTTTTTCTCCTCGACCACGTAGTGTCCTTTTTTTCCTTTTTTCTTTTCGCGTGAGCTCCTGCACACTTCCTGATTGGCATTCACGTTCAAATTCTTTATATTGAATTGTAGGTGTGGTTATTGCAATCTAACAATGGTTTCTTGATGCTATATAGTTTTCTGTATATTTGTTCGGCGCAATCACGTTGGCACACTGGTTCTCGCCAGATCACCGAATTTAAGCAACGAAGAACCTGGCCAGTACTAAATGGGTGACCATTTGGGACGACTAGGTCATGTGTGTAACGCATCAAGTCGTAGAAATTTCCAGATTGGTATCTGGGGCGCGTTTAACTCACGGGGGAAATACACCCCCGAATCAAGACAGAAAGCAACGGGAAATTACCGACTTTATTTGCCTCCCCGAGATTACCATGGCTCTACAATTTGGACAGCCGTGGTCGGCAACGCTGTTAAAACAGCAAGTCCGATGATGATGATGATGATATTTGTATGGATAAATAAGCAACGTTGAGCCTGGCCAGTACCAGATAGGTGACCATTTGGGAAGGCTAGGTGCTGTATGTACCTTCTGGGAAGGTTGGACATGGGGCCAGAACCCTCACCCTGTAAAAAGAACTCCTCGCTACAAAAACATCTACAAAAGTTGTAGATGGCCTATGCCCCTCCAGGGGCCCAAGGGCTATGGATTGGACCGTGGATAAATAAAGGGTCTGTGTAGATACCGAGTTTGACAGGAAGATTCCTGGTTTCAACAAGATACACCTGAAGAAGGTTGGAAGTTAAATTGACCGAAACGTTCTGAGAATAAAATTCTAGATGAGAAAAAAGTCATTATCAATCCTAAAAACAAAAAACAAAAAAAAAAACACTGAAACATAAATGTTTAGCTTTTTAAACGTATTGCTATCAGAAGAGTGAATATATTATTTCGCCCATTAATGACCGTAATTAAGGATTCATATTATTCCCCAAGTATCATTATTTATGCTGAACATACCTGGTACTTACCAACGTTGGCTGAATCTACTAGGTCTTATGTAAAATAATCTTACTGAGCCGAATGATAAATTAAGCTAAAATGCCAATAAACCTTTCCCATCTTTAAAACGTTCTTTCGTTTATTCACATTGATATATTTTGCCACGTGAAAAGAAGGGAAGATAATTTATTTTCTTATCATAATTAGGACATTGTAATTAATTGCAATAGGTCCCCGCCGACTGACAGTCAGTTATACGCCGATTGAAATGTTGCCTATGCTCAATAGCAGCTGCGCAAGTCCAAGTGAACCATTAGGGAAAGCGGGGCTAATTTTCGCGTGGGAACAAACGTTTTTATGTGTGTTTAGCCCATACGGTTGTCTCATTTGCGCAACATTCAGCAGATAGTTTGATTCCAAGATGCATCTTTGATAAGGTTTATTAAGCAATTCCCAATCAACATGTTGGTAATATTTCGTTGCTTTTAATAGTTGTGTTTCGGTTTGGAGAGGAAGTTTTTTTTTTATCATACAGGCACCGTTTATCAAGGCTCGAAGGCCACTCAAGGATATGGGTTAGTTGGATAAGCTAATTTATTTTATAGGACGTATCATAATCTTGTTTACGTTTAACTTGAAAACGATCATATTATAGTCAGCTGGAAAGTAGCTCCACGATATTGTGTTCCACAAACAGGCAGTTCTAGGGGGGAGAGCTTTACTCATAGAATTTTCGTTTAGTTTTAAGCACAGATAGAAATGTACATTACTGATAGTCAGGTATTATCGTGATATCTACAATCGTGGTATTGACTATGTTTTTAGGTAGTTGGATTTATTGTTATACCGACAATTATAATACATCGATTAGTGTTCCAGATTGAGCTGTGGCCATTTATCACATAAATCTCAGGCAATGTTGTCAAGAATAGACTGAGTAATGAGGATTGCTGATTCTCACGATCAGGACAGGTGGGTCGGGAAATGACGGTTTTTGAAAAGGGGTGCGCAACAGAGAAAGTACGCATTTTAATACAAGCTGTGAGAAGCCAATCCTTGTGGCGGGCATTAAAATCCTTAAATACATTGATTTTGACGCCCGTGGTGGATCAGAATTTTGCCACCTCTAACAGAAAACTGCGAATAAAATATTTAAAAAAACTCGTAATTTCTCTTTTAAAAGTGGGTTGTTTATTTTCTTTATGGAATATACTTCCAAAATAAACTATTAAAGTTGTTTAAAAAATAATAGAAATATTATTTTCTTATTTAAAAAAAAACAGTATTTACAAAGTGCCGGCGCGCCTTCATGCAGCCATATTTTTTTTTCACGCAATGAAATCAATTGAATTTTACGAGTTAAATATTTTTAAATTTTTAAACTTTAAAAATCTATCAAAGTTTTTCTATTGGTTCAATTTTTACGATATTTTCAGGGTCAATGTGAAATTTTATGCTCTTTCCAATAAACCAAATATAATATTTTAGACATCCGTTCTTTTTAATTCACCCCCCTCCATTTTGAAACGTCTATTAGTCTATTAAAATTTTAATAATTAATTTACTCACCAAAGTTTTATATATCACAAATTGAAGATAAAAGATCAATAAATAATTTTTTTTTTATTTAACGGTAAAAACTTATAAGTGAATATGTTCAGTTTTTAACTACGGAGGCACCAAAATACTAATTTTGGTTTACAGTACGCACTAAAAAGAGATATCAATTATGTCCCTTTAAAGCCACCTTAAGATAAAGGCGAATAAAATCAGACTTGTCTCCTTTTATTTGAACAAAACAAAATCTGAGTTCGCGTTTTTTTTTAAATTCTTGTTTAAAAAAGTATTTTATTTAAAAAGGACATGGAATATAAGCATAAATATTGATAAATTCTTAACAATGAACAATTGAAGTACTCATCGAATAGAATTTTATATAGGTAAGTGATTTTTTTGGAATTTATATATATTTTTTATAATCGAAGTAAGTAAATTTCGTTGATTTTTCTTAATTTTTTTAAAAAGAAAACCGATTAAAAAAAACAAATATTGCATAATTTGCTATTAAACCTGTTATTTATGTAAAATGTTGGTCTTTGCCCCTATAATTAAAAAAAAATAGGGTTTGAATAACATTTTTCAAGAAGTTATAAGCTTCGAAAGACAGTAAGTCTAAATATTCCAGTGTTTACCACGAATTTTTACTGACGATTTCTGACACTGCTAGCGCCCGTGTCCAAGGAAACTGCTGCGTCTATACTATTGGAACTATGGTCGAGTAGAGTCGGAAGGAAAAAAGTAGATTAAATTAAGGTATCTAACGCTGTGTTGTATTTCATAATTTAAAGTATATTTAGGCTTGTTTATTTATAGACTAAGTTCTCTAGGCAAGGGTGAGTGAAATTACAGGATATTTAAATAAGTTTAGTTTATGTGGTTAAAACAATCAATTGTTAACTGTTCTATACTTCCACGTAACAATTTCCGGGGTTAAAGTCGACACGCTCCTGTAAAAATTCATTATTCAGACACTGCTGCCAAAAACTCGTTACTCCAAAACCCAGCGTTCTGCTGTCAAAACTCGCCATTCAACACTTGACCCTCTCTTGTCAAGAACTTAACTTAGAAAAAAAAAAACGCACTGCTTAAAAAACTTGCTACTTCAACGTCCAAATCCAAACCCACTCTGAAAAATCAGGGTTTCATTACAAACCGGAAGCATCTCATTTGCATATTAGGTGACAATATTGCAAGCATATAAAGAGAAAAGGCAGCCATTTTCTTTTCTTTTTTCTTCATTCTTTTTGACTGCATGGGATTCCCCAGGCTGCACAAAACAGGTTTATACTAATTTTTAAGGTGTTTAATCATAGAAGAGTAATTTATCTTGCCTGTTGTAGCATTTCAGCCCACAGTTTAGTGCTAAGATATTTGAGGAAAAAGGATTTTACATCATCTAACCTAGCTCTTTTAGTCTTTTTTATCTCACACATTTTCGCTTTCTGCTGTCTATCTCTTTCACCTTTCACTCTATTCGTCCTTCTCCACCATTTTTCTCTCGTCTCCCCTCTCTCGCAATCTCTCACTCATGTTTTCATTCAATGAATTATTTAGAAAAAATTTTGGTTTCATTTTTAGCCCTAACCCTAACCCTAACTCTCACACTAATCAACCTTTATTTAATCATTCTTTATTTACATCGGACAGTCAAACCAAAAGTTTTCTTTCAGTCGTATCCGTTTTCTCTAACCCTTCTCTGTTAATTTTGGTATACAGTTTCATTTATAGTTTTATACGACTAAAAATACTGTATTTGCTAAAACTGTCAAACTGAATCATCGAGCTATCTATATAATGCTAAAGTCTGGGAGGTGACGTTGGTTATGTTGTTAACTACACGCGCTAACAATCTGGGTGTTTCAAGTTCGAATACACTTCGTCCCACAAATGTCACTTACACTTAGGATGTTGGCAACCTTCATGTGGCCCTCCCGTGAAGTCTTGATGTCTTTCTAGAAATAATTTTGACTAGAAAAATATCAGGGAAATTAATGCCAAACAATGAGATCTTCGGATCCATACAATATAATGATGATGATGATGATGATGATGATGCTAACTTATCAGAATGTGTCTCGGTGAATTATTTCAATAAAATTATTTATTTTATCTTTATTCGAGTTTGAAAATAAAAACATGTAAATTGGATTTGTTTTTGTTGTTGCTGTCTATTAATTTGTTTTTATCCAAACTGTCATAGTTTTAAAGATAGACTCCCATAATCACACACACACACACACACACACACACACACACACACACACACACACACACACACACACACACACAATCTATTTATTATAAAAACATTATTGGTTACATATGTGCATACATGTTTCAGTGGAATGCACATATGTAACCAATAATGTTTGTATAATAAACATACTATATACAAGCTCTGTCCTCCATTGAGCATTCTTTAATAATCACATGGGTTTCATCGGATTTACATCTTGGAAACCAATCTATACAACCATTTGGGACGATTAATTGGAATCGGAAAGCGTAAAAATGAAAACTTTTCTGGATATAGGAATCGGAAAAATGTGTGCCTATTTTGCTGATGTCCAAAACGGTTCTTTTAATTATCTTAGTTTTTCTATGATTTTGTTTAACAACATCTTCCACTACTATAGTAATAATAAAATAATAAATATTCCTTGATTTTAAACTACCGGTAATACTGAATGTTTTCAAAAGATGTCTTCTTACGTCTGAGAAAATATCTACGCATTTCACATATGTTTTTACAGGAATCGGGGAAAATCATATAGTTAAATATTTAGAGATTTATAAAGAATCGGAATCGGCAATTTTATCGGAATCAGGATTTAGTACGGAATCGGTAATTGCATCTGAACTGAAAAAATATTGGAATCCATCCATTACTAATATATATATATATATATATATATATATATATATATATATATATATATATATATATATATTAGTGATGAGACGATTCCAATATTTTACACACGCACGCACACACACGCGCACACATATATATATATATATATGTGTGTGTGTGTGTGTGTGTAAAATATTATATATATATATATATATATATATATATATATATATATATATATATATATATATATATATATATATATATATATATATATCCAGAAATTACATTGAGCACAATTCAATTTCGTTTCGATCATTTGGGAAGGGGGAGGTCTGTGTTCATTCCTAAAAATCATAAGCAAATATAGTGTTTTATTTAATTTTATTTATAATGAAAAAATCACATAAATAAAAAAATTAAATGGTAATATAGGGGTTTTAATACACTGCTGATCAAAAATTTAAGACCACTTAAAAATCTTTAAAAAAGAAACCTTATTTTTAAGCATAGATTTTAAACTCTTCCGACTTCAAGTTACCAATACTACAATCTAAAAGATTATGGAAACAAAAGGCTACATTTATTTTTAAAATTTACATTTTTATTAAATTAGACTTTTTACACATGATCAAAATAATAAGACCAGAGACAAAAATTCTATTGAATTATACAAAAAGTGTATGAAAAGTGTATGAAAACATTCAACAATCAAACTTAATAATCAATTCTATCTCTACTGCTTTTGATGACTCCAAAAATTCTTTGCAACATGCTAGAAATAAGGGTTTCCATTAAGGTGCGGGGATCCTGCTCCAGTTTCTGAAGATAGCGTCACGAAGTTCATCTTTTGTTGAATATTGTTTGTCATTTCGATAAACATCTCTTGTCATCCATCCCCAAACATTTTCAATTGGGTTAAAGTCCGGTGAGCATGCAGGATGTCCCAAGAGATGGACTCAATTTTCTTGTAGAAAGCTCAAAGTCCGTCTTGCAGTGTGAACTGCAGCATTATCCTGTTGGAATAACCATCCATCTCCACACAAACGATGACCCTCCATAATCAAAGATGCTTTTTGTATCATACTAACATAACAAGCTGCTGTCTGACGACCCTGCACCACCTGGAGCTCTATCGTCCCTCTGTAAGAAAAGGCACCCCATACCATTACGGACCCTCCACCACTATAACGTGTGGAAAAAATTTCAAGACACATAATGTCATGCCAATATCGTGGGAAGCCATCAGGATCATCTAAATTGATTTTTTTTTCTCATCAGAAAACAGGACTTTCTTCCACTTCTCAATGTCCCAGATTTGGTATTCACGACCAAATCTTAAGCGGTCCACTTTGTGACATGGAAGCAATCGAAGAATTTCTTTACGCTTTTTATTTACCATGCCTTTTTGTTGTAAGTGTCGTCTGATGGTTATTGGACTGAATCAGCATCTGTAACCGCCTTAATTTGACTACAAGAAAGTCCTCTGTCATTCATAACAACCCGTCTTATTCTCATACTCAATGCAGGAGAAATTTTGGAGGACCTACCAAAGGATTTTGCTTTTCCATAATTCTAAGTGTTCTTTAGAAAGTTGCAAATAACAGTTTTACTGCGATAACTTAGCTGCCATCACTCGCCGTAACAAACCTTGCTTATGGAATCCAAGAATTCGAGAGCGCTCAACTTCGGGTAGTTTTCTTGCTTTAGGCATGGTAACATCTTTACACAGTGATTGCTAATCTCTAACTGAACTAAAAACATTAGAATTTTTTTTTTTTTTTACACATTGATCACCACTTATCAAGGCCCGGAAGCCACTCAGGGGTAAGGGTTATTGCAAGCATATTACCTTAGTGTGGAGCTTTGATGAAGTGTTTACTTAAGAGGGCGGTTCATTAGGAATTTGTTAACATTGGACTTGAAGACATCCAAGTTGTAGTCCAGAGGGAAGCAGGCAGACGGAACAGAGTTCCACAGGCGTGCAGTTCTAAGAAAGAAGCTTTGTTCATGGAATCCGCGTTTTGATTTAGGCACAGATATAGAGTGGGGGAAATTTTTCACAGTGAATTCAGCTAGACGGGTGTTTTTAGTGAAAGATTGGCGAGGGGGAACCAGAGATTGGAGTTCAGACGAGCATCTGCCATGGAAATAACGATAAAACAAGGACAGGCTCGCAACGTCTCTTCTGTGGGAGAGAGGTTGCAGGGAAGAGAAAAGGGCATCCCCCACTAAGCCACGAAGTCTATTTTGTACTCTGTCAAGGCAGGATAGGATGTTTTTAGCAACTCCTGCCCAGATGTGGCAACAGTATTCCATCCTTGGACGTACTTGGCTTTTATATAGATAGAGAATTGCCTCAGTAGTGAGATATCTTCTGGAGCGGTAGAACGATCCCACCATCTTTCCAGCGACCTTGGCAACAGACTTGATGTACGTGTTCCATTTCAGATCAGGAGTAAAGGTCAAACCCAGAAGTTTGTCAAAACACGGGGCCTCACCCAGACGAGAGCCATCCATCACAATTGATGCCAGCTGGGGATCAGAGCGTTGATGATGTAAGGATAGGAGTTTGGTTTTGGATGCATTAAAGGTAACCAGCCACATCTTCCCCCACTGAACCACGCGCTCGAGATCAGAGGAGAGAGAATCAGAGAGAACTTTGTCATTTACAGCCTTTGATGTGTTGCCGTAGATGGTCGTGTCATCAGCATAGATGTCAACAAATGATTTAAGTATGAGGTCATTGATGTAGATCAGGAAGAGAGTTGGGCCCAGGATTAACCCCTAAGGGACTCCAGCATTTATGTTGCAGGCCTCTGATTTTTGTCCATCTACCACTACTCTTATGAGCCTATCGGAGAGAAAAGATTTAATGATTGAGAAAACATTTCCAGTTATACCGTAGCTGGAAATCTTGTGAAGTAGACCCTTATGCCATACCTTGTCGAAGGCCTTTGATAGGTCAAGAGCAATTGCCCTAGAAAGGAAGCCTTTGTCAAGAGATTCACTAATCCTGTGGGATATAACCGTCAGCACATCTGCGGTAGATCTTGCAGAGCGGAAACCATATTGTGTGTCACTAAGAAGGTTATTCCTGCTGAGGTGGTTTACTATTTCTCTATTTAATATGGATTCCAGCAACTTACTCATAACACACAGGAGACTTATAGGTCTGTATTGAGAGGGAGATGACTTATCACCTGAATTCTTAAATGCAGGGCAAATTGATTAGGTCTTCCAGGGAGTCGGAAAGTACTTCTCCTTAAGGCAGCGCTTAAAATTACGATAAATCTAACAATTTATACCCTTGGTCTTATAATTTTGATCATGTATAAAAAGCCTAATCTAATAAAAATGCAAATTTTTAAATACAATTTTTGGAATGTAGCTTTTTGTTTCCATAACCATTTAGATTGGAGTATTAGTAACCTTCAGTCGAAAGATTTTAATATGCATCCTAAAAAAAAAACGGTTTCTTTTTAAAGATTTTTAAGTGGTCTTAAATTTTTGATCAGCAGTGTACTATCGACGACCCCTCTCTCAAAGTGTTAGGAAGTAAAATAGAAGAGAGAAAATATAACAAAACTGAGAAAATCATTTTATCGACAGAACAATGAAGAGAAAGTTATTCACCAAGACACACAAAAGAATGCTGATATAGGATTGTAAATCAAGGTGGGGTAAGATGGACACAAAGAATCTGAAAATAAAGGTCAATATTTAGAGTTACTTTACTTGCAGAAATAGCGATGAGTTTTACGACAGTTTATGACGTTTAGGAACAATTGGGGACAGTCTTGTGTTTGCGACAGTTGACAACAGTTTTGAGTTGAGGACAGTTGCAAGTTGGGCAAAGTGAAAAGCAAGTCGTTGCTTGAACCAGCTCGAAAGAGCTTTATAAGATCGAGGTAAGCTGACATAAACTGACGAATACGACATCGACAGAACGTAGACGTGAAGGTTAACGTGTAGAAGGCCGATGGTGTCACACACGCATTTTTTGTTTTATTTTATTTTTTGATACTTATGAACTCGTGCATGCGCCACTCGGCAGCTGCAAATGTGAGAGACGAGCGACACGACCAGAAGAGAAGGCAAAGGAGAAGAAATTCACGGCACGCAACATTGGGGTCAGCGATCGTTGGCGTGAAAGGAGGGCACACGTGGTTTTATCCCATGTTCAAGGCTTGAAAAATGAGTAAAGAGTGATCCTGACTCATTCCTCAAAGACAATAAATTTGCTGAAATAATTTCAGTAAGCGTCAGTACACTTGTGGCACGTTGATGTAGTTTACTAGTGTTAAAAAATTATTAAGGGAATTGGTTTTTCAAATGTTGACTCATGGTGTTAGGTAATTTAAGTTATATTAATTACTGTTCCGAAAAAAAAAAATAGGCAAAACCATGACCGATTTTCATAAAGAAATGGAAAGTAATTTTACTGACTTAAATTTTGTAAGTTAATTATTTTTTGGAAACGGAATTTTTTTAAATGTCGTTTTAATATTTGGTGATAATTGGTTATTCGTAAAAAACACACACATGCAAAAAAAAAAAAACAATGTGTAGTTAATGTATAAACTATTATAGTGTAGAATATAATGAAGTACGCGTTCATGGTTAATAACAAAAAGAGCATGCTACCTCCGTGGATAAAATAAGGTGCCTGTGCAGATTACCGAGTTCGACAGAAAGATTTCCCGGGTTTAACAGGATATACATAAAGAAGGTTGGAGGTTATATCAACCGAAACCTTATGAGAATGACACTCGATGTCAACAGTAATTATCAATCCTAACAAGTGAAACATGCACGTTCCTCCATGAGTGCACAGTGAACAAGGCATAAAAAAATGACTAAGTTCAGTATTTGTCCCACCCCCATTAAGCCTAAAAGTCACCAGGGGCCGTCAAATCCTGGTGAAAATGAACAAACGGTGCAGTTTTAGGCCTTAACATATGTAAATGTGAGTTCTGCACCGTGCAAAAAAAGAAATGACTAAGTCCATCATTTGCCCCCACCCCCATTGAGCCCCAAAAGTCCCCAAGGCCTTAACATATTTAAATTTGAGTTCAGCACCATGCAAAACTGCTAAATATGCATACGCAGAAAATTTTGGGCAAATATGGTAACATAGTTCCAAAAATGGAGTGTTTTTATTAGCTCTAAAAGTGCCCCTGGGCACACGCAAGAGGTATCACGAAGTACAGACAAAGAAAATTATGTAGAAATTAGAAAGTTTTTTTTTTTAATCCAAGGCATCAATATTTTTTAATAAGCACAAAAGTGTCAATTTTAGCCATTTTAACCCGAAAGGCACCCCCAGGGCAGCAACCGGAGTTTTCCCGGAAAATTCGTTCTGTTACTTTTTTTTTATTATTCATACAGGGTGGTCCCCCCCCCAAAAAAAAAACGGGCCCTTACTCTAATTAGGCCTCGTTCCGTAGTGTTTTGTCCGAATGAAATTAAACTTTGGTCATAACTAGTTTATTATATTCAAAACATCACATCAAAACACTAGGGTCTTTGGCTTTTTTTCTCCGTTCTACAGCATATGGTCTAGATGGCCTCCATTTAGCTTTTTTTTTTTGGGGGGGGTCACTCTGTATTATGTTTAATATTTGTGCAAAATTTAAAAAAACACCAAAGCGTAGTTATTGAGAAAAGTGCAGACAGAAGAACGGACAAACGGACGTACGGACAAGAGTGAATTTACAGGTTCACCCTCCTTTTGTCGGAGGACCAAAAAGTCAGAAACATAAATGTTTTCCTTTGTTAACGTATTACTAGCAAAAATGTAAATATATTATACACATGACCGTAATTAAGGATTCATATTATTTTCCAAGTATTATTATTTATGATGAACATAGCTGGTACTTACCAACGTTGGCTGAATCTACTAGGTCTTATAAAAAATAATCTTACTGAGCCGAATGATATATTAAACTAAAATGGCAACAAACCTTTCCTATCTGTAAAACCTTCCTTCGGTTATTCAGATGGATTTATTTTGCCACGTGAGAAAAGGGGGAGATAATTTATTTTCTTATCATAATTAGGACATTGTAATTAATTGCGATAGATCCCCGCCGACTGACAGTCAGTTATATAAATAAAACGTGATGTTTTTTGTCGGACTCGCAGCATTTTAGCACAGGTCATAAATTCCAGACATAGTAAACAAAAAATAATGTTCTTTTTCAGCGACAGAAGAAATCTGGCGTAATCCAGGATAAATAATGTGGCAATATAAATGCGAAGTTAATGATGTATATATAGTGATGTGTGTCTACAGTCGCGTGTGTCCATAAATGTGTCTGTATAATAGCGCGTACGCATAATAACGTGCGCATGAAATGGCGTGGATGCATAATAGTCTGTAATGGCAAATGCAAATAATGGTGTGTATGTATAATGGTGGGTATGTATAATGGTGTATTTGTATAATGGCTCGTATATAAAATGGTGTGTATGTATAATGGTGTATGAGTATGTATAATGGTATATATGTATAATGGCTTGTGTATAAAATGGCGTGTATGTGTAATGGTGGGTACATACAATAGTGTGTATATATAATAGTGTGTTTATGTATAATAGCGTGTGTGTTTACAATGGTGTGTTTGTACACTGATGGGTATGTATAATAGCATGTGTATATATAATCGTGTGTATGTATAATGGCATGTGTTTATATAATCGTGTGTGTGTGCATAATGTGTGTAATTGCGTGTACGCATGATGCCATATGTGAATAACGGCGTGTGTATAATAGCCTGTGTATGTATACTGACGTGTGTATTTAATGACGTGTATGTATAATGGCGTGTAATTATATTTCGCAACTGTTTGATAAGAATTATATGTGCGTGTGTTTGTGTGTATAAGAAGTGTCTAAAATAAGTTTCCAGACTCTTGAAAACTCATGATATTATTGCTATACATCTCATGAGATGACTGACCAATTAATGTTTCATGCTTACGCAATCATCAGTGCAGGATGACAATTACTGCGTGTCGAGAGATTCGGAGCCAGCCATGAAGGCACTTTTTATATACGAGTCATTATACACATACATCATTATACATAAACACACTTATTCGCATTTGCCATTACAGAATATTATACACCCACGCCATTTCATGCGCATTTGCTAATCCTGTACCTTCCGGCAACCAAACGATTACTCTTAGCGATAGAAGGATTTTCGCGTATTACATAAAAACAAGGAAAACTTTTCGAATGTCACGTCATGATATAAACGCCAAATCCAAATTTTCACTCTAAACATTATAAGAATTATAAAAATTAGAATCCACATTTATCTCCCAAAATTAAACACATTTCAATAAACCCTCTTCACCTTAGAATATCTACACTCGTGTTTTTCCAGCTGATCCTTTCAATCTAATATATATATATATACTAGCAAAGATACCCGTGCTTCGCACGGAGCTTTGTTGCGCACTCGGGTACCAAAATCTGTGGGCACCTTTCCAGTAAGTTGATGTTGTAAGAGCAACGATTGCATTAGGTGATTAACATTTTAACTACCTCTTGTAGTGACTGAAATTCAATCAGGAACTTCACAAAACATTTTCATCAAAAAGGAAGGTTACTTGATGTTACATAGTAAATTTTTCATTGAAGTAATTTTCAACTCTTGCTTAAATTTTATCTTGCACATTCAATACTAAAAACTTACCACAATCAGATCATGTCAGTTTTTCCTCATATCCATTTCTCGAACTTTTCACTGAAGAGCCTCAGGGTAAACTACATTTCTGCTGCTTTGATTTGGAGCCAGAATGTAGAGTTTTTCTGAACTTCCTGTCCGGCTGATGGAGACGTAGAACATACCGTGACTGAAGCAGTCTGATGTCAAGTCTACGCCAATGGTGTTAAATGTCTGACCTTGACTTTTGTTTATGCTCATTGCAAAACACACCTTCACAGGAAATTGGAGTCTCCGGAATTTAAATGGAAGTTCTGAGTCCGATGGAACTAAGGGGATCCTTGGCAGTAGAACGGTTTCGCCTTTGTAGGGACCACAGGAAATGGTGGCCTCAAGTACATTGGTGTGCAATCTGGTGATAACACATCTGGTTCCGTTTGTTGTTTTTGGCGGTTCCAAGGATCGAAGAATCATGATTGGCGATCCAATTTTGAGATTTAAAATGTGTGGAGGCATTCCAGATATCTCCAAAGAGTTTAAAAACTCCACAGGGTAGTGAACAGCTTCATATTCATTAGTAGCCGAATCAACTGACTTGTATTGCTTTGTGTCTCCTGGAAATTCATCCATTATTGAATTGTTCAAATGATTCACATTGCTGTTTAATGGCGAAATAATAGCCCTCTCAGCAAGCCAATCCGGTGATTTTCCATTGTTTTGCAGGTCTGGGTACACTTTGTCTTTCAGTTGCTTCTGATTACCGACACATTTACCAAGCGCAGTTGGAATCTTAATTGTGTCAGGTGAAGAAGTGATAGGAAACTGACCATTACCGATTTGGAGAAGCAATTTTGAGAAGTCTGCTGCAGCTGTGTTATCAGAGATATAGGTTCTCATATTAGTAGTCAGTCTCTTCACTATAACGTGCCTCCAGAGATAGGATTGTTTCAAACTTGCATTGACAATGTTAGCCCTTGTGCCATTTTTAACCACTGGGAGGATTTGACGGAAATCACCGCAAAATAAGGTTGGAATGCCACCCATGGGATTCTTGTTTCCTGTGATGTCTTGCAGTGTTCGGTCAATTGCTTCATAAGCACTCTTGTGCGTCATTGGGGCTTCGTCTACAATGATTGCAGAGGTGTCTCTAATTACATTTGCCAAGGCTGAGTTACCAGTAATTTTGCAAACTGGCTGATCCATTCGATGAGTATCCAAGGGTACTTTAAAAGTGCTGTGAAGAGTGCGGCCACCTTGTAGTAGAGTAGCAGCAATGCCACTGGATGCTGTTGCAAGCACAATCTTTCTCATGGATCTAATCTTTGCAAGGATCAAATTGATTACAAAAGTCTTGCCCGTACCACCTGGAGCATCAAGAAACATCATGTTTTTGTTCATTTCACCTTGTGCTTCCAACATTGCCATGAATGAATTGTAAACTTCTCTTTGAGAATCGGTCAGTTTTTCTTGCATATTTTCTGCTTGTAGGGAAAGTTCTTCAAGATTATAAGTAACTTCACGTTGATACTCTCTCGCGAGTCTTTCATCTCTCCCTTGCGTTGGTGCAGGTAATCCATAGCTTGCCAATGGTTGACCGCACATAAGGAGACATTTTTCTTCAATTAGACAAAGAGTTTTATTGTAGATGTCCTCATTAAAATCTGCTTCTGGATTGTTAACTTCTTGCCTGTATCTGTGAAGAATGTCTTCAGATATTACATCACGAAAAGCCATCCAGATCTCAAGAGGATTTCTTGGCTCACAGGCTGTTAAAATTATCACAAATAGGCTTCGCAAATTTGAAGGTGATTGAGTGGCACTTGCCTCTCCTACTGCTTGATGCAAATGATGGTCATTTTCTAGAAGGCCTCGAGCAAGGCACGCTGCTCTGTATGTTTCAAACACCTGACCATTGTATGCTCGCAAATCTTGAAATGAAGTTGGACCAGCAACCTCATTGAGCAACAGGCGTAAGAAATAACACTCCCCTGCTTTTGGACTAATCGTGTAGATTCTCCCAATGCATGGTGCCTTTCATACATCACCATTTTCAGTACCTTCAACTTGTACCCCACGCATTCTTCTCATCCATTTCTTTGTCGATTTATTCCAAGTGTAAAACTCAGGGACTTCTACGTATTTGAGACCCCTTGCAAAGTCATCCTCATGGCAGAGTTGAAAAAATGCTGTCAAAGTTGTGGCAGGCGGTGGACCTTGGGCTCGTTCCAGAGCAGTATCAGCTGAGAACATGACACGCTGCCCATTTTCAAAATGAACAGAAAGTTGTACAATTGGGGGGAAATGTTCATGGATGGGATGTTCCAATATCCTCCAGGCCGCCTCTGAACTGCCGACATACCTTGCATTCTGGAACTGCTGGATCTCATCCACAATGTGACTTTGTACTTGGCCTTGTTGGTTAGCTGCTCCATCAGTTCTTTGTAGTTCAAACACTGCTTGATCACATCCTTTATTCACGTATTTGAGGACATATTTGATGCTTTGGATCGAGCTGCAAATTTCTACGTTAATGTGAGCGTTGAACTGCTGAAGGAGGACCTTGTTGTACGGAAAAATCCACTGGTTTGTTATTTCTTGATTAACATACCGACCATTTCTCTTCATCCTTATTGTACCAGTCTGGCCTCCATCTTCTGGTTTTCTTCGCCTGTACTTGGGGTAAGAGTCTTGGCCTTGCTCGGTACACTGAAGAAATTCTTTTGGGTATTTTTTGGAACATTTGTTGTCAATCATACATGGACAATTTGGATTAAATGGTTCACAAGGTCCATGCACCATATGTGCCATCACTTTAGCATGAAGATCAGGATCTTCCTCTTTGTCAGGGATCTCTGCAGATATGCAGAGATCCATTTTTTCTGGTAGAAGTTTGTCCTCTGGGGCCTGCCAGGTGAGGATGTGTGCATGCGGCAGTCCTCTTTTTTGATATTCAATACTGTACAGGAAAGCCCTCAACCTGCCAAATCCTCCCTTTTTAATAAATTCAAGTAACTTTTTTAGCTTCTGCCTGAAAACCCTGGCAACAATATCTGGACGATCCTGAGGGTCTTGCCCTTGAAGACAATTTTCTGTAATTTCTGTCCACTTTGGATTTGTTGTGAACGTGATGAAGAGTTTGGCTCGGCCCATTCGCCGAACATATGCCATGGCATCACTTTGACGCTCAAACATGTATCGAGGGCCTCCTGTATAAGTTGCCGGAAGTACAACTCGTTGACCAAACTGTTCTGGATTCCCATCCTCCCTAAGAATTGAATCTCTCAAGTTGCTATAATTGTCAGCTCTCAGGGTCTGTTGCTCACGCCTCAGGAACTATAAACGTTCTGTTTCAATCTTGCAGTACACATCCACCAGCCATTGTTGAAATAGCCTTCGGTACCAGAGAAAATAGTTTCCAGGCCGAGTCATTAAATGGTACGAATAAAATTGCTGTTGGGTAACTTTTCGCCCATTGGATGCCTTCATGCAGATGTTGTAAGATGGAGAACCATAGGGGTACATTAACGGGTACATTAAGGTATCGTAGAGGGGATGTAGTTCGGAGATCCGTTTTAATGTATCATTTCTAAAACGCAAGACAATATCCCGGTTAGCTGTTGGTTCATTCTCCATTAATATTCCAATCTCATACGTTGTTGTTGGAGCATTGAATCGCCATGGATGCTCTTCTTGCGGCCTTCGGTCTTCCCTTATGACAACTTTATGTTCTACCAAGTGTTCTTCTTCAATCCTCTCCTTTGTTGTTTTCAGCTGACAAATGAAGCTGTTGTTCTCATGTAAAAATTCAGTCAGACTTTGGAGAATGTCTCTATTGAGTCTACTGTCACGTCCCCGATTATGTAGTTCCTCTTCCAGACTATCCAAGAAGTAGACTTGAATAAACTTTGCTGTTTCATCTTCAGGTGGTAAAAGACTCCCAATCTGGTGGCAAACCTGGCCTCGAATTCTAAAAGAAGGATTCCACCCATGTACTGCCGCAATTTTGTGACCAAATGATGTCATTGCAAAACAATTGTTATAACTGCGTAGATTTTGCAGAAAATCTTTAGAGATGGGACCATTGCCGGAGAGCAAATCTTGAAGCAACTGAGGCAGTGGTGGAAAGCTATCAAGCACAACTTTGCCAGAAGAACAACAACAACCAGGGGTTTCTCCTTTAAATTTTACAGCTGAGCAATGTTGACATACTTTGTCCATTTTTCCTATATCAGCTGTAGTGAGAGAGTCATTTTTGTTGTAGAGCAATCCTTTTCTATTGCAGTGTTCTATTTCATGGTGTCTCAAAGCAGTCATTCGTTGTCTAGCTGCCTCGTTTTCTGTCAATTGCTGGGGCAAAGTCATACTCTCTCTCCATGCAGCCTCTCGTTGTTGCCCTTGGTATAGGCGAAAGCTTCGTTGGGTTTCCGATTCATTCTGATGTCGTTGAGCCACTCTCAACTGACCTTGTGTACGTCTACTTACCTCATATAATTCATTCGATCGTAATATTGCTTCTCTTTCCAGTGCATATCTTTGCCTTTCTTGAATTTCATCTTGTGATGAATTTAACCGCCTTACAGCATGTCTAGTTCTGTCAGCTTCACGTTGGGTTTCTCTTTCCAAATCTGACAGTCTTGCTCTCCTTTCTCTTTGACGTATCCTGTTAAGTTCTAGACGTCTTTCTCTATCTGAATTGTTTTCATTGGAGCGAATTGCAGCAACTCTTAGTCTATTAGCTTCCAATCTTTCCATTCTTTCTTCCTCAGTTTCGTTTCTACTTCGTTTGGGTGGCATAATTTCGGTTTTAAACGGAATTGTTTAACGATATTAATGATTGTAAATTAATTAAGCGTAAAGGAAATGTATACTAACTGAAATGGACGAACTATAAATAATATTTCTGAATAGTACAATTATAAACAATTATATTGTACCTATTTACTATGCCTCCACACGGGACAGAGTTAGACACCAGGGTCGTTTTTTAACGTGGAGAAAAGGTACAAAAATAAAAATTGTCTCAGTCGTGAAGGATTTCTCCTCCACCGAAAGAGAACAAGAAATAGAAGTGCAGCATCTGAAGAACAGATGCTACACTTTGATCTTGACCAATTATATTGTAGCAAAAATGAATAAAAGCGACCCACTTGTGACTCATTACTTCCGGGTGTAAACGTCACAGTCTAAAAGTAATAATTAAAAAAAAAAAAGTAAATGTAAAATAAATGTAATACCAACTTAGGTTAACTAATATATGTAAACAATACAATTAAAACAGTTCTATTAAAACAAATAATTACTAAGATCTAGGTAATTGTTAGTCTCATTGTTATGGTTTTAAAGAAAAAAATGTGTAAAAAAATTCTGCTTTTGTGAGTACGTGTATTTCTTTTAAATTACATAACCTTTTTATTTTATTATTTATATCTCTTTTAAATTTATATATTTTGTTAGTAAACTGGAAGAAATTCAGTTGAATAAAACCTTGTTCGTGTTCTTTACGTTAAACTCATTTTTATAAAAGGTTCATCCGGTTTAAAGAAAGCACTAAGTTTAAATAAGACTGGAAATAACTAATTCAATATATAAATAGAAAAATGAAATAAATATAAGCTTTAAGTCTTAAGATAGTAATAATCAAAATGTAATAAATTATTTGTAGTTCAAATCTATGATAAGACAGGCTTTCGAAATAGGCTCGACCAGAAAGATTAAATTGGAAGGAAATTATAATCTCCGTGCCATTTTCAAAACAACCCCACAAAAGTAACTGTATCCTGCAGTTGGTTAAATGACAACGTTGGTTGTAAGAAAAATGTAAAAGAAAATGCGCTTATCTGTTTATTTTTACATTTAATTAAAAAAAAATTGGCTATAACTGGAAGAGAGCGTTATGTTTTGGGGGTTGTTTAAAAAATAGAATGGAAATAAAGTTAGTTCCGTTTTAATTGTCTTTAATTGCGGCAAGCGAAGCGCTAACAAAATCGAAAAATCACTGTTCACATTCGAAATGTTAACTTTTATAGGTTTACAGGTTTGCTGACAAGGCTGGGGGTGTTTATTTAGAAAGCCATACTTAACATGGGGAGGTTGGGATGTTTAATACAATTATTTTACTAAATTGATTTTTTTCATTTAAAAATAAAATTATTTCTTTTTTAATAAAGTTTTATTTTAAAATATTTGTTTTTGTTTATTTATATAAAATTACGATAGTTGAATTGTATTCTTTCAATTATATTGGCAAGTAAAATATAAAAGATTAAAACGGAACGAAATTGAAATTTCCATTACATTTTCAATACAATCCCAAAACATAAAGCTTTCCTCACCAATGAATTGTTTTGATAATATACGTAAAGTGAAATAAATCGAATATAAAATTAAATGAAAATATATTAAATAATTAAATGTTAAATAGATTTTGTAAATAGTACAGTTGAAATGATTAGAATATTTCCAATATGTAATAAGGTCGAGGTAATTAGTTAAAGAGATTTAATATAATGTGATATGCAAATGAGCGTAAGTCATTCGATATGGGGGTGGTTTGTAGAATAGTATATAAAGAAATTAGGCATATATTCTTATGTCTCCTATAACAGAAACATCCTAAAATGGGTTCTAATGTTTCTCTACCAGGAGAGATCTACCCTCTTACCTCCTTTATATTTCGTTGATGATGGAGAGCTGTACACACAGACAGAAACACACGAACCCTATTACTTTATAAAAAAAAATATATATATATATATATATATATATATATATAAAAATATATATGTAAAAATAAAATATTTTTAACCTTTATATATCTAATTTTAAATAAATAAGAATGTAAATATACAAACTACTAACTATAGTGGGGGTGATAAGTAGTTAAATGGATTAATCCAAATCTTATAAATACAAGACTGATAAATTAAAAAATTAAAAAATGTATCCATTTTAAATGTGGAAATTGATGAATCGCACAGGTAAGAAATTCATTTTTATACTATGAAAAGGTTAGTAATTACAATTAAGAATAGGAAATTGGGGAAAAAAAAAAAAAAAAAATTTTTGTAACTTGTCTTCTTCCTAAGATTAAGGGTGGTGGTGTTTGATCAACACTGCTGGGGAGCCATGATGTAATACACTGTTTTGTTTTTAAATCCCCGAAACAGTGTTTCATGGTAAACAACTGATGATCCCTTAAAAAATATAAAAATTGGTATTATAGTAAATTTGAGAGTTGATGCAGTGATTGCAGGTGATTAAATGACTTACTGACTAGATGTTTTTTTTTTTTTTTTTTTTAATGAATGATAAAAAATAAATTTTTTTGTGTGGTTTCAAATGTTAAAAACTTCAAAGACTATATATATATATAAAAGCTTTGAATAAAGAATGCAAAAATAAAGAATGCAGTGCAGTTTAAATTCCCAGATGGAAAAAATATATTAACTTTAACCTATCGCAGACTTAGCACCTACATAATCAGACTATTAAAATGTTTATAATGACCAAAGAGAATTCATTTATATAAGGATGAAAAAAAAGCCTTTACTAAAATTGTTAAATAGAAATAGACTTAGCATTTGCATAAGCCGATTTCGCAAAAGTCTTCAATTTTAAAATTGAATTTAACTACATGAGGATGAAAAGAGAAAACCTTAACTAAAATTTTGTAAATAGAAAACGGGGATCATCAGCTGCTTAACATGAAGCTGTTTCGGAGATTCAAAAACAGGACAGCTGTTTAATACATGGCTCTCCAGTGGATAATACAACTTCCCCAATTAAAAAAACTATATATATCTATATATATCTATATATATATATATATATATATATATATATATATATATATATATATATATATATATATATATATAGAGAGAGAGAGAGAGAGAGAGAGAGAGAGAGAGAGAGAGAGAGATAAAAACTTTAGTTTCTTCAGTCATAATCGAAACTGAAACTAAAACTTAGGAAGAAGTCTTGATAAAATTATTCATGAAAAAAATTTAAAAAATAGATGACTTAAGTTCCATCAGCTATAATCGAAACCGAAACGAAAACATATGGAGAATTCTTGGTAAAATTATGTACTACAAGAAATGGAAGTACATAATTAAACGAGCCAGGATGTAAGCGTGACTCGCAAAAGAATACACGCGCTATCGTATTAATATATAGATTAAAATCCACATTTATCTTCCAAAATTCAACACATTTCAATAAATCCTCTTCACCTTAGAATATCTACACTCGTGTTTTTCCATCTGATCCTTTCACTCTAATCCTTCAAAGAAATAGCCATCCACACTCGATCCGAATGTTCTTAATCCAAATCTACGGATATACGTAGCAGCAATGGATTTATGGATTTTACCAATTTTCAACCAGCTTCACTGATTGGAATTTATGATTGTCTAACTGCATCTTCATACTTGAACATCAAGTTGAATAGCCTTTTATTTTTACATTCGTACATAATTTTATATAATCTTTCGGTACTTATGTATTTTTGGTACCGTGCTGAAATAACAACGTTATTATTTCGAAAGCAATGCTTAACATGGGGAGGAGAGGATGTTGTGTAACTATTCTGTGCTTCCACCTAACAGTTTAATAATAAAAATATATCGTGAAAGTTGAATTTAACCTGAAAAAAAAACTATTTTAAAATAGCGCGGTACCAAAAATACATAAGCGCCAATCTTTCTATTACCTTTTTTCGGGCTTTAAAACTTTCCGCTTTTGCGCTAAGCAACAATGTTATATAAAATCTATTTGCTAAACTTTTATCTCTGATGAAAAAAGGACATAATTAACTTAATCTTAAATTCCTTTTAAAACATATCTCTCCTTCCTTCTCCCCCTCTTCATCCCCCCTGTCTCCCTACATATACATATAATATTTTAAAAACAAATATTAATTATTTTTATGCCTACAGACACCAGTATTTCATGCTTACGCGATCATCATCAGTGTAATAATTGATAATTACTGCTGGTCTGGAGATCCGAACACAGTCACAAGCCCATGTTTTATTTCGTAGGTTAGCATCTTACCTCCCGTTCACCGGCAATAAACACAAGTATTAAAGAAAATTAAGTACTTTTAAATGCCATGTCGGCGGGCATTCATAATATACAATCAGGAGAGTATTCAACGAAAAAAAGTCGAAATATCGCATTCGCGCAAAATTTGACCGCCTTTTTCTTAATTATTTAAAGAAGTCTCGGCTTTAATTTCTTAAAAAGGGGTTTCTAACCATAATAATTTTTTAAAATTCATAATTATTTTTCTACCTACATACGCTAGTGTGTCATGCTTATGCAACTATCAATGTAGTAAGTGATAACTACTGCTAACAACGTATTCAGTATATTTATTCGCATCAAAAACACTCTGGGTAATGATCCCTGATTGTCTACCGGCAAACTCCCTCCCTTTTGTTAATTTCAATTCTCACTCAGACAATGTTTCAGTCAGTCAAGCCTGGGGCTAACCACGGCCACCGAGATATAGAAGGCCTGTTAACTGAAAAATGCCTGCAGGCAATGTAGGTAAGATTTGTCGAACTGTTACTGTCGATACTATATGACAGCATTTTTAAAAAGACATTAAAACATGTTACAAAAAGAAAAGAAAAGAACCCAATTCGATTAATAATGAAACTGAACTTTATTCAATACTAGCTGTACCCTGGCACGCGTTACTGTGGCTGGATTTGGTGGGATGGAAGAATTCTCATCACCGCGGTTTTAGCACCTGGGAATCTACTCTCAAAATATTTTGTTATATAAGAACGTGAGACGGACGTTTCCAACCTCCACAAAAAAGAAGAAAAAGGAAGAAGAATGAAAACAAAAATGGGTTCCTAGTGCCGCCTCTAAGGAAAATACTGTAATAAGAAAAAAAAAGCAAAAAGGAAAGAAATAAACGATGAAAATAGAGAGAAAGGCATCGAATAAAACGGAAATGATGTATGATATGTTAAAAAAAGAAAGAAAAGAAAAGAGATTGGAAAGACATCGAACAAAGTGCAAATAAACGGAAGAAAAAGGAATGAATCTTTGTAATTTTTGTTCTGTTTAGTGTAAAAAAACTCCGGCTGTATTACAAAGAAAGAAACGATGTTGAACTTGCCGAAGGAAGAGGAAAAACGGAAAGAGAGAAGAAATAAATAAACAAAATGGAAAGATCGTGAAAAGAGAAACAGAGGAAAGTTACAAAAAATAAAAATAAATAAATAAAAATACAAAAAAACGATGTTAAACTTGCCGAAAAAATAGGAAACACGGAAAGAGAGAAGAAACAAATTTGAGAAAGGGAAAGATCGGTAAAACGAAAAACAGAGGAAAGATACATGAAAAACCCCCAAGAAATACAGTTAAAAAATCAAAATAAACGATGTTATAATTGCGGAAGAACGCGTAATAAAACGGAATTGAAGTATTATAACTTTTAATTTACTGAAAGAAAATGTAAAGTTTTTTGTTTTGTTTTTGTATTTAATGTTAATGAACGTAAAAGTAAGGGTAGTGCGTTTCACCTAAATAGCAGTCCAGTTTTTATGAAAACAACCGGTGTTCGTCCGTATTTGTCTCCTGTGAAGGGTCGCGGACGGTGTAAATGGGTGGCGGTGGAAGTATCAATTTATTAGAGAGAGAAGACTTTACCACTTCCATTGATCTTAACCGGTTTATGCAGTGAACTCTCACCAGATAAAATATAGGAAGCTCCGAGCAGCGAGATAGTGGATAGGTAATATACCTATAACACACCTCAGATATTGTGATGCAGTTTGTATATAGTACATCTGCATAAAATATCTAGATTTTCAATCCTATTAAGATCAAACTCGGAGGGGAAAAATGAATTCATTATATATATATATATATATATATATATATATATATATATAAAAGATAGAAGATAGATAGATAGATAGATAGATAGAAAATATAAATATTATCTATGTAAAATTACGTAATTTTAAAGCAATATACAATCTAATACTGATAAAACTGAATTATGAATTTAGGGTACAAATAATTTAAGAAATATAAAACACAAACAATTCTTAGGCTTCGGGACCAGTGTAGTAGTATCTGTTCTGATTCTACAATTCGCCTTTTCTATCCTCGGCCATAGGAGAAGAAACCTTCCATGACTAGGACAATTTTTAGTTTTGTTCCTATCCAGAGTGCCCTTTATTGGGGAGCTGGATTTTCCCCACAAGAATATATGTTGAAATATTTCAATAACTATTTCTTTTAATACAGAAACTATATTTAAGGTTCAAACTAAGGAATTTTTTTTACACGGTGGTCACCACTTATCAAGTCCCGGAAACCACTCAGGGATAAGGGTTATTGCAAGTACAGTACGTTAGTGTGGTGATTTGATAAAGTGTTTACTTAAGGGGGCGGTTCATTAGGAATTTGTTAACGTTGGACTTGAAGACATCCAAGTTGTAGTCAGGTGGGAAGCAGGCAGACGGAACACAGTTCCACAGGCGTGCAGTTCTAAGAAAGAAGCTTTGTTCATGGAATCCACGTTTTGATTTAGGCACAGATAAAGAGTGGGGGAAATTTTTCACAGTGGATTCAGCTAGACGGGTGTTTTTCGTGAAAGATTGGCGAGGGGGAACCAAAGATTAGAGTTCAGACGAGCACCTGCCATGGAAATAACGATAAAACAAAGATAGGCTTGCAACGTCTCTTCTGTGGGAGAGAGGTTGCAGGGTAGAGAAAAGGGCATCCCCACTAAGCCACGAAGTCTATTTTGTACTCTGTCAAGGCAGGAAAGGCTGTTTTTAGCAGCTCCTGCCCAGATGTGGCAGCAGTACTCCATCATTGGACGTACTTGGCTTTTATACAGATAGAGAATTGCCTCAGTAGTGAGATATCTTCTGGAGCGGTAGAAGGATCCCACCATCTTTCCAGCGACCTTGGCAACAGACTTGATGTACGTGTTCCATTTCAGATCAGGAGTAAAGGTCAAACCCAGAAGCTTGTAAAAGCACTGGGTCTCTCCCAGACGAGAGCCATCCATCACAATTGATGACAGATGGGAATCAGAGCGTTGATGACGTAAGGATAAGAGTTTTGTTTTAGATGCATTAAAGGTAACCAGCCACGTCTCCCTCCACTGAACCACGCGCTCGAGATCAGAGGAGAGAGAATCAGAGAACTTTGTCATTTACAGCCTTTGCTGTGTTGCCGTAGATGGTCGTGTCATCAGCATAGATGTCAACGAATGATTTAAGTATGTGTTTAGGGAGATCATTGATGTAGATCAGGAAGAGAGTTGGGCCCAGGTTGACCCTTGAGGGACTCCAGCATTAATACTGCAGGCCTCTGATTTTTGTCCATCGACCACTACTCTTATGAGCCTATCGGAGAGAAACTATTTAATGATTGAGAAAACATTTCCAGTTATACCGTAGCTGGAAATCTTGTGAAGTAGGCCCTTATGCCATACCTTGTCGAAGGCCTTTGATATGTCAAGAGCAATTGCCTTAGAAAGGAAGCCTTTGACAAGAGATTCACTAATCCTGTGAGATATAACCGTTAGCACATCTGCGCTAGATCTTGCAGAACGGAAACCTTATTGTGTGTCACTAAGAAGGTTATTTCTGCTGAGGTGGTTGACTATTTCTCTATTTAATATGGATTCCAGCAACTTAATCATAACACACAGGAGACTTATTGGTCTGTACTGAGAGGGAGATGACTTATCACCTGAATTCTTAAATACAGGGCAAACTGATTAGGTTTTCCAGGGAGTCGGAAAGCACTTCTCCTTAAGGCAGCGCTTAAACAGTTTCGTAAGTATGGAGACAAGTTCTGGTTGAAGCTTTTTTAACACTATAATTGGGATGCCGCCAGGGCCAGTTGCTTTACTGGAATCAAGGTTCTTGATTAGCTTGGCGACCTCATGCACGGATATTTGTATATTACGTAGCGTGTTCTGTGCTATAGGAGGAAATATGGGGAGTTGATGTCCTTCGTCGCATAGGGTAGAATTAGCTGAAAAGTTCTTTGCAAATAGTTTGGCCTTGTCTGATGCTCACGAGATGACCTCTGGTCCATTGATAATGGTTGGGATAGAATGCACACTTCTGTTCAGGATCCTATTTGTTATTTGCCAAAACTGGTGGGAACCAAGCCGCTGATCAGCTACCTTGGATTTAACAAACTGGGCATATAGATCTCTTGCATTTTTTATTCATCTTTTACAGTGGTTGCTGACAGTCCTGAAAGCAGCTTTAGTCTCAGTGCATCTATTACGTTGGTAGTTATGGAAAAAGTGATTTCTGTGCGCGATAGCAGCAGCACATTCTGGGGAGAACCATGGCTGACTGTTAGGTTTTTGTTGGAATTTTTTAGATGGTATGAATTGGTCTATGCCTACAATTAACCATTCGGTCAGATCTGATACTATAGAGGACACTTCCTTTTTAAACATTGAGTGCAGAGGTAAATTAGATATGAATGTACAAAAGCTACCCCTGTCAGCCATAGAGTATCGGTATACAGTACGGTGGAGGGGTACGTCTGGGGACTTATTACATTAATTTAATTGTAATAATAATCTAAATGGAGAATTGTTTTTTTCTCTTTAGGAGAATAAAAAACATATAATTACAACAGCCACAATATAAGGCAACGAAAAATACCTTTTTTATAGCCACATGGTTAAACACCGAAAACTTTAGGCACCTTCGTGCTTTTACCTACATGTTGATCTGGTAATGACGTCACGTTGCCGTGTTCATTGGCCTACTCTCTCGGTAGCCGTGGGCTAACACTCTTATAATTCTCCCTCTCTCTCTCTCTCTCTCTCTTTTACTCTACTCTCCCCCTCTCTCGCTCTTCATTAAACTATTCCTTCTGACAATGTTTTCATAAAAAAACGACGATCATCTTTAAAGAAGAAATGGTTTGACTTATCTGTTGAACATTGCACTGAATCACCTTTACCAGCCTCCACGCCCGCGCCAAACGACCGTTCCAGTTGGTGAGAAAAAACCGAGTCACATACATTTTCAGTCGCCCTTGTCGGGACAAATAAACGAAATACCCCCCCCCCCACACACACTTTTTAGTGTTTTCTTTCGTCTTCCCCGAATTCTTTTTCCATTTCCACCGGTATATTCAATATTTTCTTTTCCACCCTCCCCAAAGGTTTTCTTCTCGTTTCCTCTCAAGTTAACAACCATCTCACCTCAGCACGACCCGTTACATATATTTTAACACCATGTGTGTGTGTGTGTGTGTGTGTGTGTGTGTGTGTGTGTGTGTGTGTGTGTGTGTGTGTGTGTGTGTGTGTGTGTGATTGAAAACCTCTCTTTTGGTGATAATCAACTTCAAAGATTTGTTATGGCATCTTGAACAGCGCTATAGACGCCATTTTCATTTTATTCTCCCTATTTAGTTATAATCTCCATTTTTGCCAATAAATCTCTCAACAGTATTCTCCCTTTCTATCGTCTTATTCTGCCTCTGTCTGTCTGTCCGTCCGTCCGTCCGTCCGTCTGTCTGTCTGTCTGTCTCTCGTTCTTATTCTCTTTTTTGCACTCAGGTTTAACAACCATCTCCACTCCGTACGACTAGTTATATATATGCTAACATCTGCATATACATGTGTGTGTGTGTGTGTGTGTGTGTGTGTGTGTGTGTGTGTGTGTGTGTGTGTGTGTGTGTGTGTGTGTGTGTGAAAAATCCTCTTTTGGTGATAATCAACTTCAAAGAATTTTTACGGGATAATGAACGATGCTCCGAACGCCATTTTTTTTTGTTTTTGTTTTTGTTTTACTCTACCTATCTGGTCATTACCGCCCTTTCTCCACAAAGCTCTTCATATTATTCTCTATCTCTCTCGCTTTTATTCTCTTTCTCCCTTTCTATGCCCTCCCTCTCTCTCTCTCACTCACTCACTCACACGCACACACACATACTCGTTCTTATTTTCTTTGTCTTTCAGATTTCTTTATTTTGTTTTCTTTCGTACCTTTTCCAGTTTTCCTCCATGCTCTGTTCCCTTTTCAGTTTTCCAAAACTCCATATTCTTCTTCCTCTGTCGTTTTTATTATTTTCTCCTCTCTACATCTCTTTTTCACTTTCTCCTTATCATTCATGCTCTCTCTCTCTCTCTTTCTCTCTCTTTCTCTCTCTCTCTCTCTATCTCAATTTATTACCTTTCTTCCTTCTCTACGTCCCTCTCTCACTCTTTGTTTTTCTTATTCTTCCCCTCTCTCGATCTTATTCTCTTTCTTCTCTCGGGTTTCTTCACTGTTCTGTTCCGTTTCGCACCTTTCCCTGCTTTCTCCGTGATCCATTCCCTGTCCAGCTTTCAACAACTTCAGCAGCTGACTTTTTTTTTATTACCATAAATTATAACGATAACACTCTTCTGGGGCACGCTAAAATTTGCATATGTTATTGGTGGCGATTAACTAGGATAACGAAATACACTTCCAGCTTCGCTTTTACTATTTCAGTTTATTTTTATCAAACGCTGACATGACAGCATGTCCATTGTAAAATGTGAAATAAAATAATGTCACTTTTTTTTTTACGGTTTAGATCAGTAGTTCCCAACAGCAGAGTACGTCGCAAGGAACATAAAACAAGTAATAACTCGACTCACGTTTTCTTTAATAACAACGCCATTTATTTCCGGATACTTTCCTGAATAAAACGTGATCATCTTCTCTCACGCGTGATCGGACTCCTTCTCACCGACCTTTGTTCTCTCGAACGTCATCCACGTCTCGAACGTACTCTCGAACGTGTTCCCGAATCTGCTTCTCTGTCTGTTGCAGACGTTCCTTTTTATTTTTTACAGTCTTTTTCCTTTATCCTTATGTTCACGTCATTTCGCATTTTGTGTGCATTTGCATACGCGCGTCCGTGCTCTATTACATTTCAGAAAAACCCCTAATATTCCGATCAATTGTCCTATCACTAATATAAATCATAAAAAAGGGGATCAATTAGGTTTCAAGGACCCCAGAGAAGATAAATATTTTCTCATATTAAGAACCGACCTTCTGGCGAAAAAACAAAACAAAACAAAAAATAAAAAACCTTAGTTTTATAAACTGTTTGATTAACGATGACGTTTTATTCAGGAAAGTATCCGGAAATAAATGGCGTTGTTATTAAAGAAAACGTGAGTCGAGTTATTACTTGTTTTATGTTTCTTGCGACGTACTCTGCTACAACGTGTTGGGTCCCAAGTATCTAGAAGTTAACACGCGTGTAAACGCGTGTAACGTTACACTACCAAGATGGCAGTTAATATGATTCATAACAACAGGTTGTTGTGAATCGTCATATTTGATTATATTAAGTGGATTTCACTGTGATCGATTAGTTAATTATCGCGAAAAGAGGCATCATTACACTCAAGATGATAATCCATCTTTTCATTGACCAAATAGTCGAGAAATGCTAAAGAGGATGGAAAGATCGAGAGGAGAAAGTAAGTGCGTCGAACGTCAACCGGTGTTACCCGAAGTCGTCTTCCTTCACTTTACTTACACCCTAATTGGTCCATCATGATACATAAATACAAAATCTTTATTAAACAAAATAAAATTAAATGGATTCTGGTTCTTATCTCTTCGCTGCCCACCAATAGTCATTCAACGGTGTATATACACAGACATGAGAGAAAAGAATAGACACTCATACAAACAGTTTATTTCAACAAACATACAATTTATAGAACAAAATCCAAAATAAATGGTCACAGATTTAATAAGTAATACTGAGTTGGCATTGCTTTTGCTGTTTTTAATGCTTGGACCCTGCTAGGCATAGCATTGGTCAGTTGGCGAATATCATTTTAAGGAATTTCTGGCCATGCCTGACATAATAATGCTAAAAGTTCAGGCTTAGAAGACGGCTTCTTTTTCTTTTTGCGAAGGTTCCGGTCAAATATGCCCCAAAGGTTTTCAATTGGGTTCATATCCGGGGACTGACTTGGCCATGGAAGTTTATTAAACCCTTTTTGGCTCAATCAATTTTCTAGGTTGGCAGTATTTTTGCGCGAACAGTTGGCAGAGTTGGTGGAAATTTTCTGTTTCTATGTCTATCCTTGTAGCCATGTCACTAGTAAGGGTGCTGGAGGTAAACGTTTTGTCTGGGCTGACGTTATCCGCCTGATAGTCAGGGACCCGAACCTTGGATTAACCACTAAGGAGGCTGTCCTATCAGCAGGTGCAAAGTACTGGGGCTGCTGTATTGCCATTTGGTGAATGGAATCTGGACCATGCAGTAGCTTCTGGTGGGGCCTCTCGATGCCATACTAGTGGGTAATTGTTACGGCTTTACCTTATCATGTGGTACAAAAAAAAAAAAAAAATTCTTCGTTTCTTTTTCTCTCTTAGTTTCCCCTCTCTGTCCTGCTCTAAGTAAATCTGTCGACCTAGTCCACAAATTCCAAAATTTCATCATGACAAGTTTCAAGAAAAAATACACGATTAAACCCGGTTCTCCAACTTCCAACGTAGACCCCTACTACCATGTCTCCTTCTCCAACATCAGGGGTCTACGTTCTAACCTTCCAGAGGTTGAAACCCAATTACAGGAGACTAAACCAGACCTTTTATTTTTAAGTGAAACTGGCATTGGACAGGCTATTTCCCTTGATGAGTTTGCAATTACAGGATACTCTAACTTAACTTCTAAATCTGACCCCCAAGATCGCCATGGGCATGGAATATGTGCCTATATTAAAGATAGCTTTCCATGTGGGAGGGACATCTCCAGGGAAGATCCTAACTTACCTTATATGTGCTTCCGGGTTGCTTTAGCTCACACTACTGCATTTATATTTACTCTCTATCGCCCCCACAACAGCGGAGTTACTATCTTTCAAAGCATATCTGAGAAAATTGACCAAGTCCTTTCTACTTATCCTTCAGCTAACATTCACGTATGTGGAGACTTCAATGTTCACAACGTCGAATGGTTGACCCACTCAAACAAGACCGATGATGAGGGGAGGTTCTGTCATGATTTCTCCATTGCCTATGACCTCACTCAGATTGTTCAGGAACCTACCCGTGTGCCCGATAATGACGGCCAGTATGCGAGCCTACTAGACCTTTTTCTCACAACTTGCCCTGAACTATGTTCAGTTTCTGTTCTGTCGCCTCTTGGATCTTCCGACCACTCTGTTGTATCAATTAAGATAAAAATGAAATGTAATAAGTCCCCAGACGTACCTCTTCATCGTACAGTATATCGATACACTAAGGCTGACTGGGATAGCTTCCGTACATTTATATCTGATCTACCTCTGCATTCCATGTTTAAAAAGGATGTGTCCTCTATAGTATTAGACCTAACTGAATGGTTAATTGTAGGTATTGACCATTTCATACCCTCTAAAAAGTTTCAGCAAAAACCTAACAGCCAGCCATGGTTCTCTCCAGAATGTGCTGCTGCCATTGCGCACAGAAATCACTTTTTCCACTGCTTCAAACGTAATAGATGTATGGAAACTAAAGCCGTTTTCAGGACTGCCAGCAACCATTGTAAGAAAGTAATAAGGAACGCAAGAGAGTTGTATGCTCAATCTGTTAAGTCCAAAGTAGCTGAGCAGCGGCTTGGTTCCCACCAGTTTTGGCAAATAGCAAACAGAATCCTGAACAGAAGCGTGTGCTCCATCCCAACTATTATCAATGGATCTGAGGTAATCTCGTCAGCATCAGACAAAGCCAAACTCTTTGTCAAGAACTTTGCAGCTAATTCTACCCTTTGCGACCAAGACCGCCAACCCCCAATATTTCCTCTTGTATCAGAAAACACGCTATGTGATATACGTATATCTGTACGTGATGTTGCCAAGCTAATCAAAAACCTTGATTCCAGTAAAGCAACTGGCCCTGATGGTATTCCAATTATAGTACTCAAAAAACTTCAACCTGAACTAGCGCCCATACTTACAAAACTGTTTAAACGTTGTCTTAAGGAGAATAGTTTCCCATCTCCCTGGAAAATCTCATCAGTATGCCCTGTATTTAAGAATTCAGGTGATCGCTCATCCCCCTCTCAGTACAGGCCAATAAGTCTCCTGTGCGTCATGAGTAAGTTGCTAGAATCTGTATTAAATACAGAAGTAATCAAACATCTCAACAAAAATAACCTTCTTAGTGACACTCAATATGGTTTCCGTTCTACTAGATCTACAGCAGATGTCCTTACAGTTATATCGCATAGGATTAGCAAATCTCTCGACGGTGGCAATCTTTCTAGGGCAATTGCTCTTGACATATCTAAAGCCTTTGATAGGGTATGGCATAAAGGTTTACTTCATAAGATCGCTAGCTATGGTATAGCTGGAAAAGTCTTCTCAATTATTAAATCATTTCTTTCTGATAGATTCATAAGAGTAGTAGTTGAGGGGCAAAAATCAGAAGCTCACAATATTAATGCCGGTGTCCCTCAGGGATCCATCCTGGGCCCAACTCTTTTCCTGATCTACATTAATGATCTTCCAAATCATATCCTTACATCATTTGTAGACATTTATGCTGACGACACTACCATTTATGGTACCACATCTAAGACAGTAAACGACCAAGTTCTCTCCAATTCTCTCTCCTCTGATCTTGAGCACGTAGTACAATGGGGAAAGGAGTGGCTGGTTACTTTTAATGCATCTAAAACCAAGCTTCTCTCTTTACATCATCAACATTCTAATCCACATTTGTCATCAATTGAAATGAATGGCTCTCGTCTTCAGGAGGCCTCAAGTTTTGACAAGCTTCTGGGCTTGACCATTACTCCTGATCTTAAATGGAACACGTATATCAAATCTGTTGCCAAGGCCACTGGAAAAATGGTGGGATCTTTCTATCGATCCAGTAGATATCTCACTGCTGATGCTATTCTCTACCTATATAAGAGCCAGGTACGTCCAAGGATGGAATACTGTTGCCACATCTGGGCAGGAGCTGCTAGAAAGGACTTGTCCTGCCTTGATAGAGTTCAAAATAGACTTCGTAGCCTCGTAGGAGATGTCCTTTTCTCCTCCTTGCAACCTCTATCTCACAGAAGAGATGTTGCGAGTTTGTCTCTGATGTATCGTTATTTTCATGGAAAGTGTTCAACTGAGCTTCAATCTTTGGTCCCCCCTCGCCAAACTTTCACAAGAAACACTCGTCTAGCTGTAAACACTATCAATAATTTCCCCCACTCTTTATCTGTGCCTAAACCTAAACGTAGATTCCATGAACAAAGCTTCTTTCTTAGAACTGCACGCCTGTGGAATTGTCTTCCGTTTTCCTGCTTTCCGGCTGACTACAATATGGTTTTGTTCAAGTCTAAAGTAAATAAGTTCTTGATGAGCCGTTCCATATAAGTTATTAAATTTACCAAATTTTCATTACTAATGATTACTATATTGACCAACTTCTACTGTACACTCTTTAACCCTTATCCTTGAGTGGCCTCTGGGCCTTGATAATGTGGTGATGCCTTTGTAAAAAAAAAAAAAAAAAAAAAAAAAAAAAAATCAGTATTGTGTCGCCCTAGCAGAGATACAAGGAGCTCCGTCTTCCATAAATAGGGAGTTAACTTGAGAATATTGGTAGGAGTCCTTCATGTAATATTTTAACATATTTAGTAGAATTTATGTTTCTGTCACACTCCACCAGGTCTGAGCGACTATTACTCCAAATTGCACCTTATACCATAACCGAGAAACCCCCCATGTTTCAGTGTTGGCTGCAGTCTTTATAAGTCAAACTCTTGCTGAGGGAGTCTCCATGCCCAAACTCTGCCACTGTCGGCGAATAATGAAAATCGTAACTCATCAGAGAAAATAACATTGGTCCAACATGTCAGGTCTCTCCATCATTTCACGAGACCAATCTTTTTTTACGTTTAATACTGACAGGACGAAGATGAGGTTTCCTTTTTGCAACTCTACCATAGTAGCTCAGTTTGTGAAGATATCTTACAGCTGTTTTGAGACTGACACCAGCTTGTGTTGCGATGTCAGAAGCTTTG
This sequence comes from Euprymna scolopes, assembly GCF_053919585.1. Classification (NCBI taxonomy): domain Eukaryota; kingdom Metazoa; phylum Mollusca; class Cephalopoda; order Sepiida; family Sepiolidae; genus Euprymna; species Euprymna scolopes. The sequence continues at coordinate 71,585,669 of NC_136507.1, forward strand.
AACCGAGGATCATCTTCAACATTTCTTTCACAAGACACAAGGTTCTTTCACAGGGTCTGGAGTGACCTAGATAAGGTTTTATGCCCTCTTTGTTCTCTCAATTGTAAGATCACTCTATTAATTAAGACTACCTTCATGTTGATCCACGATTCATCGTCGTGGAAATTCTGATAGATGTAATGCTCCTTTAGTTCGTGACATGCTTCAATGTTGTTAGGTGCAATTTTAATGAGATACTCCAAGTTATTTTAGCACTATTATTATGTGTAAATATAAATAAGCATATATTAATCTTCGGAAAAATATTAATCTTAGTGTCTATTTTTTTCTGCCATGTCTGTGTATATACCAGAATCTTGAAGACGTGCACATGGTTGATTCTCCTTTACTGTTGCGAATGTTGGACAGTAACGAAGGCGGCTTCAAGTCATTTGAAAGCTGCGGAGAAATGGGTTTAAGGAGAATTTTACGAATCTCGTGCATAGAAATGAATACAAACGAAGAAGTCATGTGTAAGACAGAGTACAGAAGATCACTACTAAATATCGTCCACGCCAGACAGTCAGTTGAATATCTTCGGTTATTTAACGATGGCGAGGGATTTGAAAAAACAGCTTGATGTTAGGAAAAATCGCCGGAGAAAAAGAGCAGAGGACGACAACAAACAAGGTTCACTGACAATCGCAACAGAGTCATTTGAAACACGAATATAAATTTTATCAGAAAAACTGAATGCAGAGGAAACTGGAGAATCATCATCACCGATGTCTGCACTAACAGACCTGATAGAAGAAGAAGAAGAAGAAGAAGAAGAAGAAGAAGAAGAAGAAGAAGAAGAAGAAGAAGAAGAAGAAGAAGAGTTGTAAACGACTGGTTTAAATTATTAACTACATCATGAACTGGTGATCACTATATACACTAAAAATGTCCAAACCAATGTACATATCTTTTAAGCGTGTCTCTTGACAAACATTGGCTACAACAGCAAGATGCATCATAGCCCATAGTCTTTTGTTCTATAGATCACTTGCATGTAACATAGAGTGCATTCTGGTATCCGCCTCTTCGTGGTTGTCATGAGAAGGGCTTTCCAGCTTATTTGTGGAAAAATAACAGGAAGGCTCAACATTGCTCGGGATTTAATGAATGGTACTACTGTGTGTGTGTGTGTGTGTGTGTGTGTGTGTGTGTGTGTGTGTGTGTGTGTGTGTGTGTTTTACTATGTTCATAACACTATATTCTCTTCTTTGTTTTTTTTTACTGCCCACTCCTTCCGTTTCGGCCTCTAACATAGTTCGAAGAAACAAAAATATTGGAAATCTATCTGAATTAGTGTCTTATGCACACGGTTTAAATTTACTGAACAGCGTATATATGTATTTAGATTTAAGGGGATTCTATCCACATGAGTCATTTAGAGGTGAGGCATATATATATATTCGACTGGTTCCATTATGAGGGATCGATTTATTAGAACGTCGTATCAGAAACTGAGCACCCCATAAAAATCATTGAATGTTGAAATGTTTTGCATTTTTTTTTTTTTTTTGATAATTTGGTATATTTTGATAATCTAATCGATAATAATCCGCTAAAAAAATTGAAAAAAAAAATTAAAAAAATAAAAACTATATAAGAAGAGTGTTAATTGTACAGGTCCACCGAAACACGTTTCTTATTAAATCATTTACTGGTTCTACTTGTGTTTCGGTGTAGAAATAAATGGGTTTGTTAGTTAATTATAATTTGTTTTATTCCTGCAGGAAAACAAATATATTTTTGTTAGATATGATTATATATTTTCTTTTTTTTTTAATTTTTGTAGTAAAATAATAAATACCGTTTAGATATAATCATGCTAGAAGATGTACCCGGCGTTGCCCGGTATTAAACGTAACGTTAAATTCCTTAATAAAATTGTAAAAATAAATAAATAAGAGATACTGAGACATGGTCATGCGAGTATTATATTTTTTCTAAACACTTGACTTCTTGTAAGTAAAAAAAAAAAAATACTCGAACTGTGAACGAAACCAAAACCTAAAGACAATGAGTCGATTACGATTACCGTTAGGCCAGCTTGACACGCTCTTTAAAAATATTTTCAAACCTATTTTTTCTTAACATAATGTGAACAATTCGCGCAGGCTCAGTGATGAAACAGTTAGCAAACAGATAAAAATCTGGTGACCCCCCCCCACGTACCAATTTTTCAATTTTGACCTCTTAGCAGCATTTTTTTTCTGAATGAACATGGGTTAAAAAGTTTTCAACATGTCTGAATACCATATATACCAAATTTCAAGTCAAATCAAATATTCATTGAGTATATAGGTTGAGAGTTATCCTCACACACGTTCTCACGTTCATAGATATATGATATTTAGCTTTTGCTTTCTTCAAACGGACAAAAAATTTACTTACATATTTGATAACAATGTTATCCCCATGAAAATGTAGCCAAAACTTGTTTGGCCCTCCCTCCTCCTATAGTCAACATAGCTTTGTAGGCCCTCACACGCCAAAAGGTTACCGACCCCTGGTATAGAACTTATAAAGTTATAAGCTTAAAGAGAAACTAGGATCTATGAGCTTTCAACAACAGTAAAATGTGATGCAAGACCGTTTAACATGATTAAATCAGTGCCTCATAAGAAGAGCACTCTTATAGGTACAGAAATAATGTGATCACCCTCTCTAACGTACTCTCTCTCCCTCTCGCTCTCTCTCTCTCTCTATCTCACTCGCATTTGTATATTTTCTTTACAATGGCGTAATTTCGCATTTCGTCTGCATTTGTATACGCGCGTCCACGATCTGTTACAAATTTTCTTTTTTTTTTATATATTCTTGTAGTAAAATAAGTGATACCGATTAAATATAATCATATTATATTTAGTACTTGTTTTCTTGAAACGCATATAAAATTAATTTACATCTATATATCTATAAAAGTGAAATTGTCTGTGTGTGTGCGTACATTTTCCTACCAAACTACTCTGTCAATTTTCAGTCTACAGACTAGAGATTTGACATAAAGGTTATTGAGATTTGGGAAAATCTTTTTAATCGGTTTTCGGTCCGAAATTTGGGTGCCAAAGGGTCAAAGCTCAGCGATTTGACCTTTGAAAACTCTACCAAACTCCTTCGCCATTTTTGTGTCTAAACACTTGAAATTTTAGTAGGTTACCTGGACATGAGACAAACTTTTTAATATATATTTAATATATATATATATATATATATATATATATATATATATATATATATATATATCATATGCATATAAAGTTATGAGCAGTACATAAGGCCCGAGCAAAGTTGGGCTGAATTACTAGTATTTAATAACAATGTTGTCCTCCATGAGAATGTGACCAAAACTGTCGTGTCCCTCCTCCTATAGTCAGCATATCTTTTTGGCCCTCACGCTCTAACACGTTAACGACCCTTGCCCCAGAGCATGATACCGATAGACCTGTGGCGTGGTCTCTGGCTTCGGTAGAGCCATTTTATACGATGATAGCGTCTTTGGATGTTGCCAAGAACCACACGAACAATTCATATGAATTGCGTGTAAAAGTTATGTTTTAGCGGAGGAAAGAAATGAATGATTTGGTACACGCATGCATGTAACATAGCGCGGGCGGCTATATGCAAATGCATGCAAAATGGCGTCACCAGTAAAAAAAAAATTACTTTGAAAAGGAGATCACGTTAGAGACGAAGATAATGCCCGAGATAACGTTAGAGGCGTGGATAACGTTCGAGATCATATGAGAGGCGTGGATATCGTTCGAGATCACGTGGGTGACGTCACGGCCGTAACAATGAGGAAATAAATGTCGTTGTTACAAATGAAAAAGCGAGTTGAAGTTGTTTCTTATTCTTTGTCCTAGTCTCCTTTGCAACTGAGGCAACATGTTGCTTCCCGAGCAACGTTACATGCATATTGAAATGCAAACAAACGAAATATTAATAGAGTAGAAGGGTCATCAGTCAGCATTTGCTAAATAAAACATAAACAGAATTTTGTAAATGTAAAAATTTAGAAAAAAAAAAATTTTTTATAACAAGACATTTTCATACATTGTTAGAGCGATCAAAAACTAAAAAGGAAATAACTCTAATAAAGGAATTAAGAGTTATTGCCCTTACATAGATTAAAAAAAAACAAAAAAAACTAGAGCGTTCCAGAGAGAATAGACAACACGTGCATATCATGCTGTAAATATAATTTGTGTTTCACTGTAATAAATAGTATTTAACCTAAAATTAGCTTGTTTACTTTTCATTGAAATATTCCATGATTCCGACAACCCATTTCTCCGGACACAACAAATATAAAAGGTAATTTTCAGTTACTAACATATTTATAGTACAAATACGTGTTTGGTAAAGAAAGTTGAGTCAGTATTAGTATTCAGAAGTGAAAATATTCATAGTGTGAATAATATACGTGTGTAAATAATATACGTATGTGAGTATTTGGCAGTGTGGCATTGTGTATGCGTGTGTGTTGGTTTACCTTGTTCTTGTTAGTGTGTAAGTGGGCAGTAGCTCTTTTCTGTTCGCCTGACTTTTGTTAGTGTGTAGCAGATTTAATACAACGAAAAGAAAGTCTCTCGTAAAAGAAAACCAGTCGAAAGTTTATCTATATTAAACCCCAAGCATCCCCCCAATACTTTGTGTGCACCTGTCACTTTCCCTTGAGACTTATCCCCTCCGTTTCTTCTTTCTATATTCTATTTCTCATTTGTATAGTTTTAATCTTTTAAATATCTCTTCTTTTAGTGAAGCATTTTCTTCTGTTTCCATTAGAACCTCTTTTAACTTTTAACTTTTTAATCTACCTTTTCGTTCGTTTGACATTTTTTCCCCCTGTTCCTCTTTTCTGATACGTCAAGCACAAACGCCGCCGACCTGATAATGTTCAAGTAATAATTCCCAAAATAGACGCTAACGATGGCAATATAATTTCAAAGAAAGTCATAAAAAATAATACGGTGACTTAAATCTACGTTGATAAGCTATGGTGATATAATAATCTTCTAAGACTTGACCTCTTATTTTGTAGGTTTCGACGTACAGGGTGGCTAAGCACAGTCCATCTTCTCTCCTAGTCTATCTATCCCCCCTCTCTCTCTCTCTCTCCCTCCCTATATCTTTCTATCATTCTCTATCTCCCATTCGCGCAGCAAGTTTTCTTTTTTTTTATTTTCGTTTTGTGGCTAAGCACAGTCCATCTTCTCTCCTAGTCTATCTATCCCCCCTCTCTCTCTCCCTCCCTATCTTTCTATCATTCTCTCCCATTTCGCATAACCAGTTTTCTTCTGTTTTTTTTTTTTTCGTTTCGTTTAATGATGTTTTAGTTCCGACTTTTTTATACGCCCTATATTTCTCGCTGTAATCAGTGGATGCCAAAAATATAATTAGAAAACAAATTAGAGGCGTTTTTTTTTTTAACACCGTTTTTATCAGAACATCCAATCGGATACCAAATATGTTTTAAGTGTCGAATTTCAAAAATGGTTATTTGCTGTTTCACTTTGAAGCATAAGTTTATTTTGATAACATTACGATTTTGGCATTTCTGAATTTAAGTTTCCTACGGTTTTCATACGAGTCATCACTTATCAAGGCCCGAATGTTACTCGAGGATAAGTGTTAATGGATGTAAGGTGGTAGTGTAGCAATCGTTAATGGTGTAAGTTGCGTAAAATTTAATTATTCAAAGGGACAGCTTAACATGAACTTGTTTACATTGGACTTGAAAACTACCATATTGTAGTCGACCAGGAAGCAGGCCAGCGGAACAGAGTTCCACAGGTTGGCAGTTCTTGGAAAGAAGCTTTGTTCGTGGAATCTGCGTTAAGATTTATGCACAGATAGATAGTAGGGGGATCGTTCACAGTGGTTGTAGCTTGTCGAACGTTTTTTTGTGAAAGTTTGGCAAGGGGGGAACCATAGATTGGAGCGAAGACAATCATTTGGCATCAAAATAACGATAGAACAGAAACAGGCTCACAACGTCTCTTCTGTAGGAAAGATGTTGCAGTGAAGAAAAAAGGGCATCATTTCCTAGGTTTCGAAACCGGTTTTGAATTCTATCAAGGCAGGATACGGTGCGCCGACCAGCTCCTATCCAGATGTGGCAACAGTACTCCATTTTAGGATGTACTTGGCTTTTATACACAGAGAGAGAGAGAGAGAGAGAGAGAGAGAGAGAGAGAGAGAGAGAGAGAGATTGCATCGGCAGTGAGATACTTACTGGAGCGGTAGAATGATCCATTTTTCCAGCGATCTTGACAACAGATTTGATGTATGTGTTTCATTTCAAATCAGGAGTTAAGGTAAATCCTAGAAACTTGTCAAGACGTGGTGCTTCCCTGAGGCGGGAGACATTCATTTCAGTTGGGGGCTGATGGAGGTTAGAGCGATTATCATAAAAAGAAAGAAGCTTGGTTTTAGATGCATTCAAAGTAACTAGCCACCTTTTTCTCCATTTCAGCCAAATCAGCTCCGTAGTTTTCAAGAAAAAGTGGAACGGACAGACAGACAAACAAACAGACTAAGATATATATATATATTAGATTCGTACCAAAAATAAAGTCTCATATTTTTCAACTCAAAAAGTTGAATAACTACGAAGACAGGATTAGTACCATTAAAACGAGCCACGCTTAGTACTCCAGAATTTAGTTTTCTACATAGTTACCACCGTTCTCAATGCACTTTTGTCAGGAATTCAATGACGCATTACTGCTTATGACACGTCTATGACAGCGATATTTTCTTAGAGTCTCCCACCGTCAATATCCCCAACAGAGAGCGGAAACTTTCAGATCATGAATGTATAAGTGTAGTCGTCATAATAATACAATTTTCACTCCTCTCTGATTCTTCCAGGCTGGATAAAAAATAAGAGGCGTTACTCTTAGAAAGACCCTTATAAATATATATATACAAGAATAAAAAAGCATTGGAAATGCAAAAGGATATAGGGATGGTATGCCAAAAAGTATACAAACAAGATAGCTATGAATGGCTAGGCACATGGAAATAGAATTGCATCCAAAGTATAGCCCTATAGCTTTTCTCCAATCTTCATTCCGTGCCATCATTACGGTTGTAAAAAGCTATAGGGCTATACTTTGGATGCAATTCTATTTCCATGTGCCTAGCCATTCATAGTTATCTTGTTTGTATACTTTTTGGCATACCATCCCTATATCCTTTTGCATTTCCAATGCTTTTTTATTCTTGTTAATTAGTATTTTTACTTACAGTCTTATTTTTAAACTTACATTCATGATAGTATTGTCTTTTTTAGGAGGCGGCTCATTGCCGCCTCCATTAGTAGCAGGTCGCTTCCTGCTGGGTTTTAGGTCTTTGGGTTTTGGGCCTTAGGAGTTGCCTCTTGGTCCTCCATCGGTTCTATATTACATAGAGAGTGCTACCGCCTCTCTGATAAAACAGTTAGAGTATTATAAAGTTCTAAAATATTCATACCTTCACTATTAAATTTTTCTTGGTTCATTCTTTGGCGTTTTGGCAAAGATTTGGCAGTTTTTGATATTTATATTTATAATAGTTTGTGCATGAGGCAGCTTTTTTTCCCCTCGGGATCCCTGTTATACCGTGCTTTTGAGTCAGCACGTGAGGCAGCCTTCTTTGCCTCAGGATTTGCATGATACTTAATTTTTATTATTTCAGCATTTTTCTGATAGTATTCTTTTTGCTCAGATAATACCTTGACTTTGTTTTTTTCATAGTCTATATTTCTCTGAGCTTTTTTACTACGTGCTGACTTTGGCATTTTTTATTAAATGTAAACATATAACACTTATGTGTATCTTACTATAATATCACTTATCTTATAGCAAGACGACTCTCGTAGAATTGAGATACTGCCCCGTCACCAATAGTTAAAGTGTGGAAAGGTATATACACCAATAGTGTGGTTGTTATCTTTATATGAACTCCTAATCAGTGACAGTGTGAGGTTATTTGGTTAATTTATTGTAGTTTATTTTAGAAAACTTACTTGTTTTTATTAGTAGATTGTGTATAGTAGCCACAATATCTAGTTATTTTTGTGGCTAGGGCTTGGATTTTGATTCTTTTTGGTCAGCTTCCAGTGAGTTCTTAGAAGATGACTTTCTTGCAGTTTCTTTTGCGGTTAATTTAACTTATTTCCTTTGGCGTTTGGTGAGTTCTTAGAAGAACTGGTCTGATCTACTTTTCTTAGCGAGCGAAGTGATTCAGCTGCATTTAACATTGGCTGCTATAGTGTATTTTTGCGCATGCGTGAGAATTTCAAGTTTCCTCCTTATTTTTCAATAGTTTGACAGTAGTCATGTGTCTTTCTGCGAAGAGCGACAGACGTCAGTGTTAGCCGTGATCGTCTAGAGGTTAGGACCCCCACGTTATGGCCGTGCTAACGTAGGTTCGAAGCCTGGTCACAGCATTGACATTTTGTACATATTTTACAGTCCAAAATCTGAAGAATTATTTGTTTTTATAACATTGTTTTTTGACGTCGTACTTGCTGATAGGTTACTCTTATAACAATTTTGATCAACTGAGATAAAGATTTCGTGGTTTCATTAACGCTGGTGGGTTACTGTTTAAAGAAAAAACCTTAACGTTCACCTCAAATATTCAGCGTCCAAGAAATATAGGCCACTGGCAAACTGGAACGTCTGTGAGCATCCGGTGTATTATTTGGAGCTGTCCCTTTTGAGAGAAGTTCCGTGTTCGAAGTGGTCTGTCTACATTGGGTATATAGTGTTTAAAACTTGCTATTGCACGTAATCTTATTTAATTATGGAGTTAGCTAAAAAGCGATGGATCACTGCACTTCTCCGTGTAAAGAGCAGTCGATTGATGCTTGAACTGTTGTCAGAGACCGTTCGTACACCGAGATACATCGTCTCAAAAGAAAGAAGAAAGAAGAAGAAAGAAGAACAATTGGCCATTTTTGTACCTTTTTTTGCTCTCTTTTGACATTTTAACCGACGTTCTGACACTCGCTGGATTGGTAAGACGCTTCTCTGTAAGAATATGTGCTTTTTGAAACTTATAAGTTGATTTTAGTTGAGGTTTAGATAGTTTTGTTTTGTAGGCATATATAGGCGTGTACGGGCCATCCCTATATAGAGAGTGCTACCGCCTCTCTGATATATATATATATATATATATATATATATATATATATATATATATATATATATATATATATATATATATATATATATATAAGCGTATTTTACGACCGGACAATGCCGGGCAGCCTGCCAATATATATATATATATATATATATATATATATATATATATATATATATATATATATATACTGGTAGGCGTAAAATACGCTTAAATATGATATTTTGATTAATGCAGATTTCGTATGTATTATCATATTATATTGGACCCAATATATAATAATAATTTAAAAAGTTAAAAAAAAAAAAGGAAAATAAAAGTCTTGTGCGCCACGACCGAGAATCGAAATCCAAATGTTTAGCTTATGATTTACTTTTTCCTTTGACGGTAATGCCTGACCTATGAAACATGTTTGCTTCAAGGCTAAAAATTAAAACATGAACAAATAGCTATTACCTTACAAATGCATATTCGTAATGCCGTCGTTTGACCTCCATCTGGCAAATTTCATTTACTTAATGTTCACACTTTTGTACCGATTTTCCCCGGCTAAAACTAAAATATAAAGTTTCGATTACCTTATGTATGAAGTTTCATATCTGTAGACCAAAAACTGACGGAGAATTGTGGTAGGCAAATTTTTAAAAAGTAAATATACGCATACGTATATATATATATATATATATATATATATATATATATATATATATATATATATATATAAAGAGGTTTGTGTTTACTATAATATTTTTACGCAAACATTACGCAAGTATAAATCATGTAGACTAAAGATGACCATTCCATAAGAAAACCGAAAAATATTAATAGGAATTAATTAAAATGAATGTTTAAAAGAATATGCAAAATAGCTAGATCTTTTGCTAGTGAATGCAATTCCACAACCCATATGTAAGAAACGTATTAAGTTGATACAAAAACAATGTGGTTTTTATATGTATAATTGAACGTCAAAAAACGATATTATTTTTGCACCAACATAATACAATTACAAGGTTATTTATTTATTTATTTATTTATTTTTTACTGCCATGCCCATCCTATTTTAGCAAAATATAAACGTGTGATGACAAACAATTTTGATAGCCCATCAAATTTCGGTAAAGGTACAGAATAGTTAACCATGACTAAAAATCCAAAGTAATCTGCTGATTATCAACATGATAATTTTTCTGAGAAGATCAACTATTAGCATCTTATACTTGGAAACTAACACACAACATGTTTTGAAACTATTAATTACTAGCAGTTCAGCCCGGCTTTGCTTGAGCTCTATCTACTGTTTATAACGTCATATGCGTATATATATAAATATATATATATATATATATATATATATATATATATATATATATATATATATATATATATATGTCAAAATGTTTGACTCATGTCCAGGTAAACTACATCTAAAATTTCAAGTGTTTAGACCCAAAATTCGCGGAGGAGTTTGGTAGAGTTTGCAAAGGTCAACTCTTTCAACTTTGACCTCTTAGCAGCCGAAACTTTGCCCCAAAACTGATGAAAAAGCTTGCCGCAAGTCTGAATACCCTTTATGTAAAATTTCAAATGTTTAGATTCAAAATTGGCTGAATGGTTTGCTAGAGACCACAAAGGTAAAATCTTTTGAACTTTGATCCCTTCTCATCTCATATTTTCGGTGAAACCCCGATTAAAAAGCTTGCCCTATGTCTGAATACACTTTATGTAAAATTTCAAATGTTTAGATAAAAAATTGGCTGAGTAATTTGGTAGAGACCGTAGAGGTCAAATTTTTTTAAAAACTTTAACCCCAATTTTGGCTCCTTAACATTTATTGTTTTGTGCTCAAATCAAATTAAAAAGTTTGATCCATGTCCAAGTAACCTACATATGATATTTCAAGTGTTTAGACCCAAAAATGGCGGATGAGTTTGGTAGAGTTTACAAAGATAAAATCGTTGAGCTTTGATCCCTTGACAGCCAAATTTCTGGCCGAATACCGATTAAAAAGATTTATCCATTTTTTTTTTATTTCCCTTCCATGGCGGGAAAATTAAATACAAGGCCAAGGAAAGAAGGATTTGAAAGTCAGCGCTCCAGAGGAAGAGAAATCTGGTTTAACAACAACTATTATCTGGGCAGCTCCATCAGAATTCCCTGTGATCAGGCGATTAGCAATAAACTCCTTCTAAAAGAGCGAGAAAGTAAAGCCTGGGAGAGTGGACCCTTTAGAACTAATTAGAGTCATACCTCAGAAGTACAGAGGACAAGCTATCCTAAAAAGTGGGGTACATTCCGACGGTCTTATTTTGAGATGAACTAACCCAGCAGAGGAAGGGATGTTGATGATATAATGCACAAATGATCCCGGTCAAAAGTTCAGAACTTGTTCAAGATTATTTAGATTCCCAGAAAAGGAATGTACCTGTTAAGAGACTGATAAAGCACGTTCACAGGCGGCTGACCGCTTTCACAGACACGAATAGAGACCAGGGAAAAAGCCGGTGTTTGACCAGAATTCACATCACTCTCATGAAAGAAAAATCTTTATGACATACGTACTTGTGACGGAAAGAAAATATCTTACACTAAAAATCATGTAAATAGATCAAGTAGTTTTATTTTTAAATAATAAAAAAAATAAATTTGATAGCTAAAGATGAGCGACGATCTCGCGACGCCACCGGCAAAACAGACTGAAGGAACGAGGAAGATAACTCTAAATAATTCAAACTTGCGAGATTTTAGTTGACCATTCTTAACAAATATCACGGAAATTGATCAAATAGTTTTATTTTCTAAATAAAATCAAATTTATGACTAAAAGATGAACGACTATCTTGCGAGGCCATCTTGAAAACGGAGATAATTCTAGATAATTCAAAGTTGTGACCTTTTAGAAAGCCATTCTTAACATGTGAAGTGGGAAGTGGCGGTGGTCTAGTGGTTAATGACACAGACTGGAGACATGAGTGTCCCAAGTCCGAATTTACTTACCTGTAATCCCCGACGTCTTTCTAGAAAGAATTCTTACTAGAAATATATCGGGAAAACCAAATGCCAACAATAAAATCTTCGGATTATTACGACATGATAATGAACATGTGAACTTATGGAATTGGAAAAACCTCAAACTCGCTTAAAAATGCTTTTCTTTATCTATATATCTATAAAAGTGACAATGTGTGTGTGTGTGTGTGTGTGTGTGTGTGTGTGTGTGTGTGTGTGTGTGTGTGTGTGTGTGCGTGTGTGTATACATTTCCCTACTAAATATCTCTGTCAATTTTCGATCTAGATACTCGCATTAGGCGTATTGAAATTTGGGCATATTTTTTAATCGGTTTTCGGCTAGAAATTATGCTGTCAAGGGGTCAAAGTTCAACGATTTGACCTTTGAAAACTCTACAAAACTCCTCCGCCAATTTTGGATCTTAGTACGTGACATTTTAAATGTAAGTTACTTGGACATGGATCAAACTTTTTAATTTGATTTGAGCACGAAATAATAAATGTCAAGGTGTCAAAATTGGGGTCAAAGTTTTTAAAAAATTTACCTCTGCGGTCTCTACCAAATTACTAAGCAAATTTCTGGTCTAAACATTTGGACTTTTACATAAAGGGTATTCAGAGAGAGGAAAAGCTTTCGGTTTGGGTCGAAAATTTAAGCTGCGAAGGGGTCAAAATTCAAAAGATTTTATCTTTGCGGTGTCTAGCAAACTACTCAGCCAATTTTGGGTTTAAACATTTGAAACTAATACATAACGAGTATTCAGACATGCGGCAAGCATTTTAATCAGTTTTGGGGCGAAAATTTGGCTGTCAAAAGGTATAAAGTTGAAAGAGTTCACCTTTTCAGACTCTACCAAATTCCTCCACCAATTTTGGGACTAAAGACTTGAAATTTTAGATGTAGGTAACTTGGACATAGGTAAAACTTTGTATTTTGATTTGAGACCGAAATAATGAATGTGAAGGGGTTAAAATTGAGATCAAAGATAAAAATTTTACCTCTGCAGTCTCTACGAAATTACAGACAATTTTGGTCTAAACATTTGAAATCTTACATAAAGTGTATTCACACGTAAGGCAAGTTATGAAGTTATATAAAGCCGGGTTTAACTGCTAGTAAAAAATAAAACTACTTGATTAATATACGTGACTGTTTTTGTGTACGATATTTTCTTTCCGTCATGGGAACGTTATCATACAGATTTTACTTTAGTTTTGTTTTTTCATAGGAAGAAGGAGAGGGGGCTGAGTTCTGGACAAGCGCCGAAAAATCTACACATGCAATACTGACTAAATACTACGCACGTGATCCTGTCAAAAGTAATTCAGCGAAGAACGTGGTAGCCTCCAGATCAACTATTTCTTCGGCAATATTCGGTACATTACCATCTGTCGGGTGTCGATGCGTTTACAGAGCAACCTATTCCATCCCACTCCTATAAGGCTATAATGCAGAGTTAAGTAAACGCGCGTTGCTTTTTTAACCTAATTAGTTGTTGAATTATCTTCAAAAACGGGAATCAGTCGAAGGGCGACACCTTCATTAAATTGGTTGTCTTGTTGAGCAACGATTTGCAATATCGCCTCTCGGTAAAGGTATTTTAACGTAAAAATTTAACTGTTTAACTGTTACTGTTCAAGTTTAACTGTTTTTACACCAAAGCTTGGCTATTTTTACACTAGGATTTGGCTATTTTTACACTAGGGTTTGGCTATTTTTACACTAGGGTTTGGCTATTTTTACACTAGGGTTTGGCTATTTTAACATTAGAGGTTGACTATTTTTACAACAAGGCTTGGATATTTTACAACAAAAAAATAAGTTTAGGCTATTTTAAAAAGTACAATAGGGATTGAAAAAGGGGGTCTGCTTTAAAGTAAAATAGGACTTTACTATTTTTCAAAGAAAAAAGGTTTAACTATTAAATCAGGAAAACAGTGTTTTTGAGTTCTTTAATGTAATGGAATTTGAATACAGCCAATGTATTTGGATATTCAATAATGTGCTAGAAAAATGTGACCCGTTTGATCATCCATTCAGATCAGATTAGATCGGTTGAATTAAGAAAAATATGGGTTTGCAAGGACAATTAACTATTAAAAAAATAAAAAGACAAAATCTTAAATTAGTCGCTTTCTATCTTTCTCTCTCTGTCTTTTCTCTCTCTCTCTCCTCTCTCTCTCTATATCTCTCCCTCCTTTCTCTCTCTCTCTCTATCAATCTCTGTCTCTCTATATATCTATCTCTATCTCTCTATCCGTCCTCGTTTTTTCCTTAACGGTTACGCCTTAAATAATTCTACTACTGTAGTGATATTCGCTTTTGTTTCTAATGCCATACTTCAATCGTTTTATTCTTACTTATAAGCAGAGAGAGAGAGGGAGAGAGAGAGGGAGAGAGAGAGAGAAAGGGAGAGAGAGAGGGAGAGAGAGAGAGAGAGAGACAGACAGACAAGTTGAGAGAGAGGCGCAAGCAAGCGATGTTGATAGAAACGGTGTCAAATAAGAGCGGGTGGTCAAACAAGATACACCGAGAGAGGAAAAAAGTGATATAAGAAACAGACCGCTTGATGAGTTAATTGCATATTATAGCGAATTAAAACAATTAGAAATGAGTTTTCAAACATAGCTCGATTCCAAAATCAATAAATATTTTAGCCTGTATTTTTTTTTTTTTTTTACAAAGGGGTCACCACTTATCAAGGCCCGGAGGCCACTCGAGGATACAGGTTATTTTTTTTTCTGTGAATAAAATTTAAAGAAAAGGTTTTAAAGAAACTATAACGTGGATTAATTCCACTTAAGTATAACAATAAGATTTATTAAACATCCAGAACTTTTATCATTATATAAAAAAAAAGAAATCTATTAACTGGTCGGTTACTTCTGACTCGCCATGTGCATAAACTTGTCTGTGTGGCAAAAATGTATTGAATTTTAATGATTTTAGTTCAATTAATGAAGTTGATGCTTGTGTTATTTTGATTGATCGGAATATTATTCTCATCTTGGGTGTTATTAGCACAGCGTTTCGGTCGCTGCAACCTGCGACCTTCTTCAGGTGCTGAAAACACGCTTCTTTTTCTCTACTAAGGAAGGGAGGGTTGGCTCTGCATTACAAGAAAAAGTAGAGAAAAAGAAGCACGTTTTCAACACCTGAAGAAGGTCGCAGGTTGCAGCGACCGAAACGTTGTGCTAATGACACCCAAGATGAGAATAATAGTCCGATTAATCAAAATAACACAAGCATTCACATCTCATCTAAAAAAAATCAGAATTGTCTGAATGAAGTTGAGTTTTAACTGGTTTCCTAAGTAATCAGAATTAGAGATTATTTTCTTATCAACCTAATTAATTCGTCTTTAGTAAAAGTGTTTTAGATATTTTATTACGTACTTAAAAAAACAAACAAAAAAAAAACTTTTCAATATTTTTGCGGTTTGTTTGATTTTTTTTTTTTTTTTTTTTTTTTTTTTCATCACTGACAGGCGTGTCAAATGTTAGTAGGTTATGAATTTAAAGAAAATTATTTTTAGCTTAAGGGAAAATATGACACGCCTTTTATCGCCAGCTGTCTTTTTTTATTTATTTACTTATCTGTAATTTTACCCCCCCCCAAACAAAAAAAAAACTCACATTAAAGTCAAAAACATCCACAAATATGTAAGAACCTACTCCTGACCCCATAACAGTCAAATACATGGGGCGGCATAAAGATATCATACATTTTGAGTGAGTGACGTACGGACTGCAATGGTGGCAGAGAAGCAAGGAAAATCTCAATCGTTAGGATAAACTCAATCAATATTATTGTTTAATTCGGGCAGTAGAAAGTGGATATTGGCTTTACTTTTGGCAGCCGCGTAACTCTCACTTACCCTATTTTTGTCCTTTAATCCTCACACTCCATGAACGATGTTTCTGGCAAAGGCATAAGTATTGTTGTATTCTAGATTTGAAAGCTATTCTGCCACTATCAGCTAGGCTTCAATCGCTGTCCCATCGACGAAATATTGCAATCTTCTACCTGTTTTACCAATATTTGAATAGTAGATGCTCCGACGAACTACAAGTCCTTCTACCCCCTCGACGTAAATATCCCTGACAAACTCGACAAGCAGCAAAATCCCACCCCCTATACAGTAGAAATCCCCACATGTAAGAAAGCGTTCTACTGTAATAGCTTATTCCTTAGGGCTACTAAACTTTAGAATTCCTTTCCGGGGTCCTGCTTTCCCAATTGTACTGACATGCAGAAGTTCAAGTGTAATGTAAACAGACAATTTGCTGCTCAACTCCCTACATAGTATCCCTTCAAATTATGTCTCAGATAGTAGCCCCCTACATCAAAGTGAAACTATGGCTTATTTGGAGTGAAAATGCAATAAAAAATAATATACATCAGTAAGTTTTTAATCTTGAAGTGGTATATTTTTAACGCTTTACATCAAGTGGCTTCGTGCCTTGTCTGGAGTAATTTCTTAAAAAAAAAAGGTTATTATCACAATTGCGGTGAGGACACACTTTAAGAGGATAAAGGTCGCTTGCTTGTTTTGCCGTGGACAGCAGAGTTAAGAAATATGCATAGATTATCAGCCAAGGTAAACCTAACGTACGCACGGGATTTGCGTCTATACACTTAGTTTAAAAAAGCCGGTTTCTGATGTCGACAACAGGGTTTCGAGCCGTGTGTTGGTCAGATAACAGTTGGTGAATAAGGACACCAGTACAAATATAACACGGTTCCTTTTAATCACTCTTCTGACCTTTCTCTGACCTCTCTATCCTTTGTGTTTGTGTGATACCAACGTGGTTCCCCGCTCGCAAACCGCCGCCGACACCAACGTTGTTTCTGTGGTTTTTCTTCACATTCATCTTATTTTCTGCACGTGTCGTTGTCTCTTACATTGGTGATTGGTGAGGTGGTGCGCACGTATTCACATATAAAAAAAAGCATAAAATATAACAAAACACAAACTCATGACATGTTCTATAAATATGAGTTGCACTCTGGGTGAGTGTGAGACGTCATCATGGGGAAACTATTCTATCTGCGCTAAAATCCACATCTACGTTCTGTCGAGGCCGAGTCTGTCAGTTTATGTCAGATCTCGATCTGCTTTGAGCCCTCCTAACATTGTCCAAGCCATGATTTAGCTTCAACTTAGCCAAACCCCGCAATTGTCCTCAACTGTCGCAAACCCAAGACTGTTCGCATCTGGGATAGCTCTCATTGAGCGGTCTAGACTTGCTGGTTATATGCCCAATCAACAAGTCTATGCCCCCACAAGAATCATAAAATTCAGTCACTCCTAAAACTATCTCTAAATTGTATCGATTTTCTTTGTCCAAATTATCGCCACGCCTCGATCAACAATCCGCTTCTGGTTCCTTTTGTAGTCCTTTGTGATCACAAATGTGACTCGTCTAGTCTCGGAGCCCTCAAATATATCCACGCATTCACTTGTGGCTGGAACCACGCATGCATCGTCAACTTTAGTTCCAAGGTGCACAAAATGCGCAGACCCTAGGTCTGTGTGGCAACACAATTTTAACACCAACGGGTTTTCGGAGATACTAAAACAGTACTTTCGCTCTGTGGAGCATTTCTGAGGTTGGAAGTCAGTTGTTGGCCATAAATGCTAAGAGGTCAAAATTGGGGTCAAAGTGAAAAGAAATTTGACCTCTGCAGTCTCTACCAAATTAGCCAATTTTTTGTCTAAACATTTGAAATTTTACATAAAGTGTATTCAGTATTCAGACATAGGGCAAGCGTTTTAATCTGTTTTTGGCCGAACATTTGACTGCCAAGCGGTTGAAGTTAAAAGATTTGACTTTTGCGGTCTCTAGCAAACTATTAAACCAATTTGGGTCTAAACATTTGAAATTTGACATAAAGGGCATTCAGACATGCAGCAAGCTTTTAAATCAGTTTTTGGGCGAACATTTTGCTGCCAAGAGGTCAAAGTTGAAAGAGTTGATGTTTGAAGACTCTACTAAACTCCTCCGTAAATTTTGGGTCTAAATATTTGAAGTTTTAGATGTAGGTTACCTAAACATGAGTCAAACTTTTTAATATATGTATACATATGCCCGTAAAGTTATGAACAGTACATAGGGCCCGATCAAAGCCGGGCTGAACTGCTAATATATATACATATATATATATATATATATATATATATATATATATATATATATATATATATATATATACATATATATATATATATATATATATATATATATATATATATATATAGTTTTCACAAAATCAAGAAAACAAGGATTGGATTGATAACAAGTTTTGTATTTTCATTATATATTACAATCGTTTCGTAACCGTTCGGACAATTTCAAACCTTATATCGTTTGAAAATATTCACAAGAAAGGCTTCTCTTCAGACCTTAAGAAAACACTATTTCATGAACAGTACATTCTGAAGCTTAGCAGGGATTAGCATTATAAATTCCATACTAGAAACCTAATCTTAGAAATAAAGGTGGGCGAATAATAAATATTGGATTAAATCATTAAAACTTGAATACTTCTAGCAAGTAAATATTTTTGTTTCAAATTTAAAATCAGCCTAACCTCAACTTTCATCGGAGAAAAAGATAGTGGAGTTAAATAGAATACTTATAAATAGGATGTCTACATAGTAATTGTCTGTATTTTTGAGATGGGGTGTTTTCATTGATTGAGATTGTCGGACTGACTTCCTCATCTTGGTTGTTATAGACACAGCGTTTCGGCCGTTTTGCCCTTCGGCCTTCATCAGGTGTTTTGTATCGAACTGGGGAACCGTTTGTTAGGAGTCTCGAACCCAACCCTTTATTATCATTACGGGGTACCGTGTTCGGACTCCAGCTAGGCTCTGGGACATAGTTGCTGATTCTCTGTTTTGAATGTTACTTTTCACTGCCTTCGTTCAGGATTGAACTCAGCACCTTTGGGTAACTGTAAACTTTGATACAACGTCTAGGACCACTCGGCCATATATCATTAGTAATAATAATAAAGGGTTGGGTTCATATGTCACTAGTAATAATAATAAAAGGTTGGGTTCATATGTCACTAGTAATAATAATAATAAAGGGTTGGATTCGAGACTTCTAACAAACGGTTCCCCAGTTCGATAAAAAAAACACCCGATAAAGGCCGGAGGGCAAAACGGTCGAAACGTTTTGTCTATAACAACCAAGATGAGGAAGTCAGTCCGACAATCTCAATCAAGGATGTCTACAGTTTAAAAAGAATTTAAGAACTTAAATCCTGAATTGAAATCGATGGCATAAGGAGTATAAAAAATGAAAGCCAATAGCAACCTCAGAGAATTAGGACTTGGAGCACACTTAGGTTAAAAATTTTGGAAATAAGTCAGAAACCCAACAGAGATTTACATAATAAACTTAAAGTTTGAACATGTTGGCCTTAAATTAAACAGGGATAATTAATTAATAATTAAAACATAATACCATGATATGAATTAGCATAAAGAAAATGGCCAAAGGATTAAAATTTAACAAGTGGAGTTACCTCCCTTACAACATCGAAATCAACAACTGACCGTAAATTAAAACAGATTGGAACGAAGGAAAAAAAAAAAGTAAAATTAAAACACAGACTTAGCTAGCATTGAATGAAAAATAGCACTAAGTCAATTTATTTTCTTTCCAGAATGAACTTAAATCACACCCCATTTTATGAAAGTACACAAATAAGTAAGTAAATATAATTGAAAATCGGCAACATAAACATTGGATACGAAACGAACATTAGAATTAGTACTATACAGTAGGAACGTAGAATATTAGTAAAGTATTTTTAAAAAATTAATTAAAAGAAAATTCTTTTAAATAAATAATTGTGAGAAAAATAATAATAACAACCTAAATTAAGAGAACATGGGAAATTGGTGGCAAGGATAAATCAATAATCGATTGAAATATTAGAAAATAGATATACAAAAATAGGTAGATATATAAAGATTCCATAGCAAAGAGAAAACAGTAAAAAAAAATGAAAGAAACAAGAAATGTAGGTAAATTTTTATTACAGTACATGGTTTTCTTTCAAAGGATAATGGATTCCATATTGTTCATTAAATAGTGTTTTCTCGACGTCTGAAGAGAGGTCGTTCTTGTGAATATTTTCAAACGAAATAAGGTTTGAAATTGTCCGAACGGTCACCACACGATTATAACATACAATGAAAATACACAACTTGTTATCAATCCGATCTTTGTTGTCTTGATTTTGTGAAAACAATATATGTATGCTCGATTATAAAAACTGGTAATTTTAAAGCTTACCTTATAATGACTTAAACTTTAGTGGTATATGAACGATTACCGAATTCTCACTTATATGGACATAATAAAATTCGGAATATAATAAATAATATATACTAGTGGGACCTGTGGAAATTCCACAGTGGACTCTTTCATATGTAATATATTGATGTTGGCATTCTGTGGATGTTCAGCGTAAATGGACACACCCTGATATTATTGTAGTTCTTTTGTTAAAACTGCAAAAGTATATATCTAAACTAGGAGGGACGACTGGCATAGCCTGGTCGTAAAACATGCTTAAACATGATATTTTAATTTATGCAGATTTCGTATATATTACTATAAGAGTCAATTTTCGATCCATTCTTATATATTATAAACTTGTGATTTCAAAAATAAAAAAATATATCCATATGGCTTGAGGGCATCAGCTTGAATCGAAACCGAAACCAAAACTTATGAAGAATTCTTGGTAAAATTATTTATTACAAGAAATGGAAAAGCATAACAATTAAACGACAGACACTCAGATGAAAAAAAAAAATAAATGTGACGTATAAAATAGCACACAGACTATCGTATTAATATACAGATTAAAATATTTTATATACCAAACCATTTTTTATGAAACGATTTTAGTTAAAACAATGTTGTAATAAAAATAATTTATTTAGAAAAAGGAACTGTCATTTAATATATATATATATATATATATATATATATATATATATATATATATATAGAGAGAGAGAGAGAGAGAGAGAGAGAGAGAGAGAGCGAGAGAGAGAGAGAGATTTAATGTTTTTATAAAAATATTTTATGTGCAAAACCAGCTTTGTTTCGCTGATAACGTGTCGCTTTTTTGGTTAGCAACGTCAAGGCTTTTTATGAAGTTCGACGTTTAATAACAGAGAGGTATCTTGGCTTTTGTTTACATGAAAATCTTGTAGTAGTAGTAGTAATAATTATATTTTAATTAACGAAAACATCAGCGTCTCTCTCTTTCTCTCTCTCTCTCTCAATCATAAAGTGTAAAAAAAAACAATGAAAAAAAACAAACAAACAAATAACTGCTACAATTTTTGTCCTAAATATTTTAAATTAGAAAACTTATAGCGTCTGCCGACCGAGAGATTTGTGTTATCGATTTTTTACTACGAAATAACTTAAAATCAATTATTTCTTAACAGAATTTACTAGAAAGATAAAATTTTTAAAATTTTATAGAATTAAAAACAAATATAGCGGTGAGAACACGCTAATCGAATGCTACCTAGAGCGTTCGTAAAAATTAATGTCTATTCCAGAATTAAATCTCAACCAATGAAATTTGCCGGAAAGCGTGACACACAAAAGAACACACACGCTATCGTATTTATATATAGATATGATGATTACTGCATCTTTCCAGATGATCGCCGTCACATTGTGTTCTCACAATCTTGCCGTCTATGCCATCTCAGATAACTGCACTCTCGCCGCAGATTTGCACATCTTGAAGCAGATATGACATAAAAATTTAGTAATTTCCATTGAGTTAACTTCCTCTGGGGGTTGAAGGGCATTCCTATGAACAATCACATGTCTTCTCAAACTAGCAGAAGACTTGCAAACTTTGCTGCATATTAAACAGATCGTTTGGTTCGGACTAATAGATATAAAGTTGACCTGAACAGGAGTTTTGTGCGACTTAAGATGGTTGACGTAGCCAGCTTTTGACAAAAGCACTCGTTCACAAGTGTCGCATTTCCAGCTCTGTGTGTCATGGTTAATACCACCAATTAAACCTTTGTGAAGCTCTCGCTTCAGAGTGCTATGGGCCTGCTTTCGTTTCTCTAGAGCATCGTAATTTTCACGTAGAAGCTTTCGCCACTTCGGCTTTTGCAGAGTAACTTCTTCTCATGCGTCGATGACGATTTGTAAGACTTTCAAATTATTCTTTGTAGAGTCTCTGAACCTCTTCCTAAGCTTGTGTTGAGGGTGTTTGCCATTTTGCAGCTTCCCGTAAAATATTGTTTTGGCAGCCTACAATCTTTCATTCGAACCGGGTGGCCCACCCAACGCATGTGAGATCTGATTACAAGGGTCTCAACACTAGAGCAACATGCTCTCACAAGGACTTCAGTATCGGATACTTGTACTTGCCATTTGACGTTTAAGATATGTCTCAAGCATTTTTTGGTTAAATCGTTCAAGCCATTTAATGTGCATTTGATGCAATGTCCATGTCTCCGATGAATACAGTGTGGTTAACACACAGATTTTCTAAACGTAGATCTTAGTCCTGCCTGTGATGCCACGATCAGACCGCACTCTCTTCTCCAACCTTCCAAAAGCTACAGATGCCTTCTGAATTCGTCTGCGGATTTCAGTGTCAAGAAATCCATCCCTCGACAGAGAACTACCAAGGTACACAAATGAATCAACTACTCCCAGTCTAGACCCACAGACCATGATGTTCGGCTCCACGTATGACTGGCTCGGTGCAGAAGTGAACATCACCTTTGTTTTAGACTGACTGACTCACAGACCAAAGGCAGTGCAGGAGTCAGCAAAGCTGTCCATTATATGCTGCATATCAGTCTCAGTGTGCGACAAAAAAACAGCATCGTCTGCATACAGTAATTCCTTGACCAAGACATGATGCAGTTTGGTTCTGGCATTAAATCTTCTGGGATTTTATCGGACAATGTTCCGTTAAACGAAAATCGACCTTTCATGTCCCTGTGTAGTTCCTTGAATATTCTAACAAAGGTTAAAGGACACCCTACTTTCTCTAAGATTAACTAGAGAGCATCCCTGTTGACGGTGTCAAATGCTTTGGTTAGATCCACAAACACTTGATACACCGGTATCTGTTATTCAATGCATTTCTCCTGGACTTGCCGGGCCGAAGAAATCATATCCATAGTTCCTCTGCCAGACCTAAAGCCACTCTGTGACTCTGGAATAGCATTAGGACAAACATTCTTCAGTAAACTGCTTAATAGACGTCGTGCAAGAACTTTCCCAGCAGCTTCCAAAAGCGTAATCTCACAATAGTGGTCACAAACATTCTTCTATCCCTTTCATTTAAACAGGGTCACCAAGACACACTCAATCCAATCCTGTGGAGCAAGAGCACCTTCCCAGATTTCCTCAACAAAACCAAGGTTAGCATTAGCAATATTCGCACCTCCAATCTTAAGAAGTTCCACCGGAACGCCATCCAAACCAGGTGCCTTGCCACTGCTGACTTGTGCGATAGCCAACTGCACCTCAACCAGACTAGGCGAACGATCCATTCTGAATATGATATCACATTGTGGTAGGCTATCAATTGCATCAGCGTGTACTGCTGAGGAATTGTGAAACACATCAGTAAAGTGCTCACCCCATCTTTCAAGATATTTTCTGGATCCTTAATGACAACAGAACCATCTTTCGACATCAGGGGAGATATTGAAGAGTTAGGAGGACCAAATAATTGGCCTAGGAGTCCATAAAATTCTTTCGAATTCTTTGTGTCAAATACCTTTTGGATCTCCTTCGTTATATTCATCCACCATTGGTTTTTCATCTTTCTTAGCTCACGTTGCAATGTGGCTTTGACCTCTTTGTATTGTCGCAAATTAGTTGTATGATCTTCACGTAGGAAAGATTCATAAATTCTCTGTTTATTCATCAGCAAATAATTAATTTCAAGATTGTTGTCGTCAAGCCAGTCGTTGTTCTTATCCCTCTTGAAGCCAAGGACTTCAGCACCAGCAGAATAAACCTGAGTCTTAAAATTCAACAATGTACCATCAAATGCAAGATTATCAAGCTTTTCCGCCATACTCTTTTGGACATCAGGCAACTTTAACTTGGTGACATCAATACGGCTAGGCACCCTTACGTCACTATGACGAACTTTCTTACGGATTCGTAGATTAAACTTTCATCTCACCAACTTGTGATCGGTGTCACATTCAGCACTGCGCATGACACCAACAGTATATGCATCTCGAAGGTCGCATTTTCGAGTTATGATGAAGTCAATTAGGTGACCATGCTTTGAACGTGGGTGTATCCAAGTAGCTTTGTGCTTCAGTTTACGACGAAAAAAAGTGTTACAGATAGTAAGATTAAATTCTGAACACAGCTCTAATAGCTTAAGGCCATTAGCATTCATGGTACCGATACCATAGCAGCCAAGAGCACTCCAGGTCTCATAGTCTGTCTCAACACGAGCATTGAAATCACCAAGAATAACAAGTTTTTCATTAATTGGTGTAGATGCAACAACAGAGCGCAGAGACTCATAGAAACACAAGATGTAATCTTCATTCGTATGAAGGGTTGGTGCATAGACCGAAAGAATAGTGATGAATCTGTTGTGTAAGAGAAGGAACACGAAGTTTCATGATGCGGTCACAGATACTGGAAGGAAATTCCATAGTATCAACCAAGAATGTTTTAATCGTCAAACCGATTCCACCATTTCTACGAATACCCTCGGTTTACCAATCCAGAAGAGAGTATAGCCTGATTCTTTCTCTGTCATTTGATCGTCTCCTGAGAGACGGGTCTCTGATAGAGCAACAATATCTATATCAAATCTCCGTAGCTCTGCAGTGACAAGCGCTGTCCTGCACTATGGACGGTTGGATGACCCTTCATCAAGAAGAGTGCTTATATTCCAACAACATAAATTGAATTTTACTCCTTTTTGAGATACCTTTTTGTTTTCTTCCTGTTGACACGAACCACCGTTAGCCACAGGAAAATAACCAGTGACAGTATGATAGACACTTTTTAGTGCACCTTTTCTAGCACTTTCCCAAGGCACTGGGTGAGCAGTGCTTTTCCTGAATATGGTTGCTCAGTCACAGGAACCCCCACCGGAGTTGGCCTCTGTCATGTGAAGGCATATCAACGATGTTAAGATAGGGTTCTTGTCGCCTCTGTCCAGATTTGTAACTGCGTACTTCCAACTGATCAAGTCTGTACACGTTGCCACTCCTCCATCGCCATAGGACTTGCAATAGAAATAAACGACAGATAAAGATAAGATAGAAAAAGATAAAAGATAGATCTCAAGTAACATCTGTACGTCTTTGCATTAAAGTGACAAGCGCTAGTACGATACGAGTGCCACTCTCTTAGTCTCCATAACAATAACCCAGTGACAGGCCATTGAAAGATGACTGGTAATTGTTTTGACCGCAGTTTCTCGTAAGAGTTGTCCTCTCCTAAAAGGATTGCCTCTACTACGGCTTGTAGGAGCTCCTGGGACTTAGGTAGCTGGGCACCAGAGTATGGTCCACACAGCGGTGGGTCATGAATGCCGCAGTCAACAGAGCCTAAGCTCTGCTGGAGGTTTCTGTCAAAGTTACCTCACCCCTAACCTTTGGTTCAAAAACCTTATTCCATAAGGCAGTGGGGAGTCAGTTTTCTGGAGCTGAACACTCGCTATTCACCAGAGCCCCGTTAGCGTGGCAGAACTCACGACGTGCACGTGGGGATGATTAGATTGGGAGAAGCTATATATTACGCTAGAGCATTTGTGTGCTTTTAACACACGCCCGCACCAATCCTTGAGCTCTCCTCTCTCTTTCTCTTTCTTTCTATCTCTTATATATATATATATATATATATATATATATATATATATATATATATATATATATATATATATATGTATATGTCTACTTCATTTAATCACATAAATTAATATACGAAAATATAATTTTATGCGTAAATTTTCAGTATTTACTTCAAAAGTACTCAATAAATAGGTAGAGCAAGGTAATAAGTTATAAAAATATATATGGCAACTAAGCTACACAGAATATTCCGCATTTCATTCTCGTGAGAATTTGTCAGGCGCGGAATATTCTGTGTAGCTTAATTGCCACATATATCTATATATCTATCTATCTCTCTCTCTCCCTCTCTCTCTCTCTCTCTCTCTCTCTCTCTATATATATATATATATATATATATATATATATATATATATATATTAGGCACCGCCAAAAATGACCAAAAAATCAAGTTGTTGTTGTTTTTTAAAACGAAATTACATTTATTAAAATCCATTATTTCTGAGTAACTTTTTTTTCCCAGAAAGATAAAACCCTGAATTTTATCATATAGAAAACAGAATAATGTAAAACTTTTTCTACTATTTTTAATTAAATTTTAAATGCTAAATTTTCCCCAAAAGTTAACAATTGACATTTTTTGTCTTGCACAAAAAACGTACATAAATATTTAAAAAAAAAAGGTTTTTGAACTAATTAATTTATTTATTTGTTGTCTAACTAAGATTTAGGATGATTTTCTATGAGAATATGCAAAAATATTATAATATAAGTACCTGGATTTAAAATAATTCCACTTATTCATATAGGCAACCAGTTACTTCGCGTCTATCTAGAGTCTAGATCGACAATGTTTA
Source organism: Euprymna scolopes (assembly GCF_053919585.1). Classification (NCBI taxonomy): domain Eukaryota; kingdom Metazoa; phylum Mollusca; class Cephalopoda; order Sepiida; family Sepiolidae; genus Euprymna; species Euprymna scolopes. Next base: position 71,612,568 of record NC_136507.1, read on the forward strand.
CGTTTGTGTTTGATAAAAATCAAACTATGGAAGACCAAACAGGCCAAAAAAACTTATTTTTCAATGACGAAAATTTCAATGTATTATTAACGCCGAGGCTGGCCAGTGGATGACCATTTGTATGAGTTTGGTTTTTAATGTGTATGTGTATGGGGGGCCAGGCCCCCCAAAAAGGGGGAGGGCAATTTAAAGCAGAATAAAAAAAATTATTTCAGCGCGTTTGGTCCACCGTAGTTGAAAGGCGGCAAACGTTTTCAAACGGGATCGAAAAAATGATGCTATTTTTAACACAAAGGGCACAATATTTCTCGAATTTTTTTTTTTTGTATCGATTCTTCAAAGAATGCCCTGTTTAATAATGGTCATGCATTATTCGGCTCGCTAAAAAGAAATTGTTAATTTATTTATCAAAGATTTTAAAATGGCTTTTTTCGTATAAATATAAAAAACTTTTTTTTTGTTTTGCTTAAATTAAATTAATTATTTTACTTAACATATTCACCGAATTTCACACTTCAAAACTCAAAAGCGGGATAATTAAACACAATCGAAGTTCTGATATTCAGACGTCAAAATAAGGTATGCAAACAACTTTTTTGAATCTATAATTCTGTCCCTTACAACAACACAATATGTTGTGTTCAGTTTCAGATCATTATTTTAAGCATATTTGTACCTCCTCAAAACAAGGGGGGTTGTAAGCAAAAAAAGTATATATATAAATATAGTTTATGAAAAATAAGTACACTGTTATAAAGTTCATTCTTCTCTTAATAATCGCTGAAAATTTCGTATTGATCGGATAATTACCTGATTTTTGGTAGATTTTTAAAAAGACGGTCCGTCAAAAAGTACTTACCTGTCCCCCCCCCAGTTTTGGCGGTGCCTAATATATATATATATATATATATATATATATATATATATATATATATATATATATATATATATATATATAGGATGTGACATATACTTCTATTGTTTCTAATGCTATAATACACTACTGATTAAAAATTAAAGACCACTTAAAAATCTTTAAAAAGAAACCGTTTTTTAAGGATAGATTTTAAACTCTTCCAGCTAAAGGTTACTAATACTACAATCTAAAAGTTATGGAAACAAAAAGGTACATTCCAAAAATGTTATTTAAAAATTTGCATTTTTGTTAGATTAGCTTTTTTACCCATGATCAAAATTATAAGATCAAGGGTAGAAATTGTTAGATTTATTGTAATTCTAATGTTTTTAGTTCAGTTAGAGATTAGCAATCACTGTAAATGTGTTACTATGCCTAAAGCAAGAAAACTAACCGAAGTTGAGTGCTCTCCAATTCTAGGATTCCATAAGCAGGGTTTGTCACAGCGAGTGATAGCAGCTAAGGTAAATCGCAGTAAAACTGTTATTTGTAACTTTCTAAAGAATTATGAAAAAGCAAAATCTTTTGGTAGGCCCCCCCCCCACATTTCTCCTGTATTGAGTAGAAGAATCAGACGGGTTGTTATGAATGACAGAGGACTTTCTTCTAGTCAAATTAAGGCGGTTACAGATGCTGATTGCAGTCCAATAACCATCAGACAACACTTACAACAAAAAGGCATGGTAAATAAAAAGCGTAAACAAATTCTTCAATTGCTTCCACGTCACAAAATGAACCGCTTAAGATTTGGTCATGAATACCAAACCTGGGACGTTGAGAAGTGGAAGAAAATCCTGTTTTCTGATGAGAAAAAATTCAATTTAGATGGTCCTCATGGCTTCCAGCGATATTGGCATGACAAAAACATGCCACTTGAAATTTTTCCCACACGTCATAGTGGTGAAGGGTCCACAATGGTATGGGGTGCCGTTTCTTACAGAAGAACGATGGAGTTCCTGGTGGTGCAGGGTCGTCAGACAGCAGCTGGTTATGTTAGTATGCTACAAAAAGCATTTTTGATGATGAAGGATCATCGTTTGTGTGGAGATGAATGGTTATTCCAACAGGATAATGCTGCAATCCACACTGCAAGACGAACCTTGAACTTTCTACAAGAAAATTGAGTCCATCTCTTGGGACATCCTGCATGCTCATCGAACTTGAACCCAATTGAAAATGTTTGGGGATGGATGACAAACAATATTCAACAAAAAATGAACTTCCTGGAGTCATCTTCAGAAACTGGAGCAGGATCCTTCGTACCTTAATGGAAACCCTTATTTCTAGCATGCCCCAAAGAATTTTTGAAGTCATCAAAAACAGTGGAGGTAAAACTCATTAAGTTTGATTGTTGAATGTTTTCACACACTTTCCATACACTTTTTGTACAATTTAATAGAATTTTTGTCTCTGGTCTTATAATTTTGATCATGTGTAAAAAGCCTAATTTAATAAAAATGTAAACATGATATGATTAAAAAAAAGTAACAGAATGGATTTTCCGGAAAAACTCCGGTTGTCCACCCCCTATGGGGTGCCTTTCGGGTTAAAATGGCTAAAATTGACACTTTTGTGCTTATTAAAAATAATTGATGGCTTGGATGTTTATAAAACTTTCTGAAAAGTTGTAACTAACTGATTTCTATATAATTTTGTTTGTCTCTTTTGGGGCTAATAAAAACACTCCATTTTTGGGACCATTTTATTATATTTGCCCAAAATTTTATGTGTATGTCTATTTAGCAGTTTTGCATGGTGCTGAACTCAAATTTAAATATATTGAGATCTTGGAAAACTTTTGGGGCTAAATGAGGGGGGGGGGTGATGGACTTAGTCATTTCTTTTTTTTTTTTTTTTTCATGGTGCAAAACTCAAATTTACATATGTTAAGGCCTAAAACTGAACCGTTTGTTCATTTTCACCAGGATTTGACGTCCCCTGGGGACTTTTGTGGCTAAATGGAGGTGGGGGGTGGAATGCTGAACTTAGTCATTTTTTATGCCTCGTTCACTGTGCACTCATGGGAGACCATGCATGTTTCACTTCTTGACTTCTTTTTTGTTTTGTTGGCTATTGTAAAAAAATACCCAATAATCTTTTGATTTTATATAGTGCATGTTGTTGCTTGTCTTTCATTATTGTCAACCGCAAACGAATGTGTGAACCGTATTTTTGGTCTTAGCCTCTCGTTTATATGATGGATATGTTTGGAATATATGTTTTATACATGAGCTGTGAAATAATATAACCAATATTCGGGTTTGTAGATAGATTCGAAAAAGTTGTCAATAAACAAATACATAACAAATAAATGTTATCAAAGGCAAGATAAGTTACTTTTCTACCTAACTGGATATGTTTTTAGTGTTTTTATTTAATGTAACATGTTTATTCAGCTCGAAAAACATACAGTTTTTACCGATGTATCGGAAAATTAAAAATGGCGGCCGACTCTCTCTTTCACACGGTAAGTTTGGGAAAAGGTGTTAAAAATAAAAACTAGACTAAATACTGTTAGACACTCACTCTAAATATGTTACCGTGACATAGGCTAACATATATTCGGTGGGGGTTTACAGTATTTTGTATAGCTTTTATTTTTTAACTTTTCTCAAACTTACCGTGTGAAAGAGAGAGTCAGCCGTCATTTTTAACTTTCCAATACATCGGTAAACACAGTATGTTTTTCGAGCTGAATAAACATGTTAAATTAAATAAAAACCCTAGAAAATTCTCCAGTTAGGTAGAAAAGTAACTTAACTTGCCTTTGATAACATTTATTTGTTTATTTGACAACTTTTTCGAATCTATGTGTACAGTAATACAAACCCCAATAATCTAATACATTTAAAGGCACGAAACGAATAAATTCTTGGTTTGAATTATAGTTCATAGGCAAAAGTTTAGTATTATGGTTGATTGGTGCTGATAAATCGAAGTAAAACGTGAATTCTCGCGTGCGTCCATATAATATTAGAGCTGAAAGGCATGAAACCGCATGAAAAGCATGAAAACGGAATGGCGAAGAAGAGATGGAGAAAACAGATGGCGATGAGGAAAGACAAATAAACTGGCAAAAGGGGAGGGAGAGAAAATGCAAACCAAATGCCGTGCGTATGAGAGGCCGGCACGCCACCTGCCACTGAAAGGCCCCGCCCGTGACTGAGAGGGGAGCGTAGCTCGCTGAGGTTGGGCAAAAGGGTTCATTTAAACAACGGTCTGGAGGCCTTCTTAGTTTTAGATTTTGTCGACTTCAACTCTTCTTAATGACGCTCAATTTGTAAAACTTTCAGGATTTTCGAGTTCAACATAAAGGTTCGACGAGACTAACCTGAAGAAGTTCGAAGGTTACATCGGTCAAAAAATTGTGAGAATAACATCAAAGATTAGAACAATAACATTAATAGTACAAAATGAAAACTGCTATTCCTTACAAAATATATTATTTATTGAACAATAACTAACCATTTCGTTAAAATGTCGCCTTCATAATCCCTAGTTTAAAGATTTCAGAATTACTTTCGCATTTTGTAGAATCACTACGTAAATAATGACGGCCATTTTTTTTATATCTACCTATCATTATAGAGATTTGGTATATGTCTCTCTAGAGCCGAAACTATACTAGTGGCAAGTCCAGAATTTAACTTTATAAAATAAAAAAAATACAGAAAAAAAGAAAAAATACAGAAAAAACTTTATGATGTACGTATTCGTCATGGAACGAAAATATCATATTCAAAAAATGACGTAAACGAATCAAGTATTTTTTAATATAAAAAATCATTTTTTTTTAAATTTACTATTGGTATTGGTACAACGTATCCATTACAAGGCTAATTTTGATCAATTATATCTGAAGAGTTTGTTAAGGCGGAGATAACCACGTTATTTATTAAATATGGCGGATCAAAACACGACGTTCGCATTAAACTTCGTCATGATATTTAATTTTCTTAGTTAAAAAAACTACTTGATTAATTTACATGATTTTTGGACTATATTTTCGTTTCGTGACAGGTATGTGCATGATAAATATTTTTCTGTATTAAGAAAATAGGTTAACTTCTGTACTTGCACCCTATACTATTACTTCTATTAATGTATTTATAATGTTATTTTTTATGTTCAATTCGGTTTTATTATTTCAGATCAATGTATTCTCGTTCAATGCCCAAGAGAACGGTTTATTCTAGTGCCTGTTCTTTTATTGTGATACCATACACCTTGAAATTATTTTCTTTTTTGGTGAGTGGACTTATGCACTGAAGTAGGGTTCTGTTTACATGAGATTATCCTGTTTGAGGGTGGGGGAATGATAGTGTGGAATACTTTTGCGCTTTATGATACTATCCTACCAGGTTAGCAAAAATACGAAACTAGGGAAAGCATATTCATTAGGTTTAATAATGGATTAAAGTGCGCGCGCACGTGTGTTTGTTTCTTATGTTAATTTCGCAATTTGTTATGCCACTTCTTATTTTACCGATAGTAACATCTTTGAAAAGTGTTAAGAACACCGCTGACAATTAATATATACTTATATATTGTATACAACTATAATAATAATTCTGATTTCGTTTATCAAGTGATGGGATTCATTTCCAGAGGATTTCTCTCAATCCCGGCTTCAAACCAGGAGCTTCAAAGATCGAGGGTTTTCCTAAGGATGTTGGTGGTACCTACAATAGCAGAGGTCTGAAGGCCGAATAATAATAATAATAATAATAATAATAATAATAATGATGATGATGATGATGATGATGATGATGATGGTGGTGGTGGTGGTGGTGGTGGTGGTGGTGGTGGTGGTGGTGATAATGATTTTTTTTTCTTCTTCTTCTTCTTCTTCATTCGACAGTAGTCGAGATGATGGAGTTGACACGCTCATGTCAAAATCCCGGTCTCGCATGACTGCTTCCAGATCCCGCCTATCAACACTGTGGCATCTCTTGCAATGACGTCGGAGTATGTAAGCATTCTACTTCTGGAATGGGTAGTAGAGTTCCACAGAAGTAGGGAAGGAATAATTTCATTTACTGTTCGAAAACAATGGCGCAAATGGAAGTACGCCATAGATTTGTTGTTAAGCTGGATGGGTCTTCCATGAGAAATCTTAGATTATCATGAGAAGGCGGGTATATGCAGCATTTATACGTATTTTGGACGTTTTAGAAAGTGCCAATGTTTCCTCCCCCTCTAAAAAAAGGAGGGGCTGTGTTATCGATTTAAAAAAAGAATACAATTTGATGTTTTTAATGAGATGTGATTCCATATTTTGATCGAATCATTAGAACCAAACCATGCCATCTCCTTTCTGATGTTGAAAATTTTGAATGAAGATGCGATAAAGGATCCTAGGTATTTATAAATCATCGATCTATTTTAGTGGCTGTCCTGGATATGACCTTAATCTATATCCGATGGTTAGGTCCCAGCTTGCAGGCTTTGGGGAGTGTGGAGCCACCCTTTAATTTCCATTGCTCCCAGGTCCACTCTGACCCGGACTGGTAGTACCTGTTAGGGTCCCAACTATGGGTTGAATAGAAACTGACTTAAAAAAAAACATATATATTCTATCAAAAAATTGTTCTTTAAAATCACTGGATTCGGCATTAAATAACCTAAAAAGGGTTAATATGCCGTAAAACAAAAACAATCAACAAACCTATTTTAGTGGCGTCTGATTCTATGTTTTGATACAGAGATCTGAGTTGAAAAAAAAGCATCTGTTCATAAATTCAGTTTTTGTCTCATTGAAGTACGCGTCAACACAGTTATAGGCTTGCTCAAGAGATTGTAGATGAGATAGGGCATTTGCAAGGGACTGGCTAGTTGACGCAAGTCGTTTTATGGGTCCATGAGTTAACAAAAAAAAAAACGGTGCGAGTGCAGAGAGTGATCTGCGCTATTTTTTAAATCGTATTTCCATTATTAAAGTTTTATGATATGTTTTTTATTCAATTGTAAGGTTAAAGTACAGAATAGGTACAAAACACCCTCCCCTCCCCATGTTAAGAATGGCTTTTTAAATAATAACGTTATTATTTCAGCACGGATCACTCTCTGCATGAGTACCTTTTTTTTTTTTTTTTTACTTATCTTGTAATTCGAGAGTCGTTGAAATAAAAGTTACCAGAAATAAAACCGGGCAGTCTCGCAAAAACGACTTACGAAAGATATTTTTATTTTAATTAATATTTTTTATAATTCGCAATGTTAAATTATTGTAATAACATGCACACATTCCTTGACTTTACAGATAGATTTTCTGAAAATTTCAATTAAATTGGTAATGTAGAAATATGGTTTTATCGACTTTGAACGAACCAAGAATTACATTTATATATAGATATAAAAGTGAAAGTGTCTGTCTGTCTGTCTTTCTGTCTGTGTACATTTCCTTACACAATAACTCTGTCAATTTTCAGTCTACAGACTCGAAATTAGATAGACAGGGTACTGAGATTTGGGAAAATCTTTACAATCCATTTCCAGCCAAACATTTGACTGTTAAAGGGTCAAAGTTCAACAATTTGACCTTTGAGAACTCTACCCAACTCCTCCGCCAATTTTGGGTCTAAACACTTGAAATTTTAGATATAAGTTCCCTGGGCATGGATCTAACGTAATAACTTGATTTTAGTCCAAAAGAATAAATGTTCAGGTGTCATAATAGCGGTCAAAGTTTAAAAAATTTTGATATCTGCGGTCTCTATCAAATTAATTGGACAATTTTCGGTCTAAACATTTGAAATTTTACATAAAGGGTATTCAGAGATAGGGCAAACTTTTTAATCGGTTTGGGTCGAAAATTTGAGCTACAAATATATAAATGTATGTATGTATGTTTGCACGTCTGCCTAAAACTTTCGACAGAGGCGAAGGATTTTGACAAGATCAGTATCGTTTTGAAGCTCGACCCTTCAGACGACAAATACCGAAAAATTGGCTAAAAACATTCATTTCTTCTCCCTCAACTGGGCACTTTTCTACAGGGAGGGGTCGCTTCTTTCGCCGATATTTTCGAAAGTCATCCCCTCTTTTCGATTGTCTGGCCTTAATTTAAATCTACGTCACTTCCGGTTTGGCGGTGGTCGTAACAGCAAAGACGTCACGTTTTTTCCCGTTCTTTTTCTCCTTCGCGGTACGGGTTCGAGCCTTCTTCCTACTACCACTTTTTTTTTTTTTGCTCAACGTGCACCTCCAAACACCCGGGCAACGCTGGGCAGAAATGCTAGTTTTATAGAAACGTAAAACATACTTTGACCCCCCCCCCAAAGTTCTTGTATAAGAAGTAGACAGAAGTTTCAGAAAGTTCGTTTCAAAAATCTGTTGTTGGTATGTGCATGTGTGAATTTGCCTTCTTTGTGTCTGGGTTAAGTAAAAATATAAGCACCAAGATTGAAGAAATTTTAGCATGGCGCCTTCCAGTAGTAAGAACTCCGAATTTCTGTTTACCAAGCTACCGTTTTATAGATTTGTTTAATTTCACACCTGATTATTACTTTTAGAGTTGTAAACGATTTTTATTGGTTGGAAAATGTTTTGAGTTCACACGTTTCTGTAAAAACTAACTTTCTTTTGGAGCGACAAAGAAAGGGAGCCCCAATGAAGAAGATAAAGAAAAAGGGGAGCAATTAAAGCATTTTCTTTTTAGCATTCGTTCGAATCGTATCTCAACGCCAGACTGTAACAAGTGAAAAGGAAAGAAGAAAGAGTAACCGTAGCGAAGAAAAAAGAAAAAGAGCAATTTATATCAGCTCGTCCACTTCACACATCGATTTCTAATCTAACATAAATTGCAGATCGAATTACTATTATTCTCTATATATTAATACCGTAGTGTCTTTAACGTACGTACACACGTATGTTACGGTTTCCAGATAATAAATTATTCGATTGAGATCCTATTTATTAAAAAGAGGGATAGTATACAGATGCGCTAATTTAATATTCATAGTATGTTATCACATTCTATCCTTTTTAATAAATAGGATCTCCCGATCACCGAATACGAATACGCAATGTAAAATAAAAAAAATAATAATAATTAATAAATTATGTCACTTTTAGCCCGTACGTGAAACTAAAATATACCTTTTTGGTCTTTTGGCTAGGATACAAGGGTAATATCTATTCTGTATAAACATGGTATCGTGGGATTTCTGTTCGCGCTGAGTAATTTTTTTAAAAAACATGATAATTTGTGAAAGAAAGGCTTAGTAAAAAAAAAAAAAAGAAAAAAAGAGCGAAACAAATAAAAATAAACTTTCGAAAATTTAAAAAAAAAAAAAAAAGTTTGTTTACGAAGTATGTCCTCCCTATAGAATGTTTACTATTTCCCGGCTAAAGCATAAAGTGCTCAGCGATAAGAAACGAGTTTCTTAAAGGGGCTGACATAATTATTTACTATAATCATCAAATATCTACAGACACTAGTGTTTCATCCTTTCGGGAATCTTCAATGCAGGGTGTCACGATTAACACCAGTCGACAGATTCGTAACCGGCAACACAAGCCATCTCTGGCTCGATTAGCAGAGACCGTGTTCAATCAGCTACCATTAACCGCGAGAAATATCGTTGAATTTAATCTAAAAAAAATATTTGGAGATTTATAAAGAATCGGAATCAGTAATTGTATCGGAATCGAGAATTTAGTACGGAATCGGTAATTGTATCAAAATCGGAAAAATATCGAAATCGTCCTGTCACTATATATATATATATATATATATATATATATATATATATATATATATATATACTAGATTTAAGACCCATACAAACGATTAAATGTTATTGTTCGTTGCTTAAGAATGAGTGCAAATTGATGACTTAATATAGTTCAGTTTGGACTCATTTTTACATTAAATACTAATTCCTTTAAATGTCTATTAATCCCTAACTGTGCATTTAACGGATACCAGAATCCTTCGGTCGCTGCATCCAATCATAACAAAGGCCACTAAAAAATTCAGCCAGATCGACCAGTAGATTCGGAGAGAGAAAAAAATGGAACGGGCAGACACACAGACAAACAGCAATAAAATATAGGGTGCATTAATTTTAATTAAAAAATTATTTTTGGGAGGTAAGGTGCGGCTTCATGAAGCACGTCACCTAAAGTTTACTGAAATGTTATAATAATATACCTGCATTACCCACCGTGTTGCCTAAAATACGCATCCACATAATTTGTCCATGCATAGAATCCTTCCAGAGGTTGAAATCTAATTAAGGAGACCAAACCTGACCTGTTGTTTCTTTACGAAACGACATTGACTCAGCTGTTTCCTTACACGATTACTCGCTTAACCTCCAAACCTGACCCTCAAGATCGCTACGAATATAGAATATGTACCTACATTAGGCTTCCCTTATGGCGGTGACATCCCCAGAGAAGATCATAAACTACCTTACACGTGCTTCCGAGTGGGATTTACAGCATCGCTTTCTTATTTGCTCCCAAAACGATGGTCTTACTTGGAGAGTATTTCAGAAAAATAAAATGACCATATCCTGTTTGCCTATCCCTCTGCCAAAATTCACATCTGTAGAGATTTTAACGTTCATTGAAAGGCTGGTAAACTCGAATGTAACAGATTATGAAGGGGGGTCTGTCATGATTTCTCCCTTGCCTATGATCTAATCCAGATTGTTGACGAACCCATCCGCACTCCTGATGCTGATGGACAATTTGTAAGCTTTCTAGATCTTTTTCTGGCCACTTGCTCTAAACTGCTCATTCTCCATTCTGTCTCCGCTGGAATTCTCCTATCACTTCCATTGTGTCGATTAAAACAACGTGTAACAAACCATCAGATCTTTATTTCCATCGTAATGTGTATCTTTACTTGATGGCTGACTGAGACAGTTTACGTACGTTCGTATCAGAAACACCCCTATTGATTTAGAAACGAAGCCATCGTTAATAGATTCATGTTTAAAAAAAGATGCCCTCTTTGGCATCCAACTTCACAGATTGTCTTACTGTCAGCATAGACAGCCACATACACTCAAACACTCCAACTAAATCAAATAACCAACCGTTGCACACCCCTGAATTTGCCGCTGCAATTGCACATAGAAATCATAATTTTAATTGCTTTGAAAGAAACAATCGTTCAGAAATTAAATACGAATTTAGGGCTGCCAGCAACCAGTGCCAAAAGGTTATAGAAATCACGAGAGAGTGTTCTACCGTAACCGACAAATCTAAAGTAGCTGAACAGAGGCTAAGTTCCACGTGTTTTTGGGGTTCAGTGTTTTGAACAGATGCGTATCTTCCATCCCAACCATCATCAACGGACCTTAGAGGATTATGTCAGCCAAACTTTTCGCTAAGAACTTCACATCAACCTCCATCCTGAATGAATTTCCCCCAAGATTGTAATACTCTGTCCGAGATGTTTCCAGATTATTAAAAAAATTACCTTGATTACAGCAAAGCAACTGACCCTGACAATATTTCAATCATAGTGCCAAATAAACTGCAACTGGAACTAGCTCATATACTTACACAGTTGTTTGAACGTTGCTTTAAGAAGAGCTGCTTTCCAACACCTTGGAAAACCTCGAAATTCTGTCTAGTATTTAAAAATGCAGGGGATCGGTATTCTGCCTATCACTACGACTAATCAATCACCTGTGCGCCATTACTAAGTTGATAGATAAGTTGTCAACAACCTCAGCAAAACAACCTATTCATCGACAGAAAATATGGTTTCCGTTCTGAGAGATCAACAGCTGATGTGCTGACGGTAATATGACACAGGATCAGTGAATGTGTTGGCGATGGCCTCGTTTCTAGATTAATAGCTCTTGACATATTTAAAGCATAAGGTTATACGTCACAAAATTTCCAGCTACTGAATAGCCGGAAATATCCTCCCAACCATCAAATACTTTCTCCCTGATAGGTTTATTAAAACTGTCGTTGATGGGCAGTAATTTGAAGCCTACAATATTACGCTGGCGTGCCTAGGGATCCATCCTGCGCCCAGCTCTTTTTCTGATCTTCATCAATGATTTCCAAAATCATATTCTACGATCATTCGTCGACATCTATGGCAACACTTCAAACGTCGACAAAGACCAGGATCTTTCTGAATGTCTCTCGTCCGAATTGCAGCGTGCGGTACAATGGGGTAAAGAATTACTAGTGTTACGTTGTATCTATAATAAAGGGTTGAGTGTTTGTTGCATCATCTCTAATAATGGATTAGAAGAGATGACGTGTTATATTATATATTTATGCTGTATCATAAAGGGAATCGTGTGTGAGTGACATGTATTTTCAGAACCTACCTCTGCTTCTTCGATGTTGGACCATCTGGAATTTCTCGTCCTGGAGGGAGACTTGATACCTGTTTTTGGATGGAGATTCAATCACTCCAAGACAATGAATTAGTTCTATAGTTTATTCCACTTTCCCAGATGTCCAGCAGAAGGTGGAAAGTGAAATCGTCCTGTGTGGGTTCTATACACGTCAGCGTTCGTCACCCCCCCCCCCTCAGTGAAGAGGAGGAGACAACGTGACGCCGTCCGTTGTCTTCTGAGTCCAAATCAAATCTCAACGATTCAGCTAACCTGATCACATGACTCGCACGCAATCCAATCAGCTGATCTTGACTTCCGGTCAACGTGTCTACACTATAACTCACCTCTTCCTCTCTCTCTCTCTCTCTCTCTCTCTCTCTCTCTCTCTCTCTCCCTCTCTCTCTATTCCTTAACACTAGTTACCATTGATGCACCAAAAACCAAATTCACATCTTTTCACCACAAGAACTCATATAATCCACTTGGCTCCACTTGAAATGAACGGCGCTCGTTTTAAGGAAGAACGCTGCTTTGATACACTTCAAGGACTAACCTTCACACCCGACCTGAAATAGAAGACTTGCATCAGATTCATTGCCAAAACCACTAAAAAAATTGCGGGATAGTTTGAAAGTATCTTACCGCCGATTCAGTCCTCTACCTGTACAAAGGGGTGGTGTTCGTAGAAACATAAGAATAAAAAAAAAACATATTGCAATGTTTATAGGTACCCCTCCCCCCAAAATACAATTAAATTTAAAGCGCACGTGGGGAAGCTGTCTTATGCCGCTGTATTTGATTTATATATATATATATATATATATATATATATATATATATATATATATATATATATATATATATATATATATATATAGTGTGTGTGTGTGTATGTGTGTGTGTTAGAACACTTTTAAGTGAGGGGGTAAATATCAAACTAATGGAGCCTTCACCCTTCTGCTGAAAATATCCCTAGTGGGGACCCCCCACCTTGCTCGATCCTACCCCGATTTGTGCTAGCTCTGGCAATGTACGTACAAACAGACAAACGAACGCGCTGGGGTTGTAAGACAGTAGAAAAAAAAAGATAAACATTGAAATCCAGATGAACAGATGTGGAAAGAGACTGACAGAGATTGATAAGTAAAAGATGGTTTCTATGTATTCTTCGGAAATACCGACATAGATAAGAAGGAAAGATCTCCCCTCTTTTTTTATTTTATTTTATTTATTTATTTTTTTTTTTAGAATATAAATACGAAGATATGGATCCTATGTTTAAAACTTTATAGGATCAGCGTTCTCTATCTTTCGTCTATCCTCACACCCTCCTTTTCCCCCTGGAAAGTTATTCCTTTATATCAGCTGGCACGTGGATAGCATGTGTATATTCGCTCCAGTTAACTCCTATCACACACACACACACACACACACACACACACACACACACACACACACACACACACACACACACACACACACACACATGTATATACATATGTATGTATGTGTTATATATTTATATATATATTTGTGTGTGTGTGTGTGTGTGTGTAATATGATAAATCCACGTATGCTTTTGTTGTGATATGAAATCTGTTCCTTGGCTAAAATAATAAATTTATTCACATTTGCACAGTTAGCGATTAATATGGGTTAGTATTAAATACAAAAAAAAAAAAAAAATGAGCACTAATTTGACCACATTCAACCATTAATTTGGCATAAAGCACTCTAAGTTAACGGATTACAATTTTTGCCCATTCTTAACAGACTATAATTTTTTGCCCCTTTTTAACGAGCAAAAAGCCTTGCACTAATATTTTGTTCCATCATCCATAGCGGAACGCATTTGTCCAGATCCCCTAAAATTCTATCCATCACATTTATAAATTAACACAACAATCCTACCAAATTCATTTACCCATAAAACTTATTAGATCAGTCATGAACAAGACAACACCCTAACCCTAACCCACCGGCACACAACAAATCTTTAATATAAAGAACAGAAACGCAGAAGGCAGCATTCTCATGGTTCTTACTCATGGCCAGCATGCATATAACCTTACATGATCTCTAACTAAATATTTTACAACTTTTAGATTATGCCAAATAATTCCATTTTCAAGGAACCACCTGTTAATACTAAAACACAACTATCTAATTAATTAAGCAAGCTGCCAATACAAAAATATACTTACATAGCATCGTAAAATAGGGTAACTGTATCTACATGTAATAAACGTAGATGTTTAGTCTGTTAGCATTTAATCACAGATTTCCTATCTGCAGTTCCAAATAGACGCATCCTAATACAACCGCTGCACTGTTTTACCTGTGATAATCAAAATGGCGGATGCATAAGCATCCATAAACAAGCAACAAATGCTTCGATGTTAAGAAAATAAACGCGAAGAGTGCATTGACATGGTTTTTACTCATGCCTAACATGCATACATATATTAAACCGTTCTATAACTAGAGATTTTACAACTCTTAGATTACCTCCCACACACAAATATTTCTAATTGTTTAATAAACTACTTTTCAAAATACCGCTATTTTTGTACATACATATAATTACGATATTTCAAAATACCGCTATTTTGGTACATACATATACCTACTATATTTCGTAATACCACTTTTCGGTACATACATATGACTACTATGTTTTAAAATACCGCTATTTTGGTGCATATATAAAACTACTATATTTCAAAATAACGCTATTTCGATACATGCATAAAACTACTATATTTTTTTTTTAATAAATACTGTTGTTTTGATACATACATAAAATTACTATATTTTAAAATAGCACTATTTCGGTAATTTTAAGCATTGCTCACAGTGCACAGCAGCTGACAGTTTTGCTATTGGATCCAGTACTAGGATCATGGGGAGGAACCACTTCGGAGTTTCGGTCGCTACTCCTCCACTGCATCTCTGAAGTCGCTCTCCTCCAACAATAGGTCATATTGGTACTGGTGTCAGTTACTTTCCTTACCAATGTATTTAATTACATTTAATTTAAAAACACTTGACCTGTGATAGTCCTAATGTAATGATTTACATTATTCTACGAAATGTCTAAATAGTTGTTACAAAGACAAATCCAAATTACTTGTTAGAGTTAACAGCTACAAATTACTTACTAATCAAAACACCCCAGAATTCCAAATAGCTAAACCTATCAACCAAACAAACCATACACTACAAAAGATCAAATGTATTTTAAATGACACCAATTCCCCGTTTATATATAAACTCACAAATGCTAAGAAAATGGAGGAAAAGGGATGATAAAATACAATAAAATCAGGTCTGAAATCCAGTGTGGGAATCTTGAATCTATATATTAATACGATAGCGCGTATGTTATTTTATGTGCCACGCTTACATCCGGTTCGTTTACTTGTTATATACTTCCATTTCTTGCCATAAGTAAATTTACCAACAATACTTCATAAGTTTTGGTTTAGGCTTCGATTATAATTGATGGCACTCTAGTAGTCTAATTTTTATAAATAATTTTATCAAGAATTCTTCATAAGTTTTGGCTTCGGTTTCGATTATGGCTTAAGGAAGTCAAGTTATGTATATATACATATATTTTTCATAAGTTTTGGTTTCGGTTTCGATTCAAGCTAATGCACCCGAGTCATGTGGATATATATATATATTTTATTTTTGAAATCGCAACTTTATGATATATAAAAATCGATAGAACATTAACATTACGAAATCTGTAAGAATAAAATATCATATTTAAGCGTACTTTACGACCGGGCTTTTCCGGGCGTTCGCACTAGCTTGGATACTTTTGCAGTTTTAACTAAAAAGCTACAATAATATCAGAGCGTCTCCATTTACACTGAGCATCTACAGAATGCCAAACATCAATATATTACATATGAATGAGTTCCCTGTGGAATTTCCACAGGTCCCGCTAGTATGTATAACTATGTTACGGACTGGGAAGAATTTCTGTTCTGAAATCCAATTTTTTTCACTGAAAGAATCACTTTTTAAGTGTATTTCACGACAAGATAATAAAAAAAAACACATGGAATAAAAACAGACAACGATTTTCTTTGGCAATCGATTGAGAGATTTCACATGAACTGTAAAGACAGGTGCGTTAAAACAAAGCAGAAACACTGCATAAAGTTATAGAGTTCAGTCTATCTTGACAGTTTCATTTCCATTCATTTTTATCGTTTCTTTTTTTATAGAAACTCGCTCGGAATATTACAAATAGAATTACGCTTATATCTATAATCTTACATGCGTTTACGCTTCCTATAAAGCTATATTTTATTTGTCAAATATGAAGAAAGTCATTATTTTAGCTAAGAAGTGGAGTATGTTTTTGCCTCTCAATCTCCCATAATTCACCAACATAAACTTCACAAATACTTCATAGTAAAAACTTATCGGCAACGACCGCTATTATTTCATAATAAATATTTTAAAATTATTATCTACGTGTATATATATATATATATGTATATATATATATATATATATATATATATGCTAACCGCATCTTACCTACGTGTATATATATATATATATATATATATATATATATATATGCTAACCGCATTTCAGTTCCTCTGATGATATGGATTAAGGAAATTAACTTCTATATATTCCTTGTGTCAAACAATAAATTCTTAATTCGAATATATGTGTTTATATTTTGATTTTCAGAATTAAACTTTAATCATTAAACTTATATATTGCTATATTTTTAAATATTGAGCTTTACCTTTTTGGCTAGGATCACCCTGAAAGTATTACCTCAAAGTAATATCTATCAGGTTATTTCACCTGATCTTTTATCTGTGTCTTATATATATATATATACATACAGGGTGGGCCAAAATAAGGGTCCTATTTTTAAAAATTCATAAATTCATGTAAGTTTTAAGAAGTGTTTTTCGGCCAAAATTTGTTTTGTTTATTTCAAAACATCTCGGAAGAGTCAGTCTACATACACATAAAGTTTGGTGAGTTTAACTTTTATTTTGTGGAAGTTATTCAAATTTAAAGATAGGACCCTTATTTTTGGCCCACCCTGTATATATAAAGCTTAATGTGTGTGTGTGTGTGTGTGTGTGTGTGTGTGGTCACGAATAGGCTCCTATATGGTTGACTATTTTAAAAAACTGATTACATATAATGATAGAAGATGTATCGAGGCACAGGAATGGGTATGTTTGATCTGGCAGAACGGTGGTTAATTAATATTGTGGGGTTTGCGTTTGTGCCTGGTTCACAGAGTATGGAAATAAAAAATGTAAAAACTAAAAAAACCCGTTTAGAAGTGTTTTTGATATAGATGTACATAAGAATACTTTGATAAGTATGTTTTAACTTAAACAGGGATGGTATAATAAAATTGTGCGGTCTGCGTTCGCGCCTGGCCTCCATAGAATCGAAATAGGCACACACTTTAATAAAACCTTGTCATATCTATCTGCGTAAGTATACTTTGATAATTAAGTTTCAGTTTGAAGAAATATAATCTAATAAAATTATGGGATGTTCGTTCGCGCCTGACCGCATAGAATGGAAATATGTCACAAAGTTTAACAAGGTTTTTTAATATAGATCCACAGAATATTGTGATAAGTGTTTCAGTGTGAACAGGTATGGTATAATAAATTACGGGGTTTATCTATTTTATTTTTACTTTGATCATATTTTGCTTTGGTTTTGATACCCCCAAATTCAACCCAAATTTACAACCCTTCCTTTTCATAACCTATCATATTTTCATAAATCAAAGTCCATTTTCTGTAGGCTGTTTTTGAACCCAGTCAACGACGGGTACTCTTGCTAGTATATATATATATATATATATATATATATATATATATATATACACATATATATATATATATATATATATATATATATATATATATATATATATATATATATATATATCAGGTTGGTACAAAAACAACATCGTTTTCTCACATGTGTTACTTTTATACATGATTTCTGAATTAATTCATTGATATATATAACCATGTTATATATCATTTTGAAGCGCGTTTTTTTCGCTCTATCGAATCATGTTATTCGTTACCGTTATCAATCTCTTCATTCAATTTTTCTTTTGTTGGCTTTTCGACCGCATAGACAAGATTCAAATCTGCGCGATTATATTGTTCCAGGTCAAAATAGGCTGAAAAGCTGCCGGGACAGCTCGTGATATCAATGATGCATTTGGCTCAGAAACCACTAGCGAAGGTGTGGCACAACAAGAAATTTCGCCATGGTTACGAGAGCCTCGAGGATGAAATCGGTCGCGGTCGGTCGACTGCGGTTGATAACGAACATTTAAAATCCTTAATTGAAGTTGATCCTCGCAAAATCACACGAGATGTTGAACTCGAGGTCGACCACTCAACAGTCGTTCGCCAATGGTGTCTCTATATTTATAAAAAGTACAATTTTCGCTATATAATGTGTGACATATAAATTCAATATGCTGACGATACCTGCCAATAACTGATGCATGTTTTCCGCATGTCATCAATTGATTTTATTCAATATCGTTAATTCCTATAATATATCCGAGGAAAATAGGCTTTCCAAACAAGTCAGATTTACAAGTGGTAAGAGGATAATTACTCTCTCATTATTTTTTCCTCTCAAGCTCCTATAATTCACCAACATAAACTCTTCACAAATACTTCATGTTATAAACTTATCGACAACGGCCGCTATTATTTCAAAATAAATATTTTAAAATTATTATCTACGTATATCTATATATCTATAAAAGTGAAAGTGTCTGTTTGTGTGTATGTGTGTGTGTCTGTGTGTGTACATTTCCCTACCAAACTACACTGTCACGGTTTTCGACCATAAATTAGGCTGTCAAGAGATCAAAGTTAACGATTTGAACTTTGAAAACTCTACCAAACTCCTCCGCCAATTTTGGGTCGAGACACTTGAAATTTTTAATCAGTTTTTTATGAAAATTTGCCTGCTAAGAGGTTAAAGTTGAAAGAGTTGACCTTTGCAGACTTTACAAAACTACTCCGCCAATTTTTGGTCTAAACAATTGAAATTTTAGATATAGGTTACTTGGACACGAGTCAAACTTTTTAATATATATATACATATGCACATAGAGTTATGAACAGACACAGGGCCCGAACAAAGCCGGGATGAACTACCACTTCATATATATATTTCTCATCTTTTCCGTGAACCGTCAGTGTGGCAATAACGGTTTTGCTGATTGCTCGGTTCGAACCCCCAGACACGATTCACCTTTAAACTCAAATCTGAACGTTTTTATCCATACAGTCAACTAGAAAATACCCGTCCCAGGGTAAGTAGTTAATTCTGCGAGCAGAGCAGGTTTGCATTATTTCATGCCACTCACGAATTTTGAAATTAAGATGTAATGATACTTCATCTCATGTCTAAAATCATTCTTTCGTTTGTGATCAAAATCGAATACATGATTCAAGCAAAAACGCAAGATTATGCAGAAAGGAATAAAAAAAAGATGGTGGTTAGGGTTCGTTTTCATTTTTGTGAAATTCAGATATCTACGATTTTTTTGAATTTTTAGCAATAGGTATTATACATGAGTTAATAAATATTTCGCAAATGTCTCTTTGGCTTTTTTTAAATGAGCTATATTTGTATAACCTCTCATTTGAAAATTCAAATATTTCAGATTTGCATTAAACTTAATCCAGTGTCATTAGAAATCAATTAAGCATGATTCTATGGATTCCAGTTTATTGTTAACATTGTAAAGGGTCTCTTTTCAGGTCAGCAATTGGCCTCTGACCTCATCGAAGCTGTTGGTTGGGATCTTCTATCCTCCGGGGTGGCCTTCACATGGATCCACCCTTCTTTGGTCGGGGTACCAAATATGGATGTTGATCAAAATTAAAATTAGGATCATAGACAAAATGTTTAATAGCATTTTATCTTGATTTAAATCTTTGGAATTAGGGCATAAAAGGGGGGAAATTTTATTTATTTATTTTTTTTTTTTACCGAATTAATTTTACCCATCACTGGACGTGTATTGTTTTATTATAGAAAAACAAATATATCAATATTTGTACTTTGTCCCATTATTAAACATAATCATTTTCACGTTTTTTATGCCACCCTCATAACTTAACCTTAACCCTAACCACTCAACTTCTCAGGAGTAATTCAGTCTCCGGATTGGCTAAGTTTGGCACAACACCAAGCAGTCGTTTTTTAATAATATATATTGACGACGTTGTCCATTTATTTTTACCTCCGCAACGAAGACTGCTCGAAGCAGCAGCACGGTGAATATTGCATGTATGTATCGACTCTTTATTAGACAAATTTTCCAGTATACAGTTTCATACAATCAACAAGAAAATCCCAACAAGTACTAAAAAAAGAGAAAAACTTTCTTTCTTTCTGTGTTTTTTTTTTTTTTCTTTTTTCTATCCTTTCACAGACAAACATACGTGCGTACGGTGTACTCCGGCCAGGGCCTTTGGGTCGAAAGGCTTTCGACATAGAGCACAAACACAATGAGATATTTTCAAAAACGTCTGTTGCACGGCGGAGCACATGTACTCGGCTCAACGTATACGTTATCTACGTTCACACACGTACACCCAACACGTTGTAGTCTCAGTCGCAAAAGGAACATAAGACAAGTAATAACTCAATTCCTTTTTTTTCTTTAATCGCGACATTTATTTCCTGATACTTTCCCGGAGAAAACGTGATTCCGAACATGCTCGTCTTTTCTAACGCCTGTACTCTCGAACGTCATCTACATCTCTCACATGATTGTCTTCACTAACGTTCTCTCTTTCCTTTTTATAGTCTTTCTTTTTTCCTCATCGTGACGTCATTTCGCACACGGCTCGGTATTTGCATAGAGCCACCATACGCGCTGTTACAAACGAACGCACATGTATAATCGTTCATAGACGTGCAGTTACTCGCTCACTAAAAAAAAAAGTTCCGTTTTATCTTCTCTGGGATCTTCCGACCACTCGGTTGTATTAGTTAAGATAAAAATGAAATGTAATAAGTCTTAAGACGTACCTCTCCACCGTACAGTATATCGATACTCTATGGCAGACTGGGATAGCTTCCGTATATTCATATCTGATCTACCTTTGCATTCCATGTTTAAAAAGGATGCGTCCTCTATAGTATCAGACCTGACCGAATGGTTAATTGTAGGCATAGACCGATTCATATCATCCAAAAAATTAAAACAAAAACATAACAGCAAGCCATGGTTCTCCCCAGAATGTGCTGCTGCCATCGCGTATAGAAATCACTTTTTCCATAGCTACCAACGTAATAGATGTACTGAGACTAAAGCTGCTTTCAGGGCTGCCAGCAACCACTGTAAAAGAGTAATAAAAAATGCTCAGTCCGTTAAATACAAAGTAGCCGACCAACGGCTTGGTTCCCATCAGTTTTGGCAAATAGCAAACAGGATCCTGAACAGAAGCGTGTGTTCTAATCCAACCATCATCAATGGACCTGATGTCATCTCGTCAGCATCAGACAAGGCCAAAGCATTTGCCAAGAACTTTGCAGCTAATTCTACCCTATGCGACGAAGGCCATGAACTCCCCGTATTTCCTCCTATAATATCTGTGCGTGAGGTCGCCAAGCTAATACAGAACCTTGATTCCGGTGAAGCAACTAGCCCTGATGGCATTCCAATTATAGTGTTAAAAAAGCTTCAAACTCACTGGACAACGCCGGGGAGGGCAGAGCGGTTGCTCTAGATATATCTAAGGCTTTTGACAGGGTATGACATGAGGGTCTCCTCAGGAAAATTAGATCATACGGTATCACTGGTAGAATACTAAACATAATTAAATCCTTCTTAGATAAGAGAAAAATCCAGGTTGTCCTCGACGGTCGTACATCTAAACAATATGATATAAATGCGGGAGTGCCCCAAGGGTCTATCCTTGGACCTCTGTTGTTCCTAATATTTATAAATGACCTCCGCGACAAAATTCTCTCCGAGATGGGTATATATGCTGATGACACCACACTCTATAACAGGCATGACAGGAAAACAAATGAACACATATCTAAAGAAATGGCAGAAACATTAGAGGATGACCTCCACTCAGTAGTGGAATGGGGACAAAAATGGGTGGTCACGTTCAATGCCGCCAAGACTAAACTAGTTTCCTTCAATAATTACAAGAAACCTTCTCTAACACCAATAGCAATGGCCAACGACTCTTTATCTGAGAGTACATCTTTCAAACTCCTTGGCCGAACGTTCACAGGAAACATGAGTTGGAACAATTACATTGAAAGCGTTGTCAGGTCCGCTGCAAAGAAGGTAGGCTCTCTCTACTGTGCTAGAAAATTACTAACACCCGAAAGTATCCTGTACCTCTATAAGGCCACCATTCGCCCATGTATGGAGTATTGCTATCATATTCGGGCTGGTGCATCTGCTACTAGTCTCTTGCTCCTAGACAAGGTTCAAAAGAGAGTCGCCAATCTGACAGGCCCTGAACTGTCATCTAAGCTTCAGCCTCTATCCCATCGACGAAATGTTGCATCCCTCTGCCTGTTCTACAAGTATTTTAATGGAGAATACTCTGACGAACTGCAAGCACTTGTGCACCCTCGACAAACCCGACAGGTAGCTAAATCTCACCCCACACTGTAGAGATCCCTAGATGTAAAAGATATTTCTACTCCAGTAGTTTCTTCCCCAGAACCTCTAGACTTTGGAATTCCATTCCAGGTCCCTGCTTCCCCAACTGTACTGACGTGCAGAAGTTCAAGTATAACGTGAGCAGACATCTTGCTGCCCAAATCCCCACATAGTACCCCAGTAGATGTTACCCCTGATAGTAGCCCCCTACACCAAAGTGGCAATGTGCCTTGTTTAGTGTGAAAATGTAATAAAAAAGAACTTGTCCCATACTTACAAAACTGTTTAAGCGTTGTTCTAAGGAGAAGTGCTTCCCAACACTCTGGAAAACCTCACAGTATGCCCTGTATTTAAGAATTCAGGTGATAGGTCATCTCCCTCTCAGTACACACCAATAAGTATCCTGTGTGTCATGAGTAAGTTGCTGGAATCCATATTAAATAAAGAAGTAGTCAACAACCTCAGCAGAAATAACCTTCTTAGTGACATGGAATATGGTTTCCGTTCTGCTAGATCTACAGCAGATGTTCTAACGGTTATATCTCATAGGATTAGTGACTCTCTCGACAAAGGCTTCCTTTCTAGGGTGATTGCTCTTGACATATCGAAGGCCTGTAATAAAGTATGGCATAAAGGCCTACTTCACACGATTTCCAGCTACGGTATAACGGGAAATGTTTTCTCAATTATTAAATCATTTCTCTCTGATACGCTCATAAAAGTAGTGGTTGATGGGCAGACATCAGAGGCCTGCAGTATTAATACTGGAGTCCCTCAGGGGTCCATCCTGTGCCAAACTCTCTTCCTGATTTACATCAATGACCTCCCAAAACACATACTTAAATCATTCGTCAACATCTACGCTGATGACAGGACGATCTATGGCAACACTTCAAAGGCCGTAAATGACAGAGTTCTCTATGATTCTCTCTCCTCTGATCCTGAGCGCGTGGTAAAGTGGAGGAAGAGGTGGCTGGTTACTTTTAATGCATCTAAAACCAAGCTCCTATCTTTACATCATCAACGCTCTGATCCCCATATGGCATCATTATAGCTCTCGTCTTTGGGAGGCTCCATGTTTTAACAAGCTTCTGTGTTTGACCTTTACTCCTGATCTGAAATGGAACACGTACATCAAATCCGTTGCCAAGAAACGCTAGAGAAATGGTGGGATCCTTCTACTGCTCCAGAAGATATCTCACTACTGATGCAATTCTCTATCTATATAAAAGCCAAGTACGTCCAATGATGGAGTACTGCTGCCACATCTGGGCAGGAGCTGCTAAAAACAGCCTATCCTGCCTTGACAGAGTACAAAATAGACTTCATAGCTTAGTGGAGGATGCGCCTTTCTCTTCCCTGCAACCCCCCCTCTCTCTCTCTCTCTCTCTCTCTCTCTCTCTCTCTCTTACAGAAGAGACGTTGCGAGCCTGTCTTTGTTTTATCGTTATTACCATGGCAAGTGCTCGTCTGAGTTCCAATCTCTGGTTCCCCGTCGCCAATCTTTCACGATAAACACCCGTCTAGCTGAAACCACTGTCAATAATTTTCCCCACTCTTTATCTGTGCCTAAATCAAAACGTAGATACCATGAACATAGCTTCTTTCTTATAAGTGCACGCCTGTGGAACTCTCTGCCGTTTGTCTTTTTCCCACCTGACTACAACTTGGATGTCTTCAAGTCCAACATAAACAAATTCCTGATAAACCGCTCCCTTAAATAAGACACTTTATCAAATTTCCATTACTAACGGTTACTACGATATTATCCTATTGATTACTGTACGCGAAATAACCCTTATCCCCGAGTGGCACCCGGGCCTTGATAAGTGGTGACTACTATGTAAAAAAAAGAAAATGCGGACACTCTAATACACACACATATCGTCGTGCCTATGCATTTGCACACATATAAACGCAAACCGACTTCGAGATCTAGTGAGTGAGCACCTTTTCTCTTCCTTACTTCCCCTTTAATCTCCGCACTGTAGAACATTCGCAACAAACACTCGTCTTGCTGCAACAATTATCAACAATTTTCCTTACTCCTTATCTGTGTCTAACACAAAACGAAAATTCCATGATCAGAGTTGCTTTCTCTAGAACTGACCCTCCGTGGTACACAATATGCGGGATTGCTTCATAGTTGACTATAACATAGTCTTTTTCAAGTCTAATCTAAACACGTTCTTGTTTAATCGTTCTCTTAAATAATTAAACCCTACAAAAATTCCACCATAACCGATCATCACGGTGTTGTCTTACCTGACACTCATTAACTTTTATCCTCTTTGCACCTTCATAAGCGGTGACCTCGTCTAGTAAAAAGAAAACGAACACGTGCACACGGTGACAGCCGAAACAAACATAGCACTTATTTTTTTCTTACAAACAGGCATTTTTCTTTTCTCTGTCACGTTCTTATGATCCTTTAAACTTTAATTCTTTACGGGCACTTTATTTCTCATTGTTAGGCGTTGTCAAAACACGTTGTATGGATAGACATTATCATTCGTTTATTTAGAAATGTTTTATTCCCTTCAGGAGCAAATTATTTTTAATTATTCATTTTTCAAGGGAAGCTTCTTTTTCATCCGGTCCTTGAGATCTCGTTAATGCCTCAATCAGGATGACAGCGACAAACGAGTTTGACAACCCTGACTAATATTGAGTGCATTTCTTTGGTAAATTGCTAGAACGTTGTTTAACAAATATCTTTCTGACAGGGAGGGGGCGGTCGTAGTTCGGTTTTAAAATATAAAGTAACTCGAAACCGTCTAATGTCGTCTGTCTGCAACAATGAAAGACACATGTCCTCTCTGTAACCGCTCACCATTCAAAAAACTCCCTCATAAAAAAAAAAAAAAAATAGAAAGAAACGTTTTATCTTTTTTCTTTCTTTACCGTCGAACCCTTCAAACGTCACTTGCGCATGCGTACCACAATGCGTGTCGATTTAAAAAGAAAGAAAAAAAAAATGGTCGAAATGGTACTTTGTTTTATTTGTTGTTACTATACTTTATTTTTACAAGAAGTTTAACGTACCGCTTTACAACGAGGCCGCCTTTCTTGTGTTCTTGTTCCGAGAAAACGACAGAAAAATACAGATAAAAATAGGTCAGCGTCTATTTTGATTATTAGCAGAGTATAATCACGTTGACACGCCGGTTCCCGATAGATCACCGAAGTTAAGAAACGTTGAGCCTGATCAGTACCAGATGGGTGACCATTTGGGAATTCCAGTGTGCTCTCTGCTTGTCTTAGCATTGTTTCCAGTCACGCTGGATTTCTCCTTGCCTCTGGACTCAAGCAATGCGTTTTTTGAGTTCAAGAGATTCAAGGAAAGCATGGAGTCTGTGAGGGATGATGAGAAATGTGGAAGGAGTAAATAAGTCAGAAGACCAGATTTGGTTGGCCAAATAAAGAATTTCATGGGCAAGGACCGTCGTGTGTCTATAGAGACAATAAGTGCACAGTTTGATGTCAGTGTGGGAACTGCACACACAATTATTCGCAAAGAACTTAAGATGCGGAAGATTTGCACAAAGTTTGTCCCAAGCTATTTGACCAAGGTGGGCATCAAGACAGTTTATCATCCTCCCTATAGTTCAGACCTTACTCCTTGTGAGTTTTGGTTATTCCTTAATTTCAAGGAAGACTTTAGAGGCTGTGGTTATGAGACAATTGAGGAGATGAAAGAGGCTGTGTCGAGTGTCCTTGAGACACTCACGCAAGAAGACTTCCATGGGGTCTTCTAGAATTTGTTGGAATGGTAGAAGTTTAAATTTAAAGGGTATGTAGGTATTCAGACACGTGAAAAACTTTTTAATCGGTTTTCATCCAGAAAAAGGGCTGTTAAAGGGTCAAAATTGAAAAATTCTTACGTAGGGGGGGGGTGTTATATGATTTTTATCTGTTTGTCAACTGTTTCATGAATGTACATGCGCGAGTCGTTCACGTAACAGATTCCTCAGACTAAGGATAAGTAAGATTGAAAACACTTTTTAAAGATTGTGCAAAGCTAGCCTAATGGTTATCGTAGTTGACTCACTGTCTTTAGGTTTTGGTTTCGATCCCAGCTCGGGTATTTTGTTTACTTACAAGAAGTGAACTGTTTATAGAGACATAATACTCGTATTGACACGTCTCAGTATTTTTCCGTTTTTTTTTTGTTTTTTTTTACTTCATTTTTTTTTAAGGAATTTAACGGGGGAGATTACTTCGAAGGGGACTAGCGGTTCATTCTTGTACTATACATAAAAGTGCCCATACGAAAAAAGTCTGGAAAATTATTGAAGGCACCTCGGATTTTTAATTCAATCATCTCAAGCCACGAACGTAAAACCGTTTTTATGATGCAATCGGCAAATAAAAACCAAAACATGTGGCTGTTTGCAATGAAGTAATCGTACGATGATGAATGAGCAGTTCTACTCTAATTTTTTAAAAAAAGTTTCTGCGTAGAAACATGGAAGTGAAGATAGTAACCAATCTTCAATAACCACGGAATAAATTAGATCAATTTATCAAGAATTAAAAAAAAAACTTTATAAATGAAGACTGTTTGAGAGTTTCCATCTTTTATTTCGTAGATAATTTCAAATAGTATTCCGCCTTTATATATATATATATATATATATATATATATATATATATATATATATATATATATATATATATATATATATTCTTCCATTTTTTTTCTACGCACATCTTATCTTTCTTTTAATAATATTATTTGAACTCATTCCCTTTTTCTTGTATCCATTTGTGAATTATTCCACGGATTTCTGCCTTTTGGATTACTTTGGATCATCTTCTAATTACGCGATTCCCTTGGATTTTACTTGTGAAAATGGAAATTTAACCAGCTTTTCTTGGATTCTGGATTTTGGGATTTTACCGTTATTGGATATTTTACCCTTCACCAGACTATCCATTCACGTGAAATCACGTGAAAATGTGTGTGTGTGTGTGTGTGTGTGTGTGTGTGTGTGTGTGTGTGTGTGTGTGTGTGTGTGTGTGTGTGTCGCAAAAACTTTCAGCAAAGGCGACGGAACCTGACGAAACCAGTATCATTTTAAACCCCCAACCCTTCGGACGACAAATATCGAAAATTTTCTTCACCCTCAACTGGGCAGTGAGGTCGGTTTTTTGCGTCTCTATTTTTACAAGTCATTGAATCGCTTGGAGTGACTTCCGGTCGGACGATGGAGACATCGACAAACACGTCACGTTTTTTTTTCCTTCCTTCGCGTCACGGGTTCAAGCCTGCTTGCCTGCCTACTACCACTTTTTTCTATCTCTCTCTCTCTGCACCAAAACTGCCTACTGTTGTTTCGCACCCCCCATACTACTACCGATTTATTTTTTTAATCCCCCCACGACCCACGAAGTTCATTACTCGACCCAACCAACGGCGGGAAACCCCACGACACTGCCACTGTTTTTAAACACTATTCTTTACCCTCCCCAAGGGTCCTTAATACACCTCCACACACCCAGGCAACGCAAGGTACCCCCGCTAGTTTTTAAATAAAATCATTTTTATAATATACCAAAATAAATGTTGCACATTCATTAAAGCAGTAAAATAAATAAATAAATAAATATACAACAAACAAATGTTACCAAAGGCAAGTTAATTTACGCTTTTATATACTTGGATACGTTTTTTGTGTGTTTTAACTTATTTTAAGTGTTTTTATTACTTGAAAACAGAAATAGTATAAAGTCTGTTGATTTAGAACGAAGAAAATGCTGATTGCATTAGAGCCATAGTGGAGCCTCGATAATCGTTTAGAATCTAAAATTAAGAAAAATATTAATAGACACATGCCCGCTAAATGTCACCAATTGTCCGACAATGTAATGTTCTATCAGTATTTTGTTTAACTTTCAAATTTTGAGCCTTTATTCAGGATCGATTATGACTCGAATGAGACCAGCTTTTTCATTCTAAGACGATATGCTTTACACTACTTCTGTTTTAAGGTAAAAATAAACGCATTAAAATAAGTTAAAACGCACAAGAAAAAACATATTCAGGTAGCTAGTAGAGTAACTTATTTTTCTTTTGGAAATATTTATTACTTGTATATTTATTTTATGATCTCGTTTTTTGTTTTGTTGGCTATTGTTAAAAAAATGCCCGAAACGTCACACACACACACACACACACACACACACACACACACACACACACACACACACACACACACACACACACACACACACTTTTATTTGAGGGTAAACAGTTACATATGGTCGCTACAAATAGCCATTTGTTTCAGTCAATGAGACTTCCTTAGGCGACCTGGAACCCATTTATATACAGATTTGAGATGTTCAAAAGTAGGAACTAATGAATACAACGAGGTTGTTAGATAGTGCTCAATAACAAGGGCAAAATATTTTTTTATTTGAGGGTAAACAGTTACATATGGTCGCTACAAATAGCCATCTGTTTAATATGCTTTTCATTTTTTTTATAAAAATAAGAAAAGACCCTATAGAGTCTTTTCTTTTCTTTTTTATGGCGTCGAATGGTGCAGGGTCGCCTGACGAAGTCTCATTGACTGAAACAGATGGCTGTTTGTAGCAACCATATGTAACTATTTACCCTCGAATAATTATATATATACATATATATATACATATATATATACCTATATATACATATATATATGCATATATATGCATACATATATACACATATATATACATACATATATACATACATATATATACATACATGCATATATATACACATATATATACATATATATACATATATATACATACATATATATACATACATACATATATATATATACATACATACATACATATATATATATATACATACATATATATACATATCTATATATATAAAAATATAACTCTTGGTTCGTTCGCAATTAATAGTCTAAAAAACACTGGACGGATGGCTTCCACGTTTTGGTATAATATGTTTACTATATCCATGTGTGTTTTTATATATTTCTTTTTAATTATAGCATTATACTTACATTTTCTATGATAAATAGGTGGTTTTCTTTGTACCGATAGGCCATTTTTTTATTTAGGGACAATTATTTATTACCGCTTTCTGTCACGTGACTAGTGTGTCCAATTTAGCGGTTTTCCTGCTAGATCTGGAGATTTCGTTTGCAATCTAGCGGGGAATTCTAGAAAATTTTAGATTAAAAAATAAAGAAAAGCGCTTAAAAATACTTTAAAACATAAAATAAACTCATTCATGTAAGTAAAAGAAAGTAGCATTTATTTATTGCCTTTGGTAACAATTATTTATTGATTATTTGTTTTGTTTTTCACCTTTTTTTCGGCTAACCATTCTTAAATCTCGCTATAAAATCGATTTTTCGAATTACATTGTAGGTGGGGAGGGATTTCCAACCTCCGAAGTTTAGTTTAAAATACGATCTAAGCAATCCTGCTTAATTTAGAAGTATTTAGTCGAAAATTGTAAAAAGCAAGAAACAACAGCAAAAAAAAAAACTTATACCAATACAGTAGAATTTAATTATCTACCAACCTAAATACTTTTAACATGCTAAAACAAAGTTTTTTTTTGCTTGTTTTTTTTTTCTAATTTCAAAATATGTTGCACCATTATTGTGATGTTTAATTTGCAGTATATTTCAATTTAACTTTTATGATAAAAAGTTTGATTTTATGATTTGTTTCTTGCAAAAAAAATTACCCTCTGATAAAATGTGTAAGCCTTCTGGGGAGCTAACCGCTTCAATATAATTCCAGAAAGATATCGTGAGAAAACACGGAACATTTTATATATTGAATATACTATATTTATAATTTTTGTATTGTAGGAAGTTGAAATATGGAGTTTTTTTTTGGAGGGGGGGTGAATTAGCGATTTTTGAAAATTTCAGATGATAAAAGTTAAAAATCTGGCGATTTTCTGGACATTTCTTTCTCCTAATCTCGCGGGGTTTTTTTTTAAATCTCAGAAAGGGATATTTTGGTCTCACTGGCTTAATGTAAACATAATGTGTTTACAATATCGGTAAATTTTCAATGGGTTTAATCACATGATTATTGATAATGTAACCATGTGATTGAAATTTGATTTAAATTAACCACACGTGGTCGCTTTGCTAATGAATGCTGACGCTCAAAGTGTATAAACATTTTGATCCTTCCCTTTACTTAAAAATTCACAAAAAATCAGGAAATTAACCAATTTTAATGAATATTTCAGTATTTATCAAATAATGATCGCAGAATATAATGAACTAATTATTTTACTTAACTCTTTGTGAAAATGTTTTATTTTGTTTAAACAAAAAATACCTTTACTAGAGTTATGGTTTTCAGTAGTAAATAAAAAACGCAAGAATTTATTTTTGCTTTTTTTATATAAATAAAGCATCGTAATTTGTAACAATAAAAAATAATTTTTACAGGAACATTCCGAAAAAAGCCCCTAAAGTCCGATATAACTCGAAGAAAAATAAATTTCTCACATACTATCAGGAAATTAAAGATTCAATTAGATTCCTATTTCAGTCACCTAAATTATTTAGGGTGAAATGAGTTTAGGAATTTATAGCCAAACCTAAATTTTTTTTTTTTTGCTTAAAAAAATAGCATTAATACAGTAAGTTATGTAAAATTGGCATAGAATGCTCTGCTTTACAGTTGTTGTAAAAATGGAACGGAAATTTGAATTTCGTTCCCTTTTAAATTCGGTACATTTTTACATTACGTCCAACTCATCGTTCACATTCGACACGTCAACTTTTATAGCTTTTCGGGTATGCTGGCAAGGTTAGGAGTGTCTATTCTGAAAGCCGTTTTAACATGGATAGATTGGTAGGTGTGTCAGAAATTTCGTGAAAAATAGTGAATAATTCCACCCCGTTTTTCCAAGCTTATAACTCTTTGAAAAATGTAACTCAAGCCCTAATTATTTTTTCAATTAAAGGAGCAAGGACCAAGGTTTCATTAAAAAAAAAAACAACGTGTTTTTTTTAAAAAAAGGTTTTACACTTCGGACTTTACAGGTAAATTTCTAAAAACACTACTTTTTTTGTTTTAAATTTGAATATATCATTTATTAACCTTTTCTCTTCAATTTGTGATACATAACACTTTGGTGAGTAAATTAATTATTTACTTTTTAATAGACATTTCAAAATGGGAGGCGTGAATTATTCGACCCCCTGTCTTTCCAAGCTTATAACTACTCGAAAAATGTAATTCAGGCCCTAATTCTTTTTTCAATTAAAGGAGCAAGGATAAAGGTTTCATTAAAAAAAACAAAAGAAAAAACAAACAACGTGGTTTAAAAAAAAACTTCGAACTTTACAGGTAAATTTCTAAAAAACACTACTTTTTTTTGTTTTAAATTTGAATATATTATTTATTGAGCTTTTCTCTTCAATTTTTGATATATAAAACTTTGGTGTGTACATTAATTATTTACTTTTTAATAGACACTTCAAAATAGGGGGGCGAATTTAAAAAAACGTCTGTCTAAAATATTATATTCAGTTTATTGGAAAGAGCATAAAATTTCACATTGATCCTGAAAATATCGTAAAAATAGAATAAATAGAAAAATTTTGATAGATTTTTAAAGTTTAAAAATTTAAAAATATTGAGTTCGTAAAATTCATTACTGTTTTTTAAAAACTAAAAAAAATATTTCTATTACTTTTAAAACAACTTTATTAGTTTATTTTGGAAGTATAATCCATAAAGAAAATAAACAACCCAGTTTTAAAAGAGAAATTACGAGTTTTTTTATATTTTATTCGCAGCTCGTGATAGGAGTGTCAAAAATTCCTTCAAAAATTCTGATACATCTACTAGATTGGAGTGTTTATTCGTTGTAAACGTACTCGACAACCTATAAATGTCGACATTTCCAATGTGAAAGCTGGACTTATGTAAAAAATAACAAAAAGATATACCAAACTTACTTTTTCGTTTAAAAATGGAATTATTTCCCTTTCGTTATTAACTTTTTTTTTTAATATTTTGTGTTTTATATACATAAAGTACAATTGTTGAATGTTACTGTTTTGATTATATTCGTTTGGAGGGGCCCAATTAAAAAAATTAAGAAAGATTAAAACGGAGCGAAATTTAAGTTTCCGTTCCATTTTTACAACAACCGTAAAACAGCGCATACTCAGCAAGTTTTATCATAATTTATAAGCATGATGTTGAAACACTAAATCAACATTTTATTTATTTTTCTGCATAATTAATTATGGAAGTATTTTTCTATTTATTTTCTGAACATCTGTTAAAAAAGATAATATTTTGTACATTCTCATGAAAAAAAGAATCAAACTTTTCCTTACATTCATATAACTATTTCCAGTGTTCATGTAAAGCATTCATCTGTTCTTTTTATAATAAAAAATCCGTTTTCAAAGAGAAACCTTTACTGCCAAATTTCCTTTAAAAAAAAAAGTGCAAGTTTTCCTGAAAAAAAAACAACTTTAACCTAACAATTTATGGTAAAAAATTAATCTTTTTTGGGGGGAAAAAAATAACTTTTATTGATTAAAAAAAAATTGCAAAAAATAATAAAAGTAAATAAACGAACAAAATGCAATTTTTCTTGAGGAATGTGTTCCATTTTAACAAACTGTGCCACAGCAACGCGTGGCCGGGTCTAGTATATATATACATATATATACATTTATATATACATATATATATGCATATATATATACATATATATATACATATATATACATTTATATATACATATATATATGCATATATATATATATATATACATATATATACATATATGACTACCCTCGCGACTTTAGTCTTTTTATAACGTCTTTTTTGGGAGCGAGGCCTCGTTGATATGCAAATCAATGCATATCAAACTGCAGTTGCGTCACTTCGATCTTGGTAAACACTTTTTCTTCTGTGAAGTGCATATTTTAATTAACGCTGATAATCTTAAATGTTTCATCTTTGGTCTTCTTGGGTGAAACTACGCGAATCAGCTTTCTAACAATTAGTTTTAACACAAAGAATATTTTTCAATGAAATTTTCGGAGGTCTTTTTCATCTTCTCGTTCCAACAGGTACTCAAGTGCAATGGAAACTTTACAACACCAAACATCACCTTAAGACATTTAGAAAACAAACACAGTACACACTCTCCAATAACTGCATTAAACTGAGGAACACCGAAAAACAGGGTTTTTTTCCCCGATGACATTTCCTACACGTCACCCAATAAAAATGAATTAAGGAAAGAATATAAACTTTTATACTTTTCGCATTATTTTTTTTACACTTATGCATGTATGTCTGTATTCAATAAGTCTGAAAAAAGGCTGTTCTTGTGAAAATTTTCAAACGACATAATGTTTGAATTTGTTCAAATGGTCTTAAAACAATTGTAATTAACAATGAAATACACTTTTTGTTGTTATCAACCCATTTTTGTGAAGTCTTGGTTTTTGTTAAAACAGTATATGAATGCTCAATTATGAAATATGATAATTTTATAGTTTATAGGTTAAGTCACCTCTTTTTGGCTTAAAATTTATTGGTATATGAACAATTACTGAATTATATTAACCCAGTATAATTCGGAATACTACAAATTAGACTATAGTGCTGCCTATTGTGAGCTGAAACATACAACAATAAAAACTATATATATATATATCCCTCATTCGTTTTCTTAGTTTTTAATCTATCATTCTGACGTTTCCTCTTAGAGGGTCAGACGATAAGGCCTTAGGGAAAATTTTAATTTCACCTGCCCATTTCTTGTTTTTTTTTTGGTATTTAAATTAAATTATGTTTCCTCTGAAATATATATATATATATATACACAAATTATTTTGTTGTATCACAGTCCTTCAATGCGCCTAGATTAGCACTACGCCCAACTTTCAACCATCTAGCTGATAGTCCACTGCGCTACGGGGGAAGCGCTCGTAAATGATACCTACATTCTTGTTATATAACACACATACACCTACATAATACACATATATACATATATAGACTTACGTGTGTGTATAGGAAGGTATGAAAATATGTTTATAGCAATTAAGCTACACTGAGGCGTCCGTGACCCATTCCTGTAGGGAATCGTCAAACTTAGTATTGAAAATCTATGTATAATATAGCATATCTCCTTAAAATATCCTATGTGCATGCATGAAATAATAAAATTATATAAGTGTGTTCGCGTGTTTATATATATATATATATATATATATATATATATATATATATACATATATATATATACACATATATACATATATATATACATATATATATACATATATATATATATATATATATATATATATACATACATACATATATTGTATATATATGTTTGTGTGTTTGCTATAGAAGGTAGAGAATCTACATTAAAATCTAAAAGTGTATCCTCATGCAAAATTCACCGAGGAAGATAATGGAAGTGTTCCTGAATAAGTGCATCCTAAGAGGACTCTAAGAGATAACCTCTTAAATCTTAAAATATTTTATATTTTTATGAATTTTAAATTCTATGAAAAGACCATGGAACTGGTTCCGAATCTTTTAATGAAATCCTAACATGATTTTTATAATGATTACTATTTCAACTTAAGGAATTTGATTTGCTGAGTTAAAATCTTAGGCCTTATACTGTAACAAAATTTATGGCATCCATCTAGCAATGAGTAAATAGCAACTTATCTACAATTAATCGTTTACAAAAGCTATTATGTTTCAGCATTAATAACAAAGAATGGTTTAACATCATCTCCACCCCCTTCCGCCCAAAAGTTAGGCAAGTGTATGAAACATCAAAGTGATAAAGCTTTTTAAAATAAGCGGAGGAAATTGGAATGGGGGAAAAAAAACATATCAGATCGGCGCATGCGTATCTCATTTTTTGTTTCTATTTCAAGATGGCTGCCTATCTTCTTATATCATCGGCACTGCTTTCTTTCCTCGCACCAGATTTTGTTGGATCATTAATTTGTGTACGGCGTCTAAGAAGGAGGAGAGTAGATGTAAGGTACAGTTTTGGAGGAATGGGGTAAGGCAGACATACGGCGTGTAAGAGACATTTGGACCGGGAAGGGGAACGAGATTGATGGATAGCTCGTGTTAAAGGAAGAGGGTCTCTATTTTAGAAGGTAAGAGGCTTACGGAGTGGGAGTAGAGAGGAAGGGGGTAGGCTGTTGAGCGAATTTCTTATCTTGTCGACCTCAGGCACGTGACCCACTTGTAGCGTTCTCATTTTAAATTTATGCAATATGCGCGCAAAACGTACTCACGCGCACACACGTTTACTGAGATAATTATCCAACTAAAGTGAGTTAAAGTTTAAGTGGGTTAAGGTAGGGAAATAGCCTTGCACCCATTTACCAAATAGTAAAAGTGTGTGTCGGAGTTCGTTTGTGAGTTTTTCGGTTGGGGGGCATCAACTCTCGATGCCCGCGATAAATAAAAGCACCGGTAAACGACAAAAATATTTCAAACATTAACGGATATTACGATGCGTTAAAATCTGAGTGTTTAGTTACTAAAGACTCAGATTTTAATGAAAGCATCTTGAATTTTCGTTGATCAATTTAAAATAGCATTTTTTTTACCACGAAACTTTAGTGATTAAAAAAAAATGCTATTTACAAACTGACCAACGTAAATTACAATTTCAAACTGAAACGTGTCAGGAAATATTTTAAACTGAAGTGTGACAGACCGAAGAAATATATATTTTAAACTGAAGCGTGTATCACATTAAAATTTATTTTAAATTAAAATGTGATAGACCAAATAAAATTTATTTTAAATTGAAATGTGACAGACCAAATAAAATTTATTTTAAATTGAAATGTGACAGACCAAATAAAATTTATTTTAATTTGATGTGTGACAGACCAAATAAAATTTATTTTAATTTGATGTGAGACAGACCAAATAAAATTTATTTTAAATTAAAATGTGATAGACCAAATAAAATTTATTTTAAATTGAAATGTGACAGACCAAATAAAATTTATTTTAAATTGAAATGTGACAGACCAAATAAAATTTATTTTAAGTTGATGTGTGACAGACCAAATAAAATTTATTTTAATTTGATGTGAGACAGACCAAATAAAATTTATTTTAAATTAAAATGTGATAGACCAAATAAAATTTATTTTTAATTGAAATGTGACAGACCAAATAAAATTTATTTTAAATTGAAATGTGACAGACCAAATAAAATTTATTTTAAGTTGAAGTGTGAATGACCAAAGAAAAAAAAATTTTTTTGATTGAAGTGTAACAGACCAAATAAAAATTTATTTTAAACTGAAGTGTTACAGACCGAAGAAATATATATTTTAAACTGAAATGTAATAGACCAAAGAAATTTTATTTAAAACTGAAATGTGACAGACCAAAGAAAACTTATATTAAATTGACGTGTGACAAACCAAAAAAATATTATTTTAAACTAAAGTGTGACAGACCGAAGAAATTTTATTTTAAACTGAAGTGTGACAAACCAAATGAAATTTATTTTAAACTGAAGTGTGACAAACCAAATAAAATTTATATTAAATTGAAGTGTGACAGACCAAATAAAATTTATTTTAAATTGAAGTGTGACAGACCAAATAAAATTTATTTTAATTTGATGTGTGACATGTTAATCACCTGAAGAAGGCCAGAGTAGAAGTTGGTCGAAACGTGGTGAAACAATAACAACCAGGAAGATGAGGATAACAGTTCGCAAATACACAAATAAATAAATAAATACGCAAAACGATACTACAAACAAGCTTAACTAGACAAAGAAAATATTCTTTCAGATTTAAGCTTCTAATCTCAATTAAAATGCTATTTTAATTAATTTTTTTCATATAAAATAAAATGCTATTTTAATTAAGTTTTTTCATATCTATTAAAATGCTATTTTAATTAATTTTTTTCATAGCAATTAAAATGCTATTTTAATTTTTTTTTCATATCAATTAAAATGCTCTTTTAATTAATTTTTTCATATCAAATAAAACGCTATTTTAATTAATTTTTTTTATATTAATTAAAATTCTATTTTAATTAATTTTTTTCATATGAAATAAAATGCTAAGGTGGATGTCATATAAAGCAGGAAATGTGTTTAAACAAACCAAATGTAGACTGTGCAAAAAGTCGAGGTAAAAGAGTTAAAATATCTCACAGGTTTCAATATGTCTATTACCATTATTCCTTGCTGCGGGATAGAAACCACTTTTATCGGTTTTAGACTTTCTTGTCTGCGATTTATGGAAATCAAGGATCCGTGACGTAATAAATAAAGTACTTGAAAAATCAGTTGTAGGTTACACTCTTCTGGAGATTAAAGGTTCAATCCTCAGTGTGGGTGTAGCAATAACCTTTATATATGTAAGGGTATGATTTAAAAAAAGCTGGAAGGTTTTACTTATAAAAGCTGACGATAGGAACTGACCAATCAAATGGATCCATTTTCTGCTAGAAGCCAATCAGAAACCTATTGTCCAGAGGGATCCGTAGTATAACGGATAAAGTATTTGATAAAAATTCAGTTGCAAGTTACACTCTTCTGGAGGTTGAAGGTTTAATCCTCAGTACGAGCAACACTCAAAATGCAGTTGCGAATTACTTAGGACTTCTACCAGGTCATGGCTGATAGAACGAGAACATGTTAGCCCGTTGGATCAAATAAAAATTTCCATTCGAAATTCTGTGCAGATTCCCAAGTACGACAAAAAAGATTCCCGAGTTCAACAAGATACATCTGAAGGAGGTCGGAAAGATCGACTGAAGCGTTGTTAAAATAAGATGAGAACAGTAGTTGAAAGGCTTAAGTTTGTAATGACATTTGCATTTGTAGCCTTTGTCTTGTTTGAAACATCATTGTTTTTGTGTGTTGCAAACTTAAGTTTGAATAGCCTTTTTTATTGGTATACTAAGCTGATCTTGAAAAAAAGGCAAGATTTAAGTAAATAGAATCTTTGCTATGTCAGGTTTTAGTTTGAGATAATCTTTTTTTGTGTGTAAAGCTAAGCTAACATACAAAATTTTAAATATTGGAAACTTTTTTTTTATGCCGCATTTGACATAAAAAATACATCTGCGTGAAAAAAGAATGCAATAACGTAAAAGAAATTATCTTTTCTCAACTAATTTTTATTTCATAAAGTACATCAAATTCTCCAAGTCGCAAATAAATGAACATGAAATTAAAAAAAAATGGGCGCTTCCCTCTTCCCTGGGCTCTGAACTAATAATATGAAATAATTTACATAGAAATTATTCCTTTCTTTTGTTACTGACAACTACGTGGGGACACTCTGTGTATGATAAGTTCTAAAACATTCATCAATGCTTAAAAGAATCTTACATTTTTGGCAGATGCACTGAGTCCTTTTCTTTTTTCTAGAATGACATCAAACGCGTTCTTCTCTGGTTTCCTTTCACTGGCATATGGTCATCAACATTTGACACCGCATTGCGTACCGAACAACGATTAAACGCGAAAGCTGATATCATCGTACGACTGGCAACAATTTCTTTCAGCATAACTATGAATAGTCCCATCCCAAGTCATTTCATCGAAATATGTCTCTTAAGGAGTGTAAGGGTTAATCTATTTCTAGATGAGATGTCATCACTGCCTATAGTTGTATAGTCAAAACAATTATGTTTGCTGTTCTGATTGGCTAATTATGTTTAATAAGTATATTTGTTGTTCTTCTCAGGTGCATGATATCATAAAAAACCTAGACACCTCAAAAGCATGTGGACCTGATGTTATCCCGGCTGTACTATTAAAAATATGCTCAACTGAGGTTGCTCCAGTTCTCTCCAAACTTTTCAACAGATGCCTTAACGAATCTTGCTTTCCTCACTGGTGAAAAACTGCTTTCGTGGTACCAGTTTACAAGAATTCTGGCGAAAGAACTGACCCATTAAATTATCGCTCCATTAGCCTCGTCCATCCCTTCGCCAAGATATGAGTCCATAATTAATCAAGCTCTAGTCCACCATCTTACAGTTGCTAAACTTCTGTTCGACCAACAATATGGATTTAGGCAATTCCGTTTTACTGCAGATATCCTAACTGTAATCTCTAAACTAGATAAAGCAGGGAAAAGTAGGGCAGTAGCCCTGGATATATCTAAGGCTTGTGATAGGGTATAGTATTATGGTCTTCTCAGGAAACTGCTAGACTTTGGAATTCCATTCTGGTTTCCTGCTCCCCCGACTGTACTGACATGCAGAAGTTTATGTGTAATTTAAACAGACATCTTGCTGCAAAACTCCCTACGTATTATCCCTGCAATTATGTCCCAAATAGTAGCCCCCTACATCAAAGTGGCACTGTGCCTTGTTTGGGGTGAGAATGCAAAAAAAAAAAAAAATGATGTTTAATAATTGTGTGTTGTTCTGATTGGCTAATTATATTTAACAATTATGTTTTAATGTTCTGATTGGCTAATTATATTTAACAACTGTGTTTTAATGTTCTGATTGGCTTATTAGTTTTAACAATTATGTTTTAATGTTCTGATTGGCTAATTATGTTTAATTATGTTTGCTGTTTTGATTGGCTAAAACACTACTTTTGTAACATGTTTAATAGCGTAGCGCGTTGCTTTCGAAGAAATGAAGAGATTTTTATTACAGTATGGCTGGGTATAGAATACAAATAGGTGCAAATTAAACTCAAACTAAAATATGTAGATCGTTATCAAGTTGATTAGGAACTTTTCGGGTCTTGAACTGTCGCGAAGTATTCTGGTCGCCACCCAGACATCCTTATTTTGAACCTATTTCATATTAACACATATTATGAAATAGTTATGGATTTACAATAGGTCTTTCACGTCAAGATAAATAAATAGTTTTACAATATAAACATTACTTCCTCTTCTTTACCGGAAGCAGACCGCCATTTTGACCCAAGGGTAGACAAACTTGATTTTATAAAGCCGACAAGATTAACGAAAACTTCCCGAGAGTCGGTTATGTCTATCTGAAATCTGAATAATTGCCCTTTTGTCTGTGAATGCTAATAGATTTAAGGGATTTGTTTATCGTGCGTAAAACTTGGAAAACTAAAAGATAATATTCCTATACTGCAGTAGGAGCAATTTATGCAATACGAAACACAACATAATTCCTTACGTTGCGATACGAAAGATCATTCAAAATTGGAAGAAGAATAGACGATTGCTTGAGCTTTATTTAACCTTATTTAACTTTTCACCCTAAACAAGAAATAATCGTACTTAGAACATAACGACTACCATTTGTGGTCGTATCTAACAAGGGACAGTGGGGAGTTGAGCAGCGAACTCCATGTTCCCAATAAATTTAAACTTCTGCCTATTAATACAGTCAGGGAAGCCGGAAACAGGAACGGAATTCCAAAATCTTGCAGTCCAAGGAAAGAAACTATTAGAATAGAAGGCTTTCCAGCATATAGGGACCTCGACAGTTAAGGGGTGGAGTTTTTCTGGTTAGTCGGTAGTATGTACGTCGGGGGTCACAAATGCTATGAGTTCATCAGAACACTCCATTAAATTACTTGTAAAACAGACACAGGGATGCAACATTGCGGCGATGACATCTACATTCTGTGAACTACTGGGACGGCGAAGTTTACACTTTAGTACATTTTTTTTTCTTCAATATTATCTTGCTAGGATGACTGTGTTCGTTTGCACTTCTATGTCCACTAACTTTCGTTTTCTATTACTGTCTCTGGTTCGTATGTGTACCACTTTTTGCATGTTCAAAGTGTATATATTTGCAGAGAACCCAGTGCACTGTCTTCGCTTATGTTGTAACGTACTGCTTCGTCTACTTGTCCACAGAGTATACATTTTCTTGTTTTCCTGATTTATGACTATCTTGACTTTTATAAAGTGTGTACTGATCGTGGTTTTGTTGTGCAGTTATTAGTAGAGAGTTAGTTTAACGATTCTAGTGTCCTTTTCGTAACGATATCCATATATGTTCGTGAATCTATCTCTTATTTATATTTGTCTGCGTAACTGCTTCGTTTCCAATATTTTCTCCTCTTTAATTTCTAGGTTCACGAGGACAAAGTTAGACACACGGTCGATTTTAAATGTGTGAAAATCCGGTTCACTGGGAAGACTCAGTAGAAGAGAACGAATATTAGAGTTTGATCTTCACCTAAAGGCCAGATATTTTTAAGCTACAATGAATCAGCTTTTTTTTTAATTTTGTAAGATATAGTTTCAAAGCCTAAAAGTACTGTTGTGTTGTTGTTGATGATGATGATGATGTGTAGTATCTATTTGAAGTTTTACAGTAAAAAGAGTAATTAAAATTTATGAAATGCGAAAATTCTGTAGTGTTCAATTAATTACGCACACAGATATATACACACACACACATATATATATATATATATATTAGTTGCTACTATAATTATTTTTAATTTTTGATACTTACAAGATAATATAACGTTTCTCCCTTAATTATCAACACTATAAGCAACCAAAGAGGCTATTCCTATGCTAATATTTCGCACTCGCCGTTCAAAGCTAATATATATATATATATATATATATATATATATATATATATATATATATATATATATATATATATATATTTAATCAACCAAATGGTTGAAACCATTGCCAAAAGGGAAAATATGATGGAAAAAAAAAATGAAATCTGGTTTATTCGAAACTTTAACCCTGATCTAATAATTATTTTAGAAAAAAAAAAACATTTTCACCTGGTCGAAATGATAAGATCACTTTAATATAATCAGCTAGTTTTGAAAAAAATGAATACGAAAAGCTTTATGTGTTACTAAAAGCAACTTGTTAATGGATAAAAAACATCTTACTAAATTATAAATGGCAAAAGTGGACTCTCCCATAGATCCATTGCAAACGAAATGAATCGTAGCAAAACGGTCATCACAATTTTTTTTAAAAGAAATCCAGATCAATATGGGCACAATAGTCCAGGTCGACAAAAAAAAATGACCCCATCACGGGATCGCTGTATCAGAAGAAGTTTAAAAAAAGAAAAAACTCCAGTATGAGATCAAGTCGATTGAAAAGTCAAACAGTAGCAGAATGTAGTCCTAAAACCATCAAAAGGCATCTGAAAATGAAG
Source organism: Euprymna scolopes (assembly GCF_053919585.1). Taxonomy (NCBI): domain Eukaryota; kingdom Metazoa; phylum Mollusca; class Cephalopoda; order Sepiida; family Sepiolidae; genus Euprymna; species Euprymna scolopes. The sequence continues at coordinate 71,655,676 of NC_136507.1, forward strand.
GGTTTCAATCATTTAAAGCGACTGCAGAAACCACGTCTTCTTGAATAGCACAAAACTAAACGACTTAAATATGCCGCCAAACACCAGACTTGGGATGAAGAGAAGTGGGAAAATATAATTTTCTCTGATGAGAAAAAGTTTAATCTAGATGGTCCAGATGGATTTCAAAACTATTGGCATGATAAAAATTTGTCAAAAGAGACTTTATCAACTCTGCATAGTGGAGGAGGGTCTTTAATGATCTAGGGTGCTTTCTCGTCAGCTGGGACCCTAAAGTTGCAAGTAGTGAAAGGCCGGCAAACATCATTGAAGTACATTTCAATGCTTGACAAATGCTTCTATCAGGACTGAAGGTCCACGTCTGTGTGAAAGAAATTGGCTTTTCCAGCAAGACAATGCTGCGATATACACTTCCCGACAAGCACGAGAATACTTTTCTTCAAATAATATAGAATTGTTAGATCATCCAGCATGTTCTCCAGACCTCAATCCCATTGAAAATCTTTGGGGATGGATGGCAAAAGAAGTGTTCAAGGATGGAACCCAATATGATTCGATGAAGGAACTTTCTGATTCAGTTTTCAGTACATGGGATAAAATTTCTTCACAACTGATAAAAAATTTAGTCGCAAGCATGCCGAAGAGAATTTTTGAAGTAATTCGTAATAATGGAGGCTATACTAAATACTGAGACCCTTTTTAGCAATTAATAATTTCATTTTGTTATTTTGTTAGATAAATTATCAGTGGTCTTATCATTTTGACCAGGTGAAAATGTTTGTTTTTTAAAAAATAATTATTAGATCAGGGTTAAGGTTTCGAATGAAGCAGATGTCATTTTTTTTTTCATCATATTTTCCCTTTTGGCAATGGTTTCAACCATTTGTTTGATTAAAAATTCGATAATATGCGTAAACGCTTACTTAAGTGGCCTTATAATTTTGACCAGGACTGTATATATATACATTGCAATAGAAAAATGCAAGCATGAAAAGTAATATGGTTAAGCTTAAACAGTTGTAAAAATTGGAAAAGAAAAGGACAAGGTATCTTTAGTAAAAAATATAATAAATTTATAACTTAAAATATTGCAGCATTAAGAATTTTTAAAAAAATCAATTTATAACATTATATACTCAATTCTTAATGCTGCAATATTTGAAGATATAAATATACTATATTTTTTACTAGAATATCTTGTCCTTTTCTTTTCCAGTTTTAACAACTAGTCCTTTACTTTTCCATGTTTAAGCTTAACTATATTACTTTTCATGCTCGCATTTTTCTATTGTAATCCATGATTTTTCCAGGCTTCTAATAACTTCACTTGTTCTTTGTTTGATTTCAGTCTCATTTTCTTGCCCCCCATAAACATATATGTAATAACAATGTACGGCACTCGTCTGCTTTCAATAAAATCCCCCAATCATCTCCCTTTCATGCTTTCATTCTGTTTTACTTGTTATTTTTCTTTTCGAATAAGTAGCAACAGTAGTCACTGAAGCGACTTGGTTGCTATGGAAACCAGTCACAAAAAGCGTCGCTCACCTCCTTACATATTTTTACAATTTTGAACACCAGTAAATTCTATTATTCCTTAATTGGAATTTTTTATTTTGAGATGAGCATTTTATGTTAATTTTATTTTTATTTCGTTTCATCAGATAATAAATAAATGTGGATTTATAAGATCAAAGAATCCAACCTTGATCGCCCTTCGGGGCCCGTGGCGCAGTTGATAGAGACGTTGAATCTCTACGGTTCCAGATGAACATTGTCTGAAGATAGCGGTTTCAATCCCACCCAAAGCGTGCCAGAGGTAATTGGTCAAAAATGTGGTGAGACGACGACAACTACGGATGGCAGTGATGGCTGAGAATGCAGTTAGGAGATTCGAAGTTCCTATCCGTCGCGGTTACCACCTGACGAAGGCCAGAGGAAGTTGGCCGAAACGTTGTGAACCAATACAAACAAACAAACAACAACTAATAAAGATGAGACTAATAGTCCGAAATAAAAATAAAATTAACCAGTAAATTCATCATAACTTTTGTTTTCCTGAACGAAAATTAAATTTTTTTTTCACAATATAGCTTGAGAAGGTGATCTATAAACTATAATAATTGTTTGAAATTTCGTTGAAAAATGAGTGAACAGGGAAGCTTTTAAGCAGTTCTAAATGACTAAAACTGCCACAACCGTATATTCAAACACTATCACGTTTGAATGATATATATATATATATATATATGTGTATATATATATATATATATATATAATAATGACTAATAATAATTATTGTGGAATTATTTTACTTACAGTTCCCTGATAAGTGGAGAAGTTAAAGCCTGGGATGGGGTAAACCTAGAACTGCACAGATGGCAAATGCGATTTCCCTTTGAAGATATACTGCTCCAAGAAAAGCTACTGACCTTTATTATGTTACTGTTCTTTTCTTTATGGCAACTTAAATCCAACGGTGTAGGTTGCTAAAATAATTGTATGCTGTCATCTAATTATGGCTATATGTAGACCAACTTTATTTTCAAACATGACGAATTAAAAAATATAAATAATGAAAGGGTTGGCTAACCGGTTTCGAACCTCGCTCAACAAAGCTAAATTGAGGTTAAGAATTATGATTAGAAATAATATGAAATGCAGATTATAGAGAGAGAGAGAGAGAGAGAGAGAGAGAGAGAGAGAGAGAGAGAGAGAGAGAGAGAGAGAGCAAAAAGAAGAGGGAGTTCACATAAAAATCACATTAAGTTCAAGTAGTTTATATATATATATATATATATATATATATATATATATATATATATATATAGTCTTTGAAGTTTTTAACCTTTAAAACTAAACAAAAAATTACTTTTTATCATTCGTTAAAAAAACATCTAGTCAGTAAGTTATTTAATCACCTGCAATCACTGCATCAACTCTCTCGAATTTACTATAATACCATTTTTTTTTATTTTTCAAAGGATCATCAGTTGTTTACCATGAAACACTGTTTCGGGGATTTAAATTTATATATATATATATATATATATATATATATATATATATATATATATATATATATATATATATATATATATATATATATAAGCGTAATTTTTAATTGTGAAGATCAGAAAAACATCGGTATCGTATCATCTGCTGTAATACACATACACATATATTTCATTAGACATTTTAATACCAAGTGCGACACGCGCGTCCCACTAGTATATAAAGTGTTAAGGGTAAATGTAAATTAGTCATCGTCTATGAATCGAGTGGCCAAAGCAGAGACGAGTGCATCAATGTATTTGTTTGTATATAAAATCTGTATGCACTTAAGAATGTTGTTTTTCATGACGAACTTGCTGATATGGATAAAACTGTAAAAATACGTGTTGGGATCGGAAGGCTTATAGATAGAATTTTCTTGTATGGACCCTCAGGAGCTGTTTGAATGTTTATATGCGATTAGGATGAATAAAATGTGTGTGATTTAAGGATGGGTTGGATGGGAATCTTGTGAACCAGACTGGGTACTTGGTACTTGTATATTTACTCTTGCATATGGTGCCTGGTTGGATTTTTTTTTTTCTTTCTTTTTTTTTTTTTTTTTTTTTTTTTTTTTTTTTTTTACTGCCGTGCGTTTAATTTGGTTTGTTTTCTTTTGTGGCATATCAACCCTCTTTTATGTTACTAAATGCACAATCACAAGACCGGCGAGTGCCTCTTATATCTATTTATCAATTAAAATCTGATACCTATGGTAAACATTTCAAAGTAATCAAAGGTATTTGAATTTATAAAGAGAAGCTTAAACTTCTTCCTTGTGCTTTGTACAAAAATTCATATAGCCGCCATTAGACACCCTTTTTTACATCCAGAACCTGTTCCTTTCTAATTTCAATGGAATTAGAGATATCTGAATTTATACAAAAGGACTTCAACTTCCCTATTGCGCAATTGGATAAAATTTAAATATACTAAATATATCCTTCATCATACACACTGACGCCAAGCAACTGTTTTTATTTTTTTCAAAATTCATAATGATATGTAATTAGTTTTAGAGAGACTGAATCCAACATACATGTATAAACATATATACATGCCTAGCTTTATATATACATCACTCCAGGTTCCTGTTGTTCAATACTTTGTCTGACTGTCAACTCGGTTTGATTTTTAGCCTATAAAATAGCTGCTAAGAAGTCAAAATTGAAAACATGTTGATCTTGTCAGGAGTAAATCGACCAACTTCTAAGCATACGTACATATACATTTCATAAAAAAATAAAGGCTAAAACTTAATCTTCAGCCTTTTTTTTATCCATCTGTTGATAGCTCAGACAGTAAGGACGAAGGCTGGAACGCTAAATGTTTTGGTTTCTAATCCAGCTGATGGTATCGAAGTCATTTTTATAAGCTTTTGAAATCATTACTATATATTTTGGGTACAATATAATAACCAATAAAGAATTTGCTTATTTAATAATAAATACGAAATTTGCATAAATTAAAATATCATATTTAAGCGTATTTCACAACCGGGCCACGCCCGATGTCCTGCTACTTTCCATTTTCTAACAATTTTCAATAAAGCTTTTTGGCGTATTTACTATAGAATAGCAATAATCGCTTTGATAATTTTCGAAATTGTTTACCACTAAAACGCGGGTCTTCTCTTTCTTTTTTGGGTACCGTTCTGGCGTATTTTCAACTTTAACATTAGCATCAGCATCACTTTTGTCGTAATTATTGATATTTTAGTCTGCGTTAGCATCGATTTCGTTGTCGTCACCTGATGTATGAATTTAGGGAAATTTGTCCTCTTCATATATATTTTCGTTTTAGAAATTAAACGTCTGTGAATTTTACACATGAGATTCTTTTTATTGTATTTTTGTCTGGAAAAATAATAGATCTGAACTTTCTCTGTCGTAGCCTAGAAATACACCCCGGCCATTTTTTTAATATTTAATTAGACTATCCGTGACCCGTTGGGTCAATATGTTATATTAGCAATTGAATTAATGTATGAGCGTGACACTTGTGACGTAAAGAAAATAGTTTTTTATGACATAACAGAAACATTTCGGTGAAAGCATATTAAAATGAAAAAAAGAACATAGATAGATTTCTGAGTCGTTCTGTTTATAATTGTTTACTTACTGCCATTGAATTGTAAGTGGTTTGCCATACTTATAGGTAAATGTTCACTGAACTGATACCGTAATACTTCAAGTTAAATTCAAATTTTAATACATCTTTTTTAAATGAAATTGTTAGTTGAAAGTATAGAATAGTTAAAAACACTCTCCCCATGTTGAGACTGGCTTCTTAAATAGAAAATTTAAAAATAGAATGTAACTTTTTTTTTTCATTTATTTTAAACAAACATGCATGACCCATTGGGTCAAATATTTAATTTATATGTTAATAATAAGGTCAATAAAACTAAGACAATGCGGAAAATGAACGATGTAAAAAAAAAAAAGCAGAAAGTAGTAACAATTGTTTTTTTTTTTTTGTTTTTTTTTACATAGGCGTCACCACATATCAAGGCCGATAGGCCACTCAAGGATAAAGCTTAAAGAGTGTAGAGTAGTCAAAAGGACAATATAGTAATCGATAGTAATGGAAGTTCGGTAAATTTGTTAACTTAAGTGGAACGGCTCATCAGAAACTTGTTCACGTTGGACTTGAAGACAACCATATTATAGACAGCTGGAAAGCAGGAAAACGGAAGACAATTCCACAGGCGTGCAGTTCTAAGAAAGAAGTTTTGATCATGTAATCTATGTTTAGGTTTAGGCACAGATAAAGAGTGGGGAAAATTATTGATAATGTTTTCAGCTAGTCTAGTGTTTCTTGTGAAAGTTTGGCGAGGGGGGGGACCATAGATTGAAGCTCACTCGAACACTTTCCATGAAAATAACGATAAAGCAGAGACAAACTCGCAAGATCTCTTCTGTGAGATAGAGGTTGCAGCGAAGAGAAAAGGACATCTCCCACCAGGCCACGAAGTCTATTTTGAACCCTATCAAGGCAGGACAAGTCTTTTCTAGCAGCTTCTGCTCATATGTGGCAACAGTATTCCATCCTTGGACGTATCTGGCTCTTATATAGATAGAGAATTGCATCAGCAGTGAGATATCTACTGGATCGATAGAAGGATCCGACCATTTTTCCAGCGGCCTTGGCAACAGATTTGATGTACGTATTCCATTTAAGATCAGGAGTAAAGGTCAAGCCCAGAAGCCTGTCAAAACTTAAGGCCTCCCCATTTATTTGGATAATTTAAACGCAAAAAAAAAACAATTGGGACGATCGTGACGATTTTATTTACGTTGTTATGGGTTTATGTTTATGTACTCATGCGCAACCGAAAGTCGTAAACCGGATGTATGGTTACAACATCTGTTACAAGGTCATTTGAGTTTTATAATTATATAGATTTACTTTGCTTATGTATAAATGCGAAGCAAGTTGAACAAAGCACCTGCGTTCTTCTTAAATTATTTATTTTTATTTATTTATTTATTTTGCCGGAGAATGCTTCATATTGGGTTTGGGGCGATCTTTTATTAAAAGACCGATTGTATATATATATGCATCGGCCATTACTGCATATGTCGATAGATTCTCTTAGGGAGTTTTGATTCAATAAGTAAACATCTTGCCATTTCAAATAGGGTGCGCCATGTTTTTTCGGCAGTTCCGTTTTCAGTGAGATGAATGGTGGGTTGATTTCTCATGTTTTATACTATTGTTAATTAATAAAAGTTCAAAGTCTCTATTAGTAAATCCAGTTCCATTGTCAGAGCGAATACACTTAACTGATCTATAAGAGGCCATATGAGCTAAGTATTTTTCGTATGTTAATAAAAACAAAATGGATGCAGTTTTACGTTTTACTCACAAACATTTTATTCAGTTTTTGTTCCCAACTAGTAACATTTAGACTTCTTTATCTGATCTTCTGAAAATAAAGCTATTTAAAAGTTAAACTTCAATACGTTTGGGAACAAAACGTTTTAAGTTTATTTTTGTCGCCAGTTTTATAAATATATCAACTACATTTTGTTCCAACTCTATGTTAATTTACAATAATGGATTCCTTTTTTTTTTCTTTTTTTTACTTCATTTCTTATGGAGTGATATTTAATATCTATATGCATTAAAAAAAAAAAAAGGTATCTTCAAAAAATGTTATTTTTGTTAAGTAAAAGTTTTAACATTAAATCAGATTCCTAGTTTCCACCGCTCCCTTCCTAATCAGCCAATGTAAGTGCCTGCCCATTGGCTGATTAAGAAGGGAGCGGTGGAAACTAGGCATGATTGGCTAACTAAAAACTCAATAGAATGTGCGTATATAAAAACGTGAGACAACCAAAACTCTTCGCATAATCCTGACGAATCCTAGCGTGGATGAAACGCGGAATATTCTGTGGCGCTTAATTGCCATATATATTTTTATACCTTACTACTATATATGTGTGTGTGTGTGTGTTCACCCACGCACACACATATATGGATACATATATAAAAATAAAAATAATTATTAATATTTATTTAAAAAATATCGTTATAAAACATCTTTAAGAAATTAAACCTGATGCCTTTTTAGGGAATTAAGATATATATATATATATATATATATATATATATATATATATATATATATATATATATATATATATATATATAAACGGCTGTCGTCTGTCTGTCTCTATGTTTTCAAACACTATCTCCTCCGAAATTAAAAGTCGCATAGCGGCGCTAGGGGCCTAAAATGATTGGATTTTTTACGGGCCGTTCTTTTATGGATCTTTAACCGGTTAAAAAATTTTAATGGTCAAAAATGGGTTAAAATTGAAAAAAATCGTTAAACATTTTGTACATTCATCATAGTTTATTTAAAATTTTTAATTTTTAATCAGTTCGTATGCATGTCACGTTTGTACAGTGGTAATGTCACCAGTTTTGAATGATACAGTTTCCGTTTGAATTGTAGCTGATGGCACCCAAATACTGAGAAATTAAAATATCATATTTAATACTGGAGAAATTAAAATATCATATTTGAGCGTATTTTACGCCCGAGCAAAGCCCCCACTCCCGCTAGTCCAATAGAGAAAAGGATATATCTCTGTCGGTCTGTCTCTCTGTCTTTCTCCATATTTTTCAAACTCTATCTATTCCGAAAATTAAAATTCGTAGAGCGGCGCTAGGAGCCTCAAATGATTGGATTTTTTCGAACCGTTTTTTTTTTTTTTTTTTTGTCTTTAGTCGGTTAAAATAATTTTTAAATTAGTCAAAAATGGAAAAAACGTTTTACATTTTATACATTCTTCTTAGTTTATTTTTAATTTTTAATTTGTAACGAAATCATATGCGTGTTACATTGGTGCTTTGAATGATCCAGTTTTAGTTTCGATTCTAGCTGATGGCACTCGAATATGTTTTTTTTTTTTTTTTACTTTTGAAATTGCGACTCTATAATAATATATACGAAATCGAGAAATTAAAATATCATATTTAAGCGTATTTTACGATCGCACAAAGCCAGGCAACCCCCACATGCTAGTATATATATATATATATATATATATATATATATATATATATATATATATATATATATATATATATATACTTGCAGTTTGTTTACCTGATTTGCACGAGTGTTGGCTGTTTATCATCTGTGTACAGACACATTGCTGACTTCTGATCCCGAATCTCAGTAATCTTGTTAAAATACAGGCATACATTTTTTGAAAACATGCCACGTCATTTTCTTTAAATTGTGCCCGTTTTTTTTTTTTTTTGTCCCCGTATAAACTGATAAAAGAGAGGAAGAAGAAGAAAAAAAACGTTAACCAAATGTAACGCGTCATCTTAGCAATTGGTCCAGCTTCCCCCCCCCCCCCCATTTCGCCGCATCCATTTCAAAATTTTCTAAGTGATTCATCAGTCGTATTGTCTTTTTTTTATGATGTGCCCTGTGACGACCAGTAGCAGATTAGAAAAAGCTATCACATTTTGACAAACATTTTTGTTGCTGAAGCCAAAGAAGCAAAAACAGAACAATCTGAGCACTTCCTCTCGTTGTACAGAGACAGGATGAGAAATAAAATAACCACTTAAAAAAAAACGTGAGTAAAGAAACTTGAAACTCTAATGCGTAAATGACTCTTTTAAACGAAAACAAAACACACACAAAAATCACGGTGTATTCCTCATTTAAAGTCGTTTTTTTTATATTTGTTTTCTCAGATCAACAGTGGACTGATATGGTTTTAAAAGAAGACAGTTTCAAGCAATCTTTTCACAAGGTCAGTCCAATTCATCTTTTTATTGATATTTAAATGTTGTTTGATTACCTGTTTTTTTTTTCAGGCTTTAGAGTAAGGATAAATATGGTGACTGATATTTCCACAGGGTGGCCCACTTAAAAATACCCACATCTCTCTCCGATTTTTCTTTTAGATTAAACGGCTCACTTAAAAGTAGCCCGCTCTATAAGCTTTCATTTTTTTTTTTTAGATTAAGCAGCCCACTTAAAAGTAGCCCGATCTAATCTAATCTTTGTTTAATCATATTTTTAGATTAAGCGGCCCACCTAAAAGTAGCCCGATCTAATCTAATCTTTGTTTAATCATATTTTTAGATTAAGCAGCCCACTTAAAAGTAGCCCGATCTAATCTAATCTTTGTCTAATCATATTTTTAGATTAAGCGGCCCACCTAAAAGTAGCCCCATCTCTCTAATCTTTCCCTTAATTACCAATTTTTTCCAACAAGATGGCGCTACATGCCACACGTCTCACAGATCACTGACACGAGTTCATGACATGTCTACGGAAGAGAGAAGAATAAGCAAAGGATTATGGCCACCACAATCCCCGGACTTGTCATCATGTGATTTCTATCCTTGGGAAACTTTAAAACAAAAAGTTTATGCAAATAATTCTCACAATCTAGACCAACTAAAGGAGAACATTACCCAGGCAATCAGAAAAATCATCAGAGATCTACAGGCCGTACCTGCAAACGTTGTTAACGTGCTCGGAAATGCATAGATGTCAACGGGGAGCACTTCCAGCATCTTTTATAACACTACACGTAATTTAAACAATAAATGAATGTTCCTCCTATGTATGTTTTCTGGGCTCTTTTTAAGTGGGTTACCCAGTAGGACAGACAATTTTATGCATTCGAGACAAAAGACGACCAACGCCACCCATTATCTCCACTCTTTTGAATGGCCTTGTACCTAATTTATTCATTATGTATTTTTATATTTTGTGCAAATGAATATTTTCAACATATAGTATAGGGTTCCCGCTTATCAAGCCCAAAGGCCACTCGAGGATAAGTGTTATTGAATGCAATACAACACTGTGATAATCGATAATGATGGTAGTGTTTGAATTATTTAAGAAGATAGCTCAACAAGAACTTGTCTACAGTATAATTGACAGCGTTATGTTATAGTCAGCTGGGAAGCAGCTTTGTGGTATCGTGTTCCACAGACGGGCAGTTCTAGAAAAGAAACTTTACTCGTGGAATTTTTGTTTAGTTTTAGTCACTGAAATGGAGTAAGGACAATAATTGAAAGTCGTTGTAGCAAGATGAGTGTTCAGTATCGCAAGAAGAAATCCTACTAAACTGAGGCAATTTTTATGAATAAGTGTTATCACTGATCAGGAAAGCCATCGAGCGGTTCAGAACTGGACACATGCATATAGCTCGACATTATAGCACATCCAGCACAAATGGAGGGGCAAGTAAATATGGTTAAAATTAAAAACGTATATATTTATACATTGTGTATTTAGGTAGCATATTTTCATTTAGGCAGATGTTGTTGAATAACACAGAGCAATTTTTGTAATTTTTCCATTTTTCGTATGGTCATTCTCATAACTCATGTATTTATGTAAGAAAGTTCCATAGTCGTTTTCGTCCATTTTTTTTTTCCTTTTTTTGCAAGTACTTTCAACTAGTTTTCTTCAGTCGTTTTCAGGCAGTTTTTGATTACTTATTCGTTTAAAATCTGGATGCTTTTTTATCCTTTAGTTCACTATTTCAAGTAATTTAAATGTACTTTGAACTGAATCATATAAAAGCATCCAGATTTTAAACGAAACAATAATCGAAAACTGCCTGAAGGCAACTGAAGAAAATCATTGGAAAGTACTTGCAAAAAAAAAAAAAAAAAAAAAAAAAAACAGATGGACGAAAACGATTATGGAACTTTCTTACACAAATTCAACAGAGTTATAAGAATGACCATACGAAAAATGGAAAAATTACAAAAAAGATAATTAAGCAAAATATCTGTCTGTCTGTCTGTCTCCGTCTCTCTCTCTCTCTCCCTCTCTCTCTTTCTCTCTTTATCTATCTATCTATCTATCTATCTATCTATATATATATATATATATATATATATATATATATATATATATATATATATATATATATATATGTGTATACGTTTTATTTTTTATTACCGTTTTATCTGTTCAGTTACATATGTTTCGGTTGCCGAACCATATTTACGATTCAGCAACCTCATTAGACCTTGCAGAAAAAATAAAACGCATATTTGCCCTGCAATAGTATTGAGCACTCTCTTCAGGTTTTACTAATTACCATTTTTGCCAAATATATATATATATATTACCATTTTTGCAATATATATATATATATATATATATATATATATATATATATATATATATTATGTGTGTGTTACAGAAGATAATACAAACATCGGTACCGTCGGTTCCAAATCCAACACAAAGGGGACCAGTCTTCGTAATCTCGAAAGTTAACTGCTATCTTTTCTAAAGCCACGAACCTGGTATACGATAAGACTACACTAAGCCATAGTTGTGAATTTCTGTCGGGTTACGTTATTTTTCTTTCTCTCCTTTTCTTTCATATGTCTCTGTTTCTTTCTTGTTTTCTCTCTCTGTAACGTTGTCTGGGGACCAACATCGTTGTAACCTCAGTCGCAAAGTGAACAAAGAATAGAAAATAACTTTAACTTGCTTGTTGTTGTTGTTGTTGTTGTTGTACAACGACATTTATTTCCTCATTTGCTCGTTACCGCGATGACGCCCCTCACGTGATTATCTTCTCGACCGTCATTCACGCCTTTAACGTGATCTCGAACATTGATTTCGTCTCTAAAGTGATCTCCTTTTTTAAGTCGTTATTTTTTTTCCCTACCGGTGATGTCATTGCGCATGCACTTACATCCACGCGTACGCGCTGTTACATTTCTTTCTTTATCTTTCTCTCTCCCTCTCTCTATCTATCTATCTATCTATCTATCTATATCTATCGCAATTCCACTTTAAATTTTCATTTGCAGTATTTATACAGTAACACATTTTGCCTAAAAGGTAAATGGAAATAATTTCTGAACTCCGGTGCCCTACCACTGAGTCAAACTCCTTCTAGCAGAAATTGAATGAATGTATAATTTTTTTTATCGATTACATTTTATGTGTCTATATTTTCATTTGCGACACTTGAACTCATTCGACCATTTATACGCAAGCAGAATCATTTTATCTAAATCATTTTTCCTCTTCACCAATGTAATGTCTTCACGTGTGGGAACATGCATATATTTATAAACTAGCAGACCACCTGGCATTGCCCGATCGTAAAATACGCTTAAATGTGGTATTTTGATTAATGCAGATTTCGTATTTATTATTATATTATATTGGACCCAATATATAGTAATGATTCAAAAAGTTTTTTTTTTTTAAATGACTCGTGCGCCACCACCAAGAATCGAAACCAAAATGATTAGCTTATGATTTAACTTTTTCCTTTCACGTTAATGTTTGAGCAATGAAGACAGTTTTCCTGCAAGGTTAAAAATTAAAGCAGAAACCAATATCTATTACGTTACGCATGCACATTCGTAATGCTGTCATTCGACGTTCACCTGACATATTACATTTCTTTAATTTTCACACTTTTGCACCGATTTTCTCGGCTAAAACGCAAATATAAAGTTTCGCACGGGTTCGCATACCCTGTATATAAGTTTCATGTCTGTAGACCAAAAACTGATCGAGGAGTTTGGTAGGCAAATTTTTTCCAACAAATATATATATGCATATATAAATATATATAGAAAGAGGATTGTGTTTACTATAAACTTTTTACACAAACATTACGCAAATATAAATCATGTAGAATATCTGTCTAAATATAATTACACGTAATAGTTAACTGAAGATGATCATCCCATAAGAATCCGTAAAAACTAATAAAGAATTAATTAAAATGAATGTTTAAAAGAATATGCAAATTAGCTAGATCTTTTGCTGATGATTGCAATTCCATGACCCAAATATAACAAAGTTGTATTTTCTTTTTAAATAAATAGAAGGGCAGTTTTAATATGGATATCAATAAAAAAAATACAACAAAAAAACAATTATAGGAGTATAGATAGATATAATCACCTACGGACATGTGTTTCATCGTCTTACAACTCTATAGCGTGGCTATTTATTAATAATACCTATGATAAATATTCAGATCAACGGAGTCTCTTAGGTTTCAATATGGAGGAAAATAATTGCTGGGTTTTCTTAAGTTTAAAGTATGAACCTTCTCCTGCTTCTGAAGTTATTCTTTCATCCGTGAAATAAAAGTTGTCAATTACTTTCTGGAAGACTTCGTTGTTGTTGTTTTGTTTTTAATATTTTTATTATTTTTCTATAACAATTTCTGGGGAGGGGGACTAATCCTGTAAATATAATTAAGGAATTAATAATCTCTTTCTGAATCGAATAAACCGAGACATTTTATTGTAGTCTTTTAAATATTTCTTTCTTTTTATTATTTGTTGATCATTTTTCGTGTTTTGTCCAACAAATATTGACGTGAGAATTCATTAAAAAGTAAAAAAAAAAAACGAAATATATATTGGTTGCGTCTGACTATACTTGTAGTCCACTTAAACTGCTTTTGTGGTTTCCGTATTTCTATGAGTGAAGAATTCACAAATACAGTAAAATCGCTCTGGCGTATTTACAGATTCCCGGTATGTCATCCGTCCCATTAGTCAAAATAATTAAGAGATCGATTTTAAGATATTTTATTATTGTTACTTCAAAGATGTAACTGCGGCCAGTTTGTCCATAAATTTCACTCAGGCTTTACTCAGGCCCTCTGTACTGTTCATAACTTTATGTGCATATATATATATATATATATATATATATATATATATATATATATATATATATATATATATATATATATATGAAAAAGTGTGAATATGTACGGTAATGCCTTTCTATAAGACAGGCTTCCTTAACTATCATAGAGAAAAGTTGGTAGAGACCACAGACGTCAAATGTGAACTTAACCATATATATATACTAGCCATTCCACCCAGCTTTGCTCGGGCCCTATGTACTGTTCATAACTTTATGTGCATATGTATATATTAAAGTGTGAATATGTATGGCAATGCCTTTCTATATAATAGGCTTCCTTAACTATCATAGAGAAAAGTTGGTAGAGACCGCAGAGGTTAAATGTTTTTTTTAACTTTGACCCCAATTTTGACCCCTTAACATTTATTGTTTTGGGCTCAAATTAAATTAAAATGTTTGACCCATGTCCAAGTAACCTACATCTAAAATTTCAAGTGTTTAGACCCAAAATTGGCGGAGGAGTTTGGTAGAGTTTTCAAAGGTCAAATAGTTGAACTTTGACCCCTTGACAACCGCATTTCTGGCCGAAAACCGGTTAAAAAGATTTTCCCAAATCTCAATAGCCCTTATGTCAAATCCCGAGTCTGTAGACTGAAAATTGACAGAGTAATTTGGTAGGGAAATGCAGACAGACAGACACACACAGACAGGAGAGGATGAAACACTAGTGTCCGTAGGTATTTAATAATTATTATAGTAAATAATTATGTCAGCCCCTTTAAGAAACTCGTTTCTTATCGTTGAGCACTTTTAGTTGAATTAAGTCGGTCAATTTAGCTCTTATGCGCAGATCACCATATAATGAGTAGATCACTCTGACTGACGTTAAAAGCATTTAATGAAATAAATGTTTAAAATTCAAAAACATTTCTCGCGGTTAACGGTAGCCGAATGAATATGCTCTTTGCTAATGAAACCAGAGATGGCTTCTGTCACCGGGTTCGAATCTATCGACTGGTGTTAATCGTGACACCCTGCACCGATGATTCCCAAAAGAATGAAACACTAGTATCTGTAGGGATTTAATAATTATTATAGTAAATAATTATATATATATATATATATATATATATATATATGTGTGTGTGTGTGTGTGTGTTACAGGAGATCAGAAAAACATCGATACCGTCGGTTTCAAATCCAAGACAAAGGGAACCAGTTTTTTGTTGCCTTTGCTGGACTCTCTTCAGTCTCTGTTTATATACAACACAGAATTGTACGTGCGGCACCCCAGAAATGGTGTGCTGCACGTACAATTCTGTGTTGTTTAAAATTCTCGCTATTATTTTATTTTTACTTTTGCGATCCCTTTTTTCTTCTTCAACAAACCTTACACATACATGTGTGTGTGTGTGCGCGGGTGTGTGTGTATTGCTCGTTGTGTAGTATCTGTTCTGATGCTATACCCAAATTAATTAATTTGTCCTTAGTCAATGGAAGGGAAAACGTTTCCATACTAAGGCAATTTTATTTTTACCTACCTCCAGAGTGCCCCTATTTAGTGGAGCTGCCCCCCCCCACACACACATTTTAAAAATGACCTTGTGTCACGTTTTGCTTTCGTGATGAAACAAATAAATTAGCAATGGTACTTGGATAAATATATTTTATTTTGATCACTTTGATCAAACGTGGAACAACATTATCGTCAGGCCTGCCTTCGCACTTAATATCGATATGCGACGTTTTTCTTTATAACTTGAAAACTCTATTTAGAAATAAGATGTCTGTTTTTGTCTCAGCGATGCTCAGAGCTCTACATGTATTCCCAAAGAAACGTCGGGTGTGCCTTGAGGAGGTTAAATACTATTAATTTACAATAATTTAATAAATTGTGCCACTATTTAAAAATAATAGAACTTTTCAAGGTTTTATTATTTTCTTTTCCTATCTTCGAATGCTGCGCAAACGTGCAGGACTTCTTATATATAAAATTTATTTATATAAACATTAATGGCTACATATGTGCATACATGTCTCTGTAATCACCCGTGCTAAGGGAGATTACGTCTTCAGGCCATGAATTATCTTCGAAAACAGTTTTCGAAGATAATATATGGCCTGAAGACGTAATCTCCCTTAGCACGGGTGATTACAGAAACATGTATGCACATATGTAGCCATTAATGTTTGTATAAATACATTTAATATACATGCTCTGTTTACTCATTGAGCACTTTTTGGTAGACACAGGTTGTTTCATTGGATGTACCTCTAGGAAACTAAACATTTAGCGCCACAATCGCGTTCCATACCGTTTGAGACAATCCGACTGATAAATAATAACGTTTTTAAATTAAACTAATTATTATTAGTTTTACGCATGCGCAAATATGTCAGAAATTTGAACGAACATTTTGCATTTAAACTTGCCGACTTCTGTACGCGTTATTCATCCATCTAAACAAAGATTTTATTCATTCTAAACTATCTTTGGTGTATAATTAATGTTTCTTGTTAAGTGCAGTTTTATGTGACCAGTAGTTTAAGTGTTTGTTGGTAAATATTTTTACACGCACGCATTTTTACACACACACACTTCTGTTTTTTTATGTATGTAGATTTATATATTGTTATCCTAAATTTTATTCCATGTATTTTGTTGTTTTGATTATTGTTTGTGTATTGTGAAAGGGAAGTTAATGCATATATTTAGACGACCCGTGTAAATAATGCTTGAAGGAAAAGTTGACATTCTAAATTTTAAGGACTCTAAGAACCTATTAAACTATAAAAATGAAATAGAAAGCAATTGTATACACAGAATATCCTTTACATTTGAATAAAATACATAGTAAATGAATAAATTAGTAAATAAATAAATAAAAAGTAAAATAACGTTAAAATAAGGTTACCTTGTAATTCGACACATTCACAAAAGGGGGGCATCTCACCCATATAAAAACAGAAAATAAAGTCAAGTAAAGGGCAGCCGATCCTTTGAGAGGACCTCAGATATTGACTAATGAAAACATTAACCTGTGGAGGATAGCAATGAATCTGATTGATTAGCTATCAAAACTAAACACCATGCGGATATATAAAAACAACCAGTAACACGATTTCCATGAATTTAGCCTGACGAATCTATTATGGGAATGAAACAAGGAGTTCTCTGTGCAGCTTAATTGCTGTTTGCGTGCGTGCACGTGCGTATATGTGTGTGTATGTTAATCTCTACTTATATGTAAAATGCACTTTGTCTGTGTGTGAATTCAATCCCTATGAACTTCAAAATAGCTGGGCCGATTTTTATGAAATTTCGCACATGTGTGTCTGGGAGTGTTCTTTGAGAGATGTAACAGATCAGCCCTGATAAGTATCGAAAATCGATAATTAAAGAAATCCCATTAAAGGAGGGGCAGTCCAATTTTGACTAAAGTATACACTTTTATACAGCCTAACATCACACATATTTTTGAGAAGTTTTATTACCGCACAAGCAGAAGGGTCCGTCGTATAAAATCAACGAAAGGCTCTTTGATAAGACAGAAGCGCGTTCAAAATGAATGTTCGTTTACAGCACAATTGAACAATTACACTTAACTTTTGTATATTACATTTTAATTCAAGTCATTATATGAAAATGATTTTATAAAATCAACAGTAGGTTGTAGACGACAATGAATTGTGGATTAAATCACTGCAGGGAGGCATGGGAAGCTTCCTCTCGGTGCACTGTGGTGGCTTCCTGGCTAGAACAGGTAATCGATTGATTTTATTGACGAATGGGCGAGTTCTCTGACAATAAAAGTATTAGAGGTGTGAAACATTTGTTGATCCTCATCTCGAGCAACGTCGTTTACCCTACTAGTATATATATATATATATATATATATATATATATATATATATATATATATATATATACATTAATGACTTTATTAGAAAAGCGGTGAGTAGTAATTACTTATATAAACCTTTTGCTGTTTTGTGTATTGTTAAAAATGATAATGATTCCCATAATGATTCACTTCGATTCGACAAAAGTGAACGGGGGAGATTTTTTTTTACATAGGCATCACCACTTATCAAGGCTTACAGGCCACTCGAGGATAAAGCTTAAAGAGTATACAGTAGAAATTGGACGATATAGTAATCGTTAGTAATGGAGATTCGGTAAATTTGTTAACTTATATAGAACGGCTCATCAAGAACTTGTTTACGTTAGACTTGAAGACAACCGTATTGTAGTCAGCTGGTAAGCAGAAAAACGGAAGGCAATTCCATAGGCGTGCAGTTCTAAGAATGAATGAAATCTACGTTTAGGTTTAGGCACAGATAAAGAGTAGGAGAAATTAGTGATAGTGTTTTCTGCTAGACGGGTGTTTCTTGTGAAAGTTTGGCGAGGAGGACCATAGAATGGAGCTCAGCCGCGCACTTGCCACGAAAATAACGATAAAGCAGAGACAGACTCGCAACATCTCTTCTGTGAGAAAGAGATTTTTTTTTTTTTTTTTTTTTTTTACAAAGGCATCACCACATTATCAAGGCCCAGAGGCCACTCAAGGATAAGGGTTAAAGAGTGTACAGTAGAAGTTGGTCAATATGACAAATGTGGATTAAAATGTTGATGATGTAAAGAGAGAAGCTTGGTTTTAGATGCATTAAAAGTAACCAGCCACTCCTTTCCCCATTGTACTACATGCTCAAGATCAGAGGAGAGAGAATTGGAGAGTACTTGCTCGTTTACTGTCTTAGATGTGGTACCATAAATGGTAGTGTCGTCAGCATAAATGTCTACAAATGATGTAAGGATATGATTTGGAAGATCATTAATGTAGATCAGGAAAAGAGTTGGGCCCAGGATGGATCCCTGAGGGATACCGGCATTAATACTGTGAGCTTCTGATTTTTGCCCCTCAACTACTACTCTTATGAACCTATCAGAAAGAAATGATTTAATAATTGAGAAGACTTTTCCAGCTATACCATAGCTAGCGATCTTATGAAGTAAACCTTTATGCCATACCCTATCAAAGGCTTTAGATATGTCAAGAGCAATTGCCCTAGAAAGATTGCCACCGTCGAGAGATTTGCTAATCCTATGCGATATAACTGTAAGGACATCTGCTGTAGATCTAGCAGAACGGAACCCATATTGAGTGTCACTAAGAAGGTTATTTTTGTTGAGATGTTTGATTACTTCTGTATGTAACACAGATTCTAGCAACTTACTCATGACGCACAGGAGACTTATTGGCCTGTACTGAGAGGGGGATGAGCGATCACCTGAATTCTTAAATACAGGGCATACTGATGAGATTTTCCAGGGAGATGGGAAACTATTCTCCTTAAGACAACGTTTAAACAGTTTTGTAAGTATGGGCGCTAGTTCAGGTTGAAGTTTTTTGAGTACTATAATTGGAATACCATCAGGGCCAGTTGCTTTACTCGAATCAAGGTTTTTGATTAGCTTCGCAACATCACGTACAGATATACGTATATCACATAGCGTGTTTTCTGATACAGGAGGAAATATTGGGGGTTGGCGGTCTTGGTCGCAAAGGGTAGAATTAGCTGCAAAGTTCTTGACAAAGAGTTTGGCTTTGTCTGATGCTGACGAGATTACCTCAGGTCCATTGATAATAGTTGGGATGGAGCACACGCTTCTGTTTGCTATTTGCCAAAACTGGTGGGAACCAAGCCGCTGCTCAGCTACTTTGGACTTAACAGATTGAGCATACAACTCTCTTGCGTTCCTTATTACTTTCTTACAATGGTTGCTGGCAGTCCTGAAAACGGCTTTAGTTTCCATACATCTATTACGTTTGAAGCAGTGGAAAAAGTGATTTCTGTGCGCAATGGCAGCAGCACATTCTGGAGAGAACCATGGCTGGCTGTTAGGTTTTTGCTGAAACTTTTTAGAGGGTATGAAATGGTCAATACCTACAATTAACCATTCAGTTAGGTCTAATACTATAGAGGACACATCCTTTTTAAACATGGAATGCAGAGGTAGATCAGATATAAATGTACGGAAGCTATCCCAGTCAGCCTTAGTGTATCGATATACTGTACGATGAAGTGGTACGTCTGGGGACTTATTACATTTCATTTTTATCTTAATTGATACAACAGAGTGGTCGGAAGATCCAAGAGGCGACAGAACAGAAACTGAACATAGTTCAGGGCAAGTTGTGAGAAAAAGGTCTAGTAGGCTCGCATACTGGCCGTCATTATCGGGCACACGGGTAGGTTCCTGAACAATCTGAGTGAGGTCATAGGCAATGGAGAAATCATGACAGAACCTCCCCTCATCATCGGTCTTGTTTGAGTGGGTCAACCATTCGACGTTGTGAACATTGAAGTCTCCACATACGTGAATGTTAGCTGAAGGATAAGTAGAAAGGACTTGGTCAATTTTCTCAGATATGCTTTGAAAGATAGTAACTCCGCTGTTGTGGGGGCGATAGAGAGTAAATATAAATGCAGTAGTGTGAGCTAAAGCAACCCGGAAGCACATATAGGGTAAGTTAGGATCTTCCCTGGAGATGTCCCTCCCACATGGAAAGCTATCTTTAATATAGGCACATATTCCATGCCCATGGCGATCTTGGGGGTCAGATTTAGAAGTTAAGTTAGAGTATCCTGTAATTGCAAACTCATCTAGGGAAATAGCCTGTCCAATGCCAGTTTCACTTAAAAATAAAAGGTCTGGTTTAGTCTCCTGTAATTGGGTTTCAACCTCTGGAAGGTTAGAACGTAGACCCCTGATGTTGGAGAAGGAGACATGGTAGTAGGGGTCTACGTTGGAAGTTGGAGAACCGGGTTTAATCGTGTATTTTTTCTTGAAACTTGTCATGCAGGGAAAAGAAAAGGACATCCCCCACAAGGCTACGAAGTCTATTTTGAACTCTATAAATGTAGGATAAGTCCTTTCTAGCAGCTCCTGCCCAGATATGGCAACAGTACTCCATCCTTGGACGTACCAGGCTCTTATATAGATAGAGAATTGCATCAGCAGTGAGATATCTACTGGATCGATAGAAGGATCCCATTTTTCCAGCGACCTTGGCAACGGATTTAATGTATGTGTTCAATTTAAGATCAGGGGTAAAGGTCAAGCCCAGAAGCCTGTCAAAACATGAGGTCTCCCCAAGGCGAGAGCCATTCATTTCAATTGATGCCAGATGGGGATCAGAGCGTTGATGATGTAAAGATAAAAGCTTGGTTTTAGATGCATTAAAAGTAACAAACCACCTCTTTTCCCATTGTACCACTTGCTCAAGATCAGAGGAGAGAGAATTAGAGAGAACTTAGTCGTTTACGGTCTTAGATGTGCTACCATGGATAGTAGTGTCATCAGCATAAATGTCTACGAATGATGTAAGGATGTGATTTGGAAGATCATTAATGTAGATCAGGAAGAGAGTTGGGTCCAGGATGGACCCTCGAGGGACTCCAGCATTAATACTTCTTCTGATTTTTGCCCATCAACCATTACTCTTATGAACCTATCAGAGAGAAATGATTTAATAATTGAGAAGACATTTCCAGCTATACCGTAGCTGGAGATTTTGTGAAGTAAACCTTTATGCCATACTCTATCAAAGGCGTTTGATATGTCAAGGGCAATTACCCTAGAAAGGTAGCCTCCGTCAAGAGATTCGCTAATCCTGAGATATAAATGTAAGCACATCTGCTGTAGATCTAGCAAAACGGAAACCATATTACGTATCACTAAGAAGGTTATTTTTGTTGAGATGGTTGATTAGTTCTGTATTTAACACAGATTCCAGCAACTTACTCATGACGCACAGGAGACTTATTGTCATGTACTATGAGGGAGATGAGTGATCACCTGAATTCTTAAATACGGGGAATACTGATGAGATTTTCCAGGGTGACGGGAAGCAATTCTCCTTAAGACAACGTTTAAACAGTTTTGTAAGGATAGGCACAAGTTCTGGTTGAAGTCTTTTGAGTACTATAATTGGAATACCGTCAGGGCCGGTTGCTTTACTGAAATCAAGATTTTTTATTAGCTTGAAACATCACGTATAGATATTTGTTTATCACAAAGCATGGTTTCTGATACAGGAGGAAATATATTGGAGGTTGGCGGCTTTGGTCGCAAAGGTTAGAATTAGCTGCAAAGTTCTTGGCAAAGAGTTTGGCTTTGTCTGATGCTGACGAGATTACCTCAGGTCCATTTATGAGAGTTGGGCTAAAGCACACGCTTTTGTTCAGGATTCTGTTTGCTATTTGCAAAAACTGGTGGGAACCAAGCCGCTGCTCAGCTACTTTGGACTTGACGGACTGAGCATAAAATTCTCTTGCTTTCTTTATTACTTGTTTACAGTGGTTGCTGGCAGCTCTGAAAGCGGCTTTAGTCTCAGTACATCTATTACGTTGGAAGCAATCGAAAAAGTGATTTCTATGCGCAATGGCAGCAGTACATCCCGGAGAGAACCACGGCTGGCTGTTAGGTTTTTGCTGGAATTTTTTGGATGGGATGAATCGGTATATACCTACAATTAACCATTCTGTCCGGTCTGATACTATAGAGGACACATCCTTTTTAAACATGGACCACAGAGGTAGATCTGATATAAATGTGCGGAAGCTATTTCAGTCAGCCATAGAGTATCGATATACTGTAAGATGGAGAGGTACATCTGGGGACTTATTACATTTCATTTTTATCTTAATTGATACAACTGAGTGGTCGGAAGATCCAAGTGGAGACAGAACAGACGCTGAACACAGTTCAGGGCAAGTTGTGAGAAAGAGGTCTAGGAGACTTGCATACTGGCCGTCAGTATCAGGAACCCGGGTGGGTTCATGAACAATCTGAGTGAGGTCATAAGCAATAGAGAAATCATGACAGAACCTCCCCTCATCATCGGTCTTGTTTGAGTGAGTTAACTATTCCACATTGTGAACATTGAAGTCTCCACATACATGAATATTACCTGAAGGATAAGCAGATAGGGCGTGGTCAATTTTCTCAGATATGCTTTTAAAGATAGTAACTCCGCTGTTGTGGGGGCGATAGAGAACAAATGTAAATGCAGTAGTTTGAGCTAGTGCAACCCGGAAGCACATATAGGGTAGGTTAGGATCTTCTCTGGAGATGTCCTTACCACACGGAAAGCCATTTTTTTATATAGGTGCATATTCCATGCCCATGGCGATCTTGGGGGTCAGATTTGGAAGTTAAATTAGAGTATCCTTTAATTACAAACTCCTCTAGCACTTAGAAATAATGTCTGGTTTAGTCTCCTGTAATTGGGTTTCAACCTCTGGAAGGTTAGAACATAGACCCCTGATGTTAGAGAAGGAGACCTGGTAGTGGAGGTTCTACGTTAGAAGTTAAAGATCCAGGTTTAATCGTTTTTTTTTTATTGAGACTTTTCATGGTGTTTTGGGATTTGTGGACTAGGTCGACAGACATGCCTGAAGCAGAACAGAGAGGGAAAGTAAGAGAGAAATAGAAATGAAGAATTTTTTTGTAGTACATGAAAAGGTAAAGCCGTAACAATTACTCACTAATATGGCATCGAGATGCCCCACGAGAAGCTACTGCATGGTCCAGAATCCATTCACCAAATGGCAATACAGCAGCCCCAGTACTTTGCACCTGCTGATAGGACAGCCTCCTTAGTGGTTAATCCAAGGTTCGGGTCCCTGACTATCAGGCGGAGAACGTCAACCCAGATAAAACGTTTACTTCCAGCACCCTTACTAGTGACATGGCTACAAGGATAGACATAGAAACAGAAATTTTCCGATATCCCTGGCGGCTGTTCACGCAAAATACTGCCAACCTAGAAAACAGCTTTTTCTTCTCCCTTTGTCAGAAAAATCACTCATTAAAAATGAGGACTGAGGTACAAATAAAGAGAAGCGAGAGTAACAGGAGCTGCCGATAAGGCATCCACAGTGCATTGTCTACTCTCCATTATAAAAATTAAGTATTGTACTTAATAAAAGTCCATTTGGTGTGTTTAAGAGGGGGTTAGGTGAAAGATTCCTCTCTCACCAACTGAAAATGAAAACAATTGCAAAATCTGTTATTCTATCAACTTGGAAAATATAAACATTTATGGACAAGAAAAATCTATGATAAAAAATAAATAAATAAAATAAAATATATATTCCAAATGAAACTTGCCAGATAGATTCGGAACATCTTTCCACGAGAAAACCATTTACACAATTAATAAACCATAAAAAAAATCAGTTTATTGTTTGATCTTGAAGGTTTTTTCACTTGTGAAGCAAAATGTAACCTAATTTCCGTTGCAGAGATATGCGAAACCTTCATCATAGGAAGATTTTATTTTAAATTTTTAAGTGTAACTTTAAGAATGTTTTATTTTAAAAAATTTCTTTAAAAAATGTTTCAAGAATTCCTGTTCTTTTCTCTCAAGGGGAGGAAGGGGGAAATACCACCAGATAACCGTTTCTTGATAGATTAAGAATCATCACTATTGGAACTATCAGCAAATCAATAAAATGGTGTCATGGGTTTCACTTTTTGATATTTATGAACTTGCAAAAACCCTCTGGTTCGTTAAGTAAAACAGTTACGTGGAAAATAATAAATTATTTTTACATGTTCAAAGCCATGGTTATTTGTATCCTTTTCTTAAAAGAGAAAAATAAGAAATTATAGAAGACTTCAAATCAACTATGGCACAACTGTGGAAGTAACAAAAGGAACCAGAACCAAAATTTACGAAAAAAAAGAAGGATTTTATTGGTTAAATAAAAGGAATAAAGATGGGCTATATTGGTTGAATACTAAAGTGAACAATGGAAAATGGAAGAAAGATTGCAAAAACTGCTACTGGAATAATAAGAAAAAAAAAAGAAGGATTTTATTGGTTAAATAATAGGAATAAAGATGGGCTATATTGGTTAAATACTAAAGTGAACAATGGAAAATGGAAGAAAGATTGCAAAAACTGCTACTGGAATAGCAAGAAAAAAATCCTTATTACAAATACAAACCAAGTCATGGAAATATATATTATTCCTTAATTGGAATTCATTTTTGAGATGAACATTATATATATTAATTTATTTTTATTTCAGACTATTATTCTCATCTTTATTAGTTTTTTTTTTTTTGTTCATCTTTATTGGTTGTTGTTTTTTATGACGTTTCGGCCAACTATTCCTTTGGCCTTCGTTAGGTGGTAACCGCGACGGATAGGAACTTTGAATCTCCTAACTGCATTCTCAGCAATCACTGCCATCCGTAGTTGTTGTCGTCTCACCACGTGTTGGCCAAGTAAACCTTTGGCACGCTTTGGGTAGGATTGAAACCGCTATCTTCAGACAATGGCCATCTGGAACCGTAGAGATTCAACGTCTCTATCAACTGCGCCACGAGCCCCGAAGTCATGGAAAGTAGAATAACATTTTCACAAAATGCAGTCTGGAACGCTATTGATAATTTCATTTGAGCCCTGGACGAAAACAAGACTTCCGCCTCGTATCTTAGAAAGTACGAAGACTTGTATAGTGTTAACTGTGTCGACTAGGCGAACTCTAAAATGGTCTCCTTATTGCTTCTGAAACTGGGATCCACAGAAAATAACAAATTCGTGGATTACATGTTACCGCGAAAAAACTTGTGACTTTACTTTTTCTGAAACCGTAAAATTCTTAACATTAATTCTCGGCCTGGAAACGTCGTTATTTCATAGCAGGTGAAAATTCCAAAATTTAACCAATACATATAACGAAGACTATTTAACATTTGCTTCAATAGTCAGCAAACATTACATCGGTTTTAAACTAGCTGGTACGAGTGCTGACCATTTCAAATACCTGATATTTGTACAAGAATAAGCATCGGCAAAAGATAGTGAAATTCGACGCAGAGTTTTAAGTAAATTAGAAAGTGAACCGAATCTGACACCACGATTGTTTAGTTAAACAGTCTTTAGTATCGCATAAAGTCCTGACATTTTCCCACAAGAATATTAACTCATGTTTGTTTAAATGGTTAGAAGAGTCCATTATGAGTGAATGGGTGAGTCAACATTACTAGTAGATATTCAATTTTATTAATATAGTATTATAGTATATAGTACAATTTTGAACGGCCGGAAAGAAAGATGTGTCAGCATAGATTGGATAGAAGATGATGCACATAAAAAATGACATTAATTTAAAAACATTCTAATAAATTAACCTTTTTAAAACACATCCGGTGTTTTCTCTGTAATTTATGTAGGCATATATGCACTCTTGGTCTAAACCTAGATACCTCATATTTAATATTTTTATTTAATCTTTAGGATTTTCAAGTTTAAAAAAAGTAAAATGCCTTCTATGGATATCAAACACTAAAGTAAGCCTGGTGATAATAACGTTCCACCTTTAAAAATACGTTATCCCAGTACCTTTCAGAATGAATATATATATATATATATATATATATATATATATATATATATTGATAACATCGGATGGACATCGCATCTGACGAGTTGATTTGGGGGGGATTTCGATGTAAACATAAAATTATAGTATTGTCATCCTATTACAAAACGGCTGTAATGAAGAGATACAAGGTGAAGTAAACACGAGAAAAAATGTAAGTCTTTGAATTTCAACAAAATCTTTTACTATATATATATATATATTAATTTTATGTGAGTCACTGAAGTAGTTATATATATATATATATATATATATATAACTATATATATATATATAACTACTTCATTGACTCACATAAAATTAATATACGAAAGTATAAATTTATGCGTAAACTTTAAGTATTTACTTTAAAAGTGCTCAATACGTAGGTAGAGCTAGTTTCATCCACTCTAGGACTCTTCAGGCTGAAGAGTCCTAGAGTGGATGAAACGTGGAATATTCAGTGTAGCTTAATCGCCATATATACTTTATAACTATATATATATATATATATATATATATATATATATATATATATATATATATATATATATATATATACACTGATTTTTCAATCGCTCCACGATTACGTATTACGATTTTCCCCGTGTTTTTACACACGCACACACACACACACACACACACACACACACACACACACACACACACACACACACACATATATATATGTATAAGAACACGGGGAAAATCGCAATACGTGGAGCGATTGAAAAATCAAATATGTCTGACCATGTATGGAGGGAAAATGAAAACCATCTACCTTTATGGAATGTGGTAAAAATCATAAACAGAGAACAGTTGGAAGTAAGACGGCTCAAGGATACATATCATATGCTCATTTAGCAGATAAAGCATACAGTTTAATACATCATGGGAACTATTGCTTAAAAATAGATTGCAACTCAATTGCAACTACTTTTCCGACCTTTCCAGATTTATATAATCATAGCCCTTTAATTTTCTTTTAACGTTAATAAGTTCTTATGATTTATTAGGGCGGGAAATATTAAAAAATCGACATTATATGAATGTTTCTATGCTACGAAACAGCTGCTGTCAATAATTTAACATTTTAAAATGCTGAAATAAACGGTTCAATGAACAATGTCTTGAAATTTAGAATATAGATTTTTTGGTATTTCTGGGCAACATTTTTTCTCTTATACATGTTTGATTAAACAACAGGGATGATTCCATTTAGCTCCTGTCGCGATACATCTGTTCCATTTTGCGGGCCAATGTGCGAAATTTTTCTTCGAGTGTAAAAAGAAATTCACTTTAACCGCGAACGTTTTCGGCTTACCGTTGTCTTCAGGCGAGTGATGAATTAAAAAATGGCATTCAGTGGATTTATTAAGAAAGTCGATTAAAATCGTTTTAATGAATTTAAGAGTACCCTCTCTTTCTTCATATCGAGCCTGATTGATGGTCGTTTTGTTTATGTAAAGAGTAAGGCTTCGATGATGGGAGGTGCAGGTTACAATGTGAGACGTCATGGATAGCGGTATTTTTTTTATTAATAAATTTATGAATTCATTTTGGAGGATGACGTAGGCTACTAGATATTGGTAAATGGAGCTGTTAGAAGACCAGTGAGATGTAAGCCGGCGAGAAATACTAGTTCTAATCATGCCGATATATGTATTGTTTTGGGAGACACATTGTATTACAAGACATTTGAAAACATACACGACATTACAAGTTTTTAATAAATTGTTATCAGGTATCGGGTTATTACGTATTAGTACGTCCTTTTGACGTTTTTGTAATAACTAAGTCGCAATTTAGAGTTTTTTTTCTATGGGTGAAATGTGTTTGCATTAGGGATGGGATGATTCAAATATTTTTCCCGATTCCGATACAATTACAGATTCCGTACTAAATTCCCGATTCCAATACAATTACCGATTCCGATTCTTTATAAATATCTAAATATTCAATTATAGAATTGTTATTTCTCCCGATTACCATAAAAACACATGTTATAAATGTACATCGATTTTGCCAAATGTAAAAAATAAACTGGAGATAATCTATCGATTCTTATTTTACTGGTAGTTTAAAATCAATAAATATTGATTATTTTGTTATTACTACCAGCAATGGAAGATTTTGCTGTAAACAAAATCAAATACAAAAGACAATTTAAAGAATCGGTTTTTGGCATCGGAAAATAGACACAAATTATTCCGGTTCCGATACCGATTCCGATACCGATTCCGATACCATCAAAAGTTTCGATTTTTTCGATTCCCGATTCCGATTCCGATCAATCGTCCCAACACTAGTTTGTATGCGATATATTTTTAATTTTTTTTTTCTGCGATTTTATAGTAAGGATGTATTAGGTTACAATAGATTAGGTTATTATTATTATTATTATTATTATTATTATTATTATTATAGTTGTTGTTATTGTTATTGTTTTTGTAATGGCGGCTAACCTGTTTTTAATTTGTTGATCGCCAATATTATTTGGGAAGTTGTTATTAATAATTGTGTGTTTAATGTCATAGACTGCCATATAAACTATTTTGTAGGTGAATTGCGTTTAGCTCGGCCATTTTATATATATAGGAACATTCACTTTTAAAATTAAGAAGTCTTAATTCTTTACACGCAGGCTTTTTGTACGGCTAGGTAATAAAGTTATCGGTGTCAGCTTTTATTTCTTTATGGAAGGAAAGAATTGAAATACATTAATAAAATATATCGCCATCCTCACCGTCTCACGTTGTAACCTATGCCTTCCCATCATCGAAGCAGTACTCATTCACATGAACAAACCGCTTGATACGAAGGAGGAAAATTTACGCCTAAATGCTTTTAAACGATTTTAATCGACTTTTTCAATAAATTCAATAAATGATTTTTATTTTCATTCATCACGCATCTGAAAACAACTCATGAAAGTCGAAAACGCGCACGGCTATGTCGAATTTCTTTATAAGCTCGAAGAAAACTTTTGAGCTCTAGAAGGATAGCAAGAGAAATAGTCGGGAACTCCCTATTGTATAAAGGGCGTGTGTGAGTATATGCGTGTGAGTATATGCGTGTGTGTATGTGTGTGTGTTTCTTTGTGTGTGCTTGTTTACGTTTGTTTGCGATTAGTTCATCTATTTTCACTTAATCCTGCTTAAACCAAATCAACCGGGTACGTGCGTATGTTGAAACTAATGATAACTACGCGAATTAGTACTTCTTATTTTATTTTTATTTGCGAGTGGCTTTTGTGAAGCTAGCTGTCGGGTACATATGGTGTAGAATGTTCCAAAATGTGTCGTTCAAAGCAATTTGCATTTTATATGGTTCGCTAAAGCTTATCTGTACTGATTTCGCTTTAACTGATTTGAATTTAACACTGGGTGGCCCAGATGTTTGCATTTTACATTAATCTCATCCTCTTCGCCGAATCCGACCCCCTCCTGTCTCTTCTCTCCGTCTTTTACCAACTATTTACCAGCACATATTTTCACTCTAACCTTTCTTCTCTTTCCCTTAGTCTTGATGCATTTATCCATCAGATATATATATATATGTGTGTGTGTGTGTGTGTGTGTGTGTGTGTGTGTGTGTGTGTGTTACAGAAGACCAAAACAACAACGGTACCGTAGGTTTCAACTCCAAAAAAAAACAAAAAAAAAACGAAGTGCCCATTTCAGGAGACACAGATATAAACTGAGGCTGAAAGGCGTCTGACATATGCGACCAGATATTGGTTCTCTTTGTTTTGGATCTAAAACCGATGGTACCGACGTTGTTCTTATCCTTTGTAACGCATTATATGAATAAATATTAAGCTTATATTTTGAAATTTTCTTAATAATCGAGCACTCTGCTCGGGTTCTCTTCCGTTAACCTTATATATATATATATACATATATATATATATATATATATATATATATATATATATATATATATATATATATATATATACTAGCAAAAGTACCCATCGTTGACTGGGTTCAAAAACACCCTACAGAAAATGGACTCTGATTTATGAAAGTATGATAGGTTATGAAAAGGAAGGGTTGTAAAGAGATAGCTTCGAATTTGGGGGTATCAAAACCAAAGCAAAATATGATGAAAGTAAAAATAAAATAGATAAACCCCATAATTTATTATCCCATACCTGTCCGCACTGAAACACTTATCAGAATATTCTGTGAATCTATATTAAAAAATCTTGTTAAGCTTTGTGACATATTTTCATTCTATGGAGGTCAGGTGCGAATGAACACCCCATAATTTTATTATACCATATTTCTTCAAACTGAAACATAATTATCAAAGTATACTTACGCAGATAGATTTGAAAAGTCTTTATTAAAATTTGTGTCTATTTCCATTCTATGGAGGCCAGGCGCGAACGCAGACCCCACAATTTTATTATACCATCCCTATTTAAGTTAAAACATACTTATCAAAGTATTATTATGTACATCTATATCAAAAACACTTGTAAACGTTTTGTTTTTTTAATTTTTTTATTTTTTTTTTCATACTTTGTGGACCAGGCGCGAACGCAGACCCCACACTATTAATGAACCACTGTTCTGCCAGATCCAACATACCCATTCCTGTGTCTCGATACATCTTCTATCATTATATGTAATCAGTTTTTTAAAATAGTCAACCATATAGGAGCCTATTCGTGATCAGACACACACACACACACATACATACACATACAGACATTCAGCTTTATATATATATATATATATATATATATATATATATATATATATATATATATGTAGAGAGAGAGAGAGAGAGAGAGAGAGAGAGAGAGAGAGAGAGAAATATTAATTGAAAATTTATTCAAATCCAAACAAAACAAGCAAAGTAAAGAAAGGAATGCAAAATTAAAAAAAATAAAAATAAAATAAAAAAATAAACTGAAAATACCTGATTGCGCGGAGTTTCGAAAAATAAAAATTTTATCATCAAAGGTAGGGGTTTGCAAAATATACAATAAATTTTGCAGGTTGATGCATTAAAAGAAACTGCGGACATGAAATGAATCATATTTGCATAAAAAGTAATTAAACAGTTAGTGAAAGTTTATTCATAATGTTTATGAGGGCAGAAACAAGGATGGGGGAGATATGGTAAAAATCCATTGAACAAGAAGATAAATTCCAGAAAGAACAGGATAAATAAAAAAAAATCCATTAATAATCCATTGGTAATCCATTGGTAATCCATAGGAATGGGGTCCTGGACATGATTTTAATCTATATCCGATGGTGAGGCCCCAGCTTGTGGGTTTGTGGAGTGTGGAGCCACTCCTTAATTACCATTGCTCTCAGGTCCGCTCTGACACGGAGTGGTAGTACCTGTGAGGGTCCCAACTATGAGTTAAATAGAAATCGACTCGAAAAAAAAATCAAATGTATTCTACTAAAAACTTTTTTTCAAAATCACTGGATTCGGCATTAAATAACCTGAAAAGGATTGATACGCCGTAAAACAATAACAACCAACCAACCATAAGAATAGGAAAACAGAATAACAGGTGTCCAGGGTAAATCAACATTTCCAGAAAATCCGTAAGGCCATGGAGAAGTAAAATTCAAGTTTTTTTTTAAATGTTTTTCTTTTTTTTTATAAATAACGGATAAGGCAATATAAAATAGAACATAGCAAAGCAATTTTAGCAAATGGAAGGTTTTGTTGGGTAAGAAACATCACACAACAGAGAACGCGATTATTTTATAGTAAGTATTTATTTATAATGTTACAGTTCAGGTCAACATGACACTTTAGGTTTCAAAGTTCCCACAAGACTCAATCTATCAATCTGAACAAGATCTTGTTATTTTTTCTGAATAATTTTAGCGATAAAGGAAAAAGTCCGTCTGAATCAAAATCGGTTGCTTCTTGTTTTTAACATAAGAATCCCAGGTTGCTTGACTAACGTACGTAAATATCACACGGATAGGGAACCAGCAAGGGCAGTTGTCATGCTCTATCGTACATTTATCGTGCCGTAATTTGTCGTAGATAATTAGTAAAACTCCTACCTCACCAGCTCAGATAGTGACGCAAACAACCAAAGGCTGTTACATTCGTTGTGATCCTTGTCAACCGTATTGACTTGATCAGGCGTCACCGTCGCCCACAACTAGAAATGGAAGGCGTTTTTATTTATATTTTTAAAATCTTAATTTGTGTAGTTAAAGCGAACAGCTGTTAACTGCAGATAAACTCTGCATATTTATTTAGTTATTTGAATTTTATTTGATTCAAGTCCCAAAGCCATGATAGTTTTGTACTTGCAACGGCCGAAAAAGTTTAACTTTCCCGCCAACATCTCGCGGGACAGATTGCTCTTGTGTTAGAGCGAGCGGGTTTTCAGTTTTCTCGGAGACATTCTCGAACGACGATTTTCTAACGGTATTTTCAAATCATAAAATTTTTTATCGTCATGTCGCAATTCCTTTTTGCGATTTTTTTTAATCCTCATAAAAAATGGCCATGCTCAAAAGTACATACGTTTCTCTTTCAACCTTCTTTCTTTCTATATCTCCCCCCTCTCTCTCTCTCTCTTTCTCTCTTTCTCTCTCTCTCTCTCTCTCTCTCTCTCTCTCTGTAACAGAGCGCGAACGTGCGTATGCATATATATGTGAAATGACGTCAACGATAGAGAAAAAAAAAGACTATAAAAAGGACGATCACAGCAGAGACGTGGGTGACGTCACAAGCGTTATGCGTGGAGGGAGAATGAGGAAATAAATATCGTTGCTATAAAAATAAAGAAGTTTGAGTTATCCTTTGTCTTAGTCTCCTTTGCAACGTAGACTGCATACAATGTGATGGATCTACGTGTGTAAACGTGGGTAACGTTACATCTCCCCTTCTTTTTTCTCTCTTCCTCTTTCTCCAAAATGTACTACCCCCTATTCTTTCCTTGGTTTGTTTTCTATCTTTCTTTATCTCACTCGTTTTCATTTGTACACTGTCTATATTTCATTCGATCTCTCTTTTTTTTACCTCCTTTTCTCTCCCTTTTTATCTTTATTTTTTCGTTCTACTGATTTTGTCTCCCATTCATCTACGTTTCTATTTCTCTACCTTGCATCAGCTTTCTATCTTTTCGAAACTTTTCTCTCTCACATTTTCTCTCTATCTCCCTCTTTTTAGGAATTATTTTGTTTTGACGTCTGGATTACTTTTAATATCATTATTTGAATTAGTTTTACACAAACAATTATCGTTTACCAATAAAATACGTTATTTTACGCTTTCACGCCATATTTTGTCTTACGGATAGTATATAATAACTAGGGCTGTGACAACAGAATATTTCTTTCCATTCTTTTGACGCTCAAGTATATATCAGACACAGTAATATACAGCCAATCAACCGACAACCACATCTATATAAAAACATACAAGATATTAACGGATATATATAATATATATATATATATATTATATATATAATATATATAATATATATTATATATATAATATATATATTATATATAATATATATATTATATATATAATATATATATATTATACATATATATTATATATATAATATATATATAATATATATAATATATATATTATATATAATATATATTATATATATAATATAAATATATATTATATATAATATATATTATATATATAATATATATTATATATATAATGTATATATACATATATAATATATATACATATGTTATATATATAATATATATAATATATATAATATATATATATATATAAGCATAAGCCGTACCCGGCCACGCGTTGCTGTGGCTCAGTTTGTAAAAATGGAACACATTCCTCATAAAAAATTTCATTTTGTATTGTTTATTTATTTTATTATTTTTGCAATTTTTTTTATCTATAAAAGTTGGGTTTTTTTCCCCCAAGAAAAGGTGATTATTTTTACCATAAATTGTTAGGTGAAAGTTTTTTTTTTCAGGAAAACTTTTTTTTTAAAAGAAAGTTGGCAGTAAACATTTTTTTTTGAAAACAGAATTTTTATTATAAAAAGAAAAGATGAATGTTTTATATGAACACTGTAAATAGTTAGGTGAAAGTAGAGAAAAGTTAGATTTTCTTTCAAGAGAATGTACAAATTTTTTTTGTCAATAGATGTTAAGAAAATAAACAGAAAAAATACTCCCATCATTAATTAATTCTGCAAAAAAATAAATAAAATGTTGGTCTAGTGTTTCCACATTTGAACAACGCTCGGCTGAATCCGGTGATTGCCGGTCGAACCCTAAACTAATTGGAATCCGGTGCGGGGAAAGGGGGTTAAATTCTGCATGAGTACCATTCTTTTTAATTTTGTCTTTTGTTCAATTTTTTGTGTGGGCTTTTATCGCTAGCAAACTAAGAAATTTAACCAAAATGCAAAAAATTCAACAATTAAATAATTTTAATAAGTGTCAAGCTCCTAATACAAATCCTAGTAAATCAGTCCCCCTTATTGGAAACACTGAAAGGAAGGACGAAACCAAATTATTGCCAGTATGTTTGGGAGAGGTGCCATTACATAGGTGTAATGCGGCCATTAAAAATGATGATCAGAACTTTAATAATTCAACTTACTATTTTTTTGAAGCTTATAACTACTTGAAAATATAATTCAAACCCTAATTTTTTTCAATTAAAGGAGAAAAGACCAAATTTAAAAAAAAATAACAGGTTTAATAGCAAATAATGCAATATTTGTTTCTTTAAAGCGGTTTTCTTTAAAAAAAATATAAAGAAAATCAATATATTTTGACTTGCTTATAAATATATGTATATATATGCCAAAAAAATCACTTACCTAAAAAAATATTATTAAATGGGTACTTCCATTCTTCATTGTTAAGAATTTATCCATATTTATATTTTAAATTCCATGTATTTTTTAAATAAAATGATTTTTTACATCGAGGGTACTAGAAAATTGCATTTTTGTAACATGTTTTGCGCGAACCGTTAAATAGCTGCTGCTGCTAAAATGAAATTTATGAAGTATGGCTTTGTCCAAGGGCATAAATAATGTCTCTTTTTTATTGCGTGTTAACCAAAATTAGTATTTTTCATCCTCCGTAGTTAAAAAAGAAACGCACATTCACTTATAAGTTTTTCCCCTAGAACAAAAAATCCGTTTCATCGATTTAAAAAAAATTCTTTTAATGAAATACACGAGTTTTTAATTGGTATACTTTAATACTTCTTCATGAACTATTTTTTTTTAATATCTAAAAAAAGAAAACATTCAATGAGATAGAAAAATTTGCCGTCAGCGTCTGGTATTTACTTGACGATGTAAGCATAACATGAGCTTTCATTAAAAATAAAATAAACGTTTTAAAAAAAAAGGTTTTACACTTTGGACTTTACAGGTAAATTTCCAAAAAACTAATCTTTTTTTTTTTAAATTGGAATATTTTCTTTATTGATCTTTTATCTTCAATTTGTGATATATAAAACTTTGACACATAAATTAATTATTTAAATTTTAATAAACATTTCAAAATGGGGGTGTGAATTTGAAAAAAAACGTTTGTGTAAAATATTATATTTGGTTTATTGGAAAGAGCATAAAATTTCACATTGGCCCTGAAAATATCGTAAAAATTGAACCAATAGAAAAATTTTGATAGATTTTTAAAGTTTAAAAATTGAAAAATATTTAACTCGTAAAATTCTATTGATTTTATTACGTAAAAAAATGGCTGCATGAAGGCACGCCGGTA
>NC_136507.1:71697071-71717071 GCF_053919585.1 Euprymna scolopes
CATAATAATCAAGAGGTAATATATATTGGTTCCACATCTGGCCCAATAAAACATAGAATTTCAACGCACAAACATTCTTTTAAAAATAACTCTCTATCAAACCAAACTACTCTATCCAACTATATTTGGCAACTAAAAAATAGCAATATTTCTTTCAACTTAAAATGGCAAATAATTGAGACTTGCAAATCATATAAACCAGGAGATAAATTTTGTACATTATGTACAAAAGAAACCGTAAAAATTTTAAAATATGAAGATATAAAAAGCACAACCAAACTAGTAAATTCAAGACACGAGCTTCTATCGTGTAATCATAAACGTTGGTTTAAATTTAATAAATATAAACCACCTTAAATCATTAAAAATTACTCATTAGTAAAAATAGATTTTTTTTTTTTTTTTATTTTTTTTTTTAATAAATTAAGTTAAACCAATTACCGCCCTTAGACTCGTAAATCAAATAATAAATAAAGCCATGACAATTATCTCCCCTTAAAAACTTGCAAAAAAAAAAAAAAAAAAAAAAAACTCTCTCTCTATAGATATTAACTGTAGCGTCTCTAAATCAAAATACGCTAACGGAAACAATTTACTGCACGAGCGTCGCCCTTTTAAAATTCATCATTCAATAAAATAAAAAGCTATAGCAAACATCTAAATGACTACTTTAAATACAGTTCCTGATTTCAAAAAAAGAAAAACCAAAAGGTAATTATATATCTATATATTTTTAAATCAAATTTATTATGTAAATTCAAAAATATATATATTTTTTCTACTCATTTCTATCTCTAACCTATACCAATTTCCTTATTAATTTTCTTATAAATTTTATATCCAAACCTTTTACTTCAATTTTTCAGATTCATCTGCCTTACTTTTAATGCTAGGTTTATTTTTGGTGTCTTTTCAATTCAATAGAAATCCTCCTAAATTTGCTGATGAGGAGACCGTGCTTACCAAAAAAACTATGTATAATTATTCTACGTGACTTCATGTATACCACAAATAAAAAGCACGGATTTCCGAAACGATCGTACAGATAATTGACTTTGTTGTTGTTCCTTCTTATGAAAATGATTTTTAATTTAATTAAATTTTGATTTTTAAATTTTAAAAATTTTAAAACTTTTAAATTATAAATCACATTACTTAATATTGAATTAGCTCTAGGACATTTAACTATCGAGCTTATTATATATCTAAATTACAACGAGCATTTCCTGTATTTTAATTAAACTAGTAATTTCACTATTACATTAAAATACACTTAGCTCTTTAGACTATTATTCTAATCTCCTTTATATATATATATATATATATATATATATATATATATATATATATATATATATATATATATATATATATATCCAAGAGTCAAAACAATGAAAATATATATATATATATATATATATATATATATATATATATATATATATATATATATCTCCAAGAATCAAAACAATGAAAAGACTATGCTGTTGTCACAGCCCTAATGCGAAGACATAATAGAGTGTATAAATATCTCTACTGGACCATTTGTAAAAATGTTGAATATCGAATGCAGCAACAAGTCTTGGGAATATTATACCAGAAACAACAGTTGGGAATAAGTCATACACCATCCATTATGGCTATGCGATTCCTACAGCTATGTACCTAGAAAACGGTGCTATTAAACCTGACATAGGGATATGGGACAAGAAGGAGAAAGAAGCAACCTTTGTAGAAGTTAGTTTCGATGTTTTTCGCAGTCATTTTTTGCAAGTAATTCAAGCCTCGCGTTCACGATGTCGCTTAAAAGGCGTTATTTCGACTGCACACCGGTAAGACAGCTTTTTTTCCACCTCTTTTTCCTCTGGCGCATTAAGGGTTCGAACTTTCTTACTACTCATATATATATATATATATATATATATATATATCAGAGAGGCGGTAGCACTCTCTATATAGGGATGGCCCGTACACGCCTATATACGCCTACAAAACAAAACTATCCAAATCGAAACTAAAATCAACTTATAAGTTTCAAAAAGCACATATTCTTACAGAGAAGCGTCTTACCAATCCACCGAGTGTCAGAACGTCGGCTAAAATGTCAAAAGAGAGCAAAAAAAAAAAGGCTACAAAAATGGCCAATTGTTCTTCTTTCTTCATTCTTCTTCTTCTTCTTCTTCTTCTTTTGTCTTTCTTTTGAGATGATGTATCTCGGTGTACGAACGGTCTCTGACAACAGTTCAAGCATCAATCGACTGCTCTTTACACGGAGAAGTGCAGTGACCCATCGCTTTTTAGCTAACTCCATAATTAAATAAGATTACGTGTAATAACAAGTTTTAAACACTATATACCCAATGTAGACAGACCACTTCGAACACGGAACTTCTCTCAACAGGGACAGCTCCAAATAATACACCGGATGCTCACAGACGTTCCAGTTTGCCAGTGGCCTATATTTCTTGACGCTGAATATTTGAGGTGAACGTTAAGGTTTTTTCTTTAAACAGTAACCCACCAGCGTTAATGAAACCACGAAATCTTTATCTCAGTTGATCAAAATTGTTATAAGAGTAACATATCAGCAAGTACGACGTCAAAAAACTGTTATAAAAACAAATAATTCTTCAGATTTTGGACTGTAAAATATGTACAAAATGTCAATGCTGTGACCAGGATTCGAACCTACGTTAGCACGGCCACAACGTGGGGTCCTAACCTCTAGACGATCACGGCTAACACTGACGTTTGTCGCTCTTGGCAGAAAGACACATGACTACTGTCAAACTATTGAAAAATAAGGAGGAAACTTGAAATTCTCACGCATGCGCAAAAATACACTATAGCAACCATTGTTAAATGCAGTTGAATCTCTTCGCTCGCTAAGAAAAGTAGATCAGACCAGTTCTTCTAAGAACTCACCAAACGCCAAAGGAAATAAGTTAAATTAACCGCAAAAGAAACTGCAAGAAAGTCATCTTCTAAGAACTCACTGGAAGCTGACCAAAAAGAATCAAAATCCAAGCCCTAGCCACAAAAATAACTAGATATTGTGGCTACTATACACAATCTACTAATAAAAACAAGTAAGTTTTCTAAAATAAACTACAATAAATTAACCAAGTAACCTCACACTGTCACTGATTAGGACTTCATATAAAGATATCAACTACACTATTGGTGTATATACCGTTCCACACTTTAACTATTGGTGACGGGGCAGTATCTCAATTCTACGAGAGTTGTCTTGCTATAAGATAAGTGATATTATAGTAAGATACACATAAGTGAAGTGTTATATGTTTACATTTAATAAAAAATGCCAAAGTCAGCACGTAGTAAAAAATCTCAGAGAAATATAGACTATGAAAAAAACAAAGTCAAGGTATTATCTGAGCAAAAGGAATACTATCAGAAAAATGCTGAAATAATAAAAATTAAGTATCATGCAAATCCTGAGGCAAAGAAGGCTGCCTCACGTGCTGACTCAAAAGCACGGTATAACAGGGATTCTGAGGAGAAAAAAGCTGCCTCACGTGCTCTTTATAACAAAGAACCAGAAAAAAGAAGGCTGCCTCACGTGCTCTTTATAACAAAGAACCAGAAAAAAGAAGGCTGCCTCACGTGCTCTTTATAACAAAGAACCAGAAAAAAAGAAGGCTGCCTCACGTGCTGACTCAAAAGCACGGTATAACAGGGATTCCGAGAGAAAAAAGCTGCATCACGTGCTTTTTATAACAAAGAACCAGAAAAAAAGAAGGCTGCCTCACGTGCTGACTCAAAAGCACGGTATAACAGGGATCCCAAGGGGAACAAAGCTGCCTCATGCACAAACTATTATAAATATAAATATCAAAAACTGCCAAATCTTTGCCAAAACGCCAAAGAATGAACCAAGAAAAATTTAATAGTGAAGGTATGAACATTTTAGAACTTTATAATACTCTAACTGTTTTATCAGAGAGGCGGTAGCACTCTCTATGTAATATAGAACCGATGGAGGACCAAGAGGCAACTTCTAAGGCCCAAAACCCAAAGACCTAAAACCCAGCAGGAAGCGACCTGCTACTAATGGAGGCGGCAATGAGCCGCCTCCTAAAAAAGACAATACTATCATGAATGTAAGTTTAAAAATAAGACTGTAAGTAAAAATACTAATTAACAAGAATAAAAAAGCATTGGAAATGCAAAAGGATATAGGGATGGTATGCCAAAAAGTATACAAACAAGATAGCTATGAATGGCTAGGCACATGGAAATAGAATTGCATCCAAAGTATAGCCCTATAGCTTTTTACAACCGTAATGATGGCACGGAATGAAGATTGGAGAAAAGCTATAGGGCTATACTTTGGATGCAATTCTATTTCCATGTGCCTAGCCATTCATAGCTATCTTGTTTGTATACTTTTTGGCATACCATCCCTATATCCTTTTGCATTTCCAATGCTTTTTTATTCTTGTATATATATATATATATATATATATATATATATATATATATATATATATATATATATATATATATATATATTTGCTCAACCA
This sequence comes from Euprymna scolopes, assembly GCF_053919585.1. NCBI lineage: Eukaryota > Metazoa > Mollusca > Cephalopoda > Sepiida > Sepiolidae > Euprymna > Euprymna scolopes. Next base: position 71,701,619 of record NC_136507.1, read on the forward strand.
ACACCCTTACACACATCTCCACTTTCTTTTCCGTCATGGGTTCGAGCCTGCCTGTCTGCCTGCCTTCTACAACTTTTTTTTTTTTGCTCAACACGCCTCCAAACACCTGGGCAACGTCGGGCACCTAGTCTAGTTGTTATAATATAGAAGCCCCGACATCTCTTTGGGAGAACATGCTTCCCCAATTTTGACAAAAGTTTTGAAAAAAATTTTTTTTTTTGAAAACTCATTTCTTTTAGAAGACACGGTCGCGTGCATGTGGGACAAGAAAGAGAAAAAAAGGCAACCTTAGTAGAAGTCAGTGTCTCCAAAAACTATCTGGCAAATATACTCAGTGCACCAAGTGCAAGAGATAAACAATAACATTTAAAAGGGACTGTTAAAAGGGACTGTTAGAATCCTAGAAAAATTTATTGGCAGAAATGTTTGAAATAGGGGGTGAATGTCTACCAACCGGTAGGATGCCCATTTCCGGCTGAAACAAAATAATAAGAAAGCTGACAAAAGGGAAACAGGAAAATGAAAACGAAATACTAAGACCTTATGTATGACACACAAAAAAAAAGAAACTGGAATCTTAGGAAGATAAACACCATTCAAGTCATAATAAGAGCAACCGGACACATGAAAAATAATTTTAAAAAACACCTGTCAAATATAGCCGGTGAACCAAGTGCAAGAGAGATGCAAACCATTGCACTTAAAAGAACGATGACAATTTTTAAAAGATATTTTGATTAGAATGCATGAGATAGCAGGCGAATGTCTGGCATCCGGCAAGATGCGCCATCCACAGCTAGAACAACATGATAAAAATTAACAACAACAAAACAAAACTCCGTGTTGAAGCTCGACTGGACACATGGAATAAATAACTACAACACAGAAGTAAAGTAGAACAGATATATTGAAAACAAGAAAGTATATACAAATATTTACATAGAGTCCATTGGTATAGTCATGGGGAGACCGTCCCTAGAGAAGGTGTCGGCTGGGTGGTCGTCGACTCTCGATCTCGTGTCTCTCTGAGTCTCTCGCTGAGTCTGTCGTTAGGTCTCTCTCGTCTTTACGGTACCAACCATATTTATATAGTTGACATTCCACATATGCTAATTAGGTAGATTCTACCACAACACTCCTGTACAGTTTATTTTTTAGTATTCCATCCAAGAAGTCATTATCTTTTTAAAAGATATCGTACACCTGGATTGTGTTTAATAGTTAGCAACCAAGATGATGTCGGACACTTTATGTTTCCATACAAAGATTAGCTTCCAAGAATAAACCTGTTCTCACTTCAGCAGCGAAAGATGTGAGAGGACATAATTCTGGTACACAACGCCATCCCTCGTCAAGTCATTGTCTCGGTGGGAAATCGCAAAGGATGTACCATCGTCGCTTTTGTTTTAAAAAAAAAAACTGACAACATTCCCTACCTGTAATTCTGATCCATAGAACATCCCTCCAGGAGAGGTTATGACGATGCCTACCATATTCAGATTTAAAGAGACCATGGACTGTATTCAGGCTGTATATACGATGGGCGTGCAATAATTAATGCCCCTTACCCACTTCCATTAGTAGTAGAGCAACGAAACTTGGCACAGTTATCAGTCTTTCTCTACATAGGAACCCCCCAGAGTTATGCATTTCTCTCATCGTTTTGATGCAGCTCTGGAGACCGTTTTTGTAGAACACCCCAGGTTGGTCCTCCAACCACGACATGATTCAGAAATCCAGGCTGCATCATCTAGAAAACGCTTTCCTTTCAAAAACAACTTCATGGCTGGGAAGAGGTGAAAGTCAGAGGGTGCAAGGTCAGGAGAGTATGGAGGATGGGAAAGGATTTCATAACCACACTCCCGTGCTTCTGATCTGGCGACATGCGAGTTGTGGACCGGAGCGTTGTCCTGCAGGAGGAGGGTACTTTTGCTGATCTTGCCCCGCCTCTTGATTTTGATAGCTTCCCTTAATTTCCTCAAGAGTGAAGCATAAAAGGCTCCTGTAATTGTGGTACCCTTTGCCAGGAAATCTGTCATCACTACTCCGTCCTGGTCCCAGAAGACTGTGAGCATGACCTTGCCAGCGTAGGGCTGCACCCTTGCCTTTTTTGGAGGTGGTGAGTTCAAGTGCTTCCACTGTATTGATTGACCTTTGGTCTCTGAATCATAGTGATGGACCCAGGTTTCACCCTGTGTAATCAATCTTTTGAAAAACTGTGACTCATCTTCTTGGCACATCTCCAAATTCATCCTCGAGCACTCGACGCGTTCTCGCTTCTGAAATGGAGTGAGCAACCTGGGAATCCATCTGGCAGACACCTTATGCATATGCAAATGGTCATGAATTATAGTTTCTACAGACCCTGTACTAATCTTGACATCTTGGGCTATTTGGCGAATAGTAAGGCGCCGATCTTCCAAAATGACAGCCTCAACTTGACGGACAGATGCCTTATCAATGGCAGAAGGGGGGCAACCAGGTCTGGGAGCTGTTTCCACGGACTTCCGGCCATGTTTGAATTCACGATGCCAGCGTTTTACAAGGTCATATGATGGGGCATTATCACCATAAGTTTCTTTCATTTCATCAAAAGTCTCTTGTGGTGTGCGTCCTTTCAAATACAAAAACTGGATCGCTGCTCGACATTCAACCGGCTCCATTTCACACCTGACTCAGTTCAAACACCTGTAAAACAGAAACCACAATTAGTTCAGAGCTGTAATTTGCCACATAACCCGTAGAGATATAAATCATTGCACATGCAAAATTTCAAAATAGATCAGACAACTGGAAGTGGGTCAGAGGCATTACTTATTGCACGCCCCTCGTAAAAGAAAATATCTTTTAAATACACCATGACGTTTTGTATTCAGCTATTTTATAGGTGCTGCTACAGTTTTGAACAAGGCACAAATCGATTTTTTGTTCGGCATCTTCCGGCCATTTACGTAAACAGCCTAAGGGCTTAGCTAATCAGTAGGTTCAAGAATACGACAACTATCGTTTTTTGGGTGATATGGCCCCAAAGAGGAGAAGGAGTGGAGTTTTCTGCTGACACTTCCTTAGGAGAACACTGAAACCCAAGTCTACGTTAACTCCAAAAGAAAATTTGCAAAGTTCTAGGAACTCTTTGATTAAGCTTAAAATTCACTTTTATTTCCACAGACTGCTCTGTGTTTGAACCAGATTATATCGACTAAAAATTTTCTAGTTCGGAAATCGTAACCGTTTTACGAGTTGTAAAAAAACAAAACTAAAAAAACAACTCGAAATAAAAGAAAACTACATCTAGCTTGTTTAAATTGGCATAATATATATATACTAGCAGGCTGCTCGATGTTGCCCGGTCGTAAAATACGCATACCTACTATATTTTAATACGTCCAGAATGTGAGACATGTGCATGCGAGTATTATGCCTTTTCTAAACAGTTGACTTATTGTAAGTAATAACAGCAAAAAAAAAAAAAAAAATACTCGAGCGGAGATCGGAACCAAAACCTAAAGACTGTGAGCCAAGTACGATAGCCATAAGCCAGCGTGACACAATCTTAAAAGAATGTTTCCAAACTTACTTATACTTAACAAAAGGAATCTGTCATGTGCACTATTCACGCATGCACATTCGTCAAACAGTTGACAATCAAATGACCCCCCACGTACAAATTTTCAATTTTCACCACTTAGAAGCTCTTTTATCCAGATAAAAACCGATTAAAAAGTTTTCCACGTGTCTGAATACTCTACGAAATTTCAAGTATGTAGATCAAAATTCGTTGAGCATATAGATTGATAAGTGTCCTCGCACATACACATTCTCACTTATATATATATATATATATATATATATATATATATATATATATATATATATATATATATATATAACTACTTCATTTACTCACACAAATTTAATATACGAAAGTATAGATTTATGCGTAAACTTTAAGTATTTACTTCAAAAGTGCTCAATACGTAGGTAGAGCTAGTTAGTAATTCATAAAATATATATGGCGATTAAGCTATACTGAATATTCTGCGTTTCATCCACTGTAGGATTCGTCAGGCTTAGGCGCATAAGCCTGACGAATCCTACAGTGGATGAAACGTAGAATATTCAGTGTAGCTTAATCGTCATATATATTTTATAAATTACTATATATATATATATATATATATATATATATATATATATATATATATATATATATATATACTAGCAGGAAGATCTGACGTTGCCTGGTATTGAATGATGATCAACGAATGTTTCATACAGCGATATTTTTATTGTTATAGAAATCGGTGCAATCACTCAGTTTTGAATCAATTGTTAGAGATCCATTGCAATGCACCGGGAGAAGAGCCAGGTAAGCCCAAGAATGAACTACTGTTGCCACATCTGGGCAGGAACTGCTAGAAAGGACTTATCCTGTCTTGATAGAGTTCAAAATAGACTTCGTAGCCTCTTAGGGGATGTCCTTTTCTCTTCCTTGCAACCTCATTCTCACAGAAAAGATGTTGCGTCCGAATCTAAGCGAACACCCAACAGACATACTTATCAAGAAATCATCTCATCAACGAGACGCCACAAACTTTAACATAAAGACACGAATTTTAAAGTAAGCCCCCCTCCTCCTACCCCCACATATTCCCCTTTCCCCTCCATGTATCCCTATGCCCTCAGCCACACCAGAAATGAACTTCCCAGACCCTCCCTCACAAGTTCGTTAAACTCCAAAACTAAAACATTACCGACATACCAAGCACCCCCTCCCACCTTTCCCCCTTGTTCCCTTCCTCTTTTTTCCGCTCTTCTCGCACCCTTCCCCTGACATCATTCACTCTTTCATCCCATCATAACGAACATTTCTGTAAAACTCTGAGGGAGCTACAGACGGCCAAAAAAAACGGCCGGGTAGCTGAAACAATAATGTAACTTAACAGAAAGATACGGTAATAAAAAATAAAACGTATATATATATATATATATATATATATATATATATATATATATATATATATGTACATATATAAATATGTATATATATAAATATACAAATATATACATCTATATATAAATATACATATATATATATAATTACACATATATATAAATATACATATATAAATATACATATATATAAATACACATATATATAAATATACATATATATACATCTATATATAAATATACATATATATATATATAAATACACATATATATATAAATATACATATACGAGCAAACAGTTAATAAAAGACTGTTTCATTGTTATTGATGGCGGCAGATCTTGTTATTTGAACTGGTTTCTTACGAGTCATATTGTATGTGATTACAGATTTAAGGCGGCCTGCAAGAGGAGCATAATTGTTGTATTTAATCTTTTCCTTTGTCCTGACTTCCATAAGGCATTATTGAAGAAAGTAGCATTTTGATTAAAAGTTTTTATCAGCAGAAAGAGCAGAAATTCTTCTAGTGACGGATGGTACTATAGTTTTTATAATTGAGTTGAGTTGGTTCGAAGATTTATGGACATCTAAAAGCGTAAGATTAGGTTTATGATTAAGATTATCAGTTTCGGTTTTAAGATTAAGTGTAACATCTAAAAAATTAGAAGTTTTTTTGTTTGGTTCGATAATTATATAAAGGCCAAAGTTATTAAAGAAGTTATGTAATTTTTTAATTGTTTTGTTGTACTCTCTTGGCCTGGCTGTTGTAGTAAAAAGGGCATCATTACTATATTGTTATGTACTCGGAGAAATTATTTCAGTGAAGTTATGAATATTCATAGAAGTCAGTAAAAGTTTAGCTTCAGACTTAATGGAATCTAAAGTCTTAGGAGGGACTATTTTATAAGATTTATTCAGTTATTTATACAAAAGTTTTTTATATGTAGGATAGTCAACTTTATAATAATTTTTTGTCTCATCAGCAGGGACGAATATGTTTATTCTTTTTAACTTTTTCGGCAAAATTATTTATTTTTCGAGTAATCGGATTATAAGGGCGTTTTTGTTTCTTAAATTTAAGTTTTTTGACTAAAACTAACATGAAATTCTGAAACTCCTCGAGGTAAGGGTTGTATTTGGGGTGGGCAGGGGTTTTTAATCATAAAATTTGGCAACAATTCTTTCGAATATAAATATATATATAAATAAATATATATATATATATTTATATATATATATAAATATATATACATAAATATATATAAATATATATATAAATATATATAAATATATATATATGTATGAATATATATATAAATATATATATATATAAATATATATATATGTATAAATATATAAATATATATGCATAAATATATATATAAATATATATAAATATGTATAAATATATACATGAATATATATACATATAAATATATATATATAAATATTTATATATAAATATATATATAAAAATATCTATCTATAAATATATATATAAAGTTAGATATAAATAAATAAATATATATATACATATATATATACATATATATATATATATATATATATATATATATATATATATATATATATATATATATATACACATATATATATGCTACGATTCTTGTTCCTTAGAAGCGCTGGTTTAGTTTGAATAAAATAAAATATTACAAAATAAACAGACATTTATTTTATTCGAAATTTATATTGAAATTCATATGAATATATAAATATACGTATACATATGTAAATATTCATATATATATATATATGAATATATACATATATGTAAATATACATCAATGTATATGAATATACTTCTATATATACATATATATTAATATACATATATATATAAGTATACATATATATAAATATATGTATATAAATATATATATATAAATATATATATATATAAATATATAAATATATATAAATATATATATAAATATATATAAATATATATATATAAATATATATTAATAAATATATATAAATATATATAAATATACATATATATCAATATATATATATGTAAATATATATATATATATATATATATATATAAATATATGTATATAAATATATATATATAAATATATATATAAATATATATATAATATATATATTAATATATATATGTATAAATACATATATAATATATATATAAGTATATATATAATATATATATATAAATATATATATAAATATATATATATAAACATATATACATAGATATGTATATGCATACACACACACACATATATATAGTTAAAAATAAATATATATATGTAAAAATATTCTTGACCTTTATATATCTAATTTTAAATAGATAGGAATGTAAATATACTAAATAGTAATCATAGTGGGGGTGATAAGTAGTTAAATGTGGAAATTGATGAATCACACAGGTAAGAAATTCATTTTTATAGCATGAAAAGGTTAGTAATTGCAATTTAGAATAGGAAATTGTATCAAATGTTTGTAACATGTCTTCTTCCTAAGATTAAGGGAGGTGGTGTTTGATCAACACTGCTGGGGAGCCATGATGTAATATACTGTTTTGTTTTTAAATCCCCGAAACAGTGTTTCATGGTAAATAACTGATGATCCCTTGAAAAATAAATTATTAGTACTTTAGTAAATTCGAGAGCGAGTTGATGCATATATTGAGTTGATATATATTATTCACATACATATATATATGTTCGTGTTGAGACGAATAATCGGCATCGGAAATTAGCAAAATCCAATTTTGGGGGGTTATTGGAATCGGAAAAATGTGTGCCTATTTACCGATACCAAAAACGATTGCTTTTACTATCCTTTTCTATCTGATTTTTTAAAACAAAATCTTCCACTGCTAGTAGTAATAATGAAATAGTAGGTCTTCACTGATTGTAAACTACCAATAAAAATAAATTCGAGCGATCACCCCCAACAAGTCTGTTTGGGAAAACATATGTATATTTAAAATGCATTTTTACGATAATCGGAAAAAATGATAATAATATAGTTAAATATTTATAGATTTATAAATGATCGGTGTCAGTTATCGTATCGGAATCGGGAATTTAATACGGGATCAATAATTGTATCGGAATCGGGAAAAATATTTGAATCGTCCCATCACTAATATGGAAACTTAGACCTAAAATACCTTTAAAAACCCAACATTAAGTGACCCAGATATCTTTCCTTATTTACGCACTACGCAACCGTTTGATGAATACGATTTGAAGTCAATTACACTCGCAATTCATGTTACATATTCTTTCGCTAGGATTTTCCTCGACTGGAGGGGGGGAGTTCACAAGCGGAGTTAATTCAACGGCAGGTCCGTTTACACCGTTTCCAGGCAACGCTATAGCATTATTGATGCCCGGCACTGTTCATATCTAGCTGGGATGTCTTCTTTTTATATATATATATATATATATATATATATATATATATATATATATATATATATATATATATATATATATGTCCATCTATGAATTCTGACGATGCTAGTTGGATTTTTCCTCTTTGAGGATTTTCCTCTAGCTGAAACAATTTGTAAACTCATTCTGGACTCACAGTAATAAATTTCCTATATATATATAAGTTCTGCCATCTACATCGTTTCCCCCACCCCCAATCATTAAATCCGTTTCTCCTTTAGCTTACACTATTTTTATATACAGTTGAACCTCTAGATACGAAAGACTCTGCTTACGAAATTTTCATCTTACGAAACGTGATGTGGACATTTTTTTTTTTTTTTTTTACATACGAAAATAATTACAGGTTATGAAAGATACGAGTGACAGAAAGACTATTTTTATGTACCTAATTTTTCAAAAATATTTTTTGTAATTGGGGTTTTATTCAATATTAGATTTTTAAAGTAATTTTCTGTAAATATGTGTTTATCTGGAAAACATTTTTTCTGTAACTTTATTTTTTTATGAATTTATTTATTATTATTGGTATAATTTTTTTTTCTACCAGCATAAAAATTTTAAAAAAATGAAAAATTAATGTGTGCATTACCACTTTTTTTTTTTAATATGTCATATTTCCCAGTCGTATTTTATTAAATTAAAGTTTATACTTGGGTGTTAGAGATAGCAAGTGAAGGCGGTTCATTTTATTCTAGTTTTAGCCTTATTATAAAATTTAATGAGTGTTTTCAGAGGGTATTGAACGGTATGGAACGGATTAGACGATTTACGAGTAAAACATCTTTCAGTATACGAAAATTACAAGATACGATAGCCAAGCCAGAACCATTTACTTTCATATATATATATATATATATATATATATATATATATATATATATTATTCAAACACTACCGTGCTTGAATATATGGTTAAGTGGCAGTTTTAGTCATTTAGCACTGCTTTAAAGCTTCATCGCTCACTCATTTTTCGACCAAATTTCAAACAATTATTACAGCTTATAGATCACCTTCTCAGCTATATTGTGAAAAAAATTCAATTTTCGTTCAGTAAAATAAAAATTATGATGAATTTTCTGGTGTTCAAAATTGTAAAAATATGTAAGAAGGCGAGCGACGCTTTTTATGACTAGTTTCCATAGCAACCACGTTTCTTCAGCGACTACTGTTGCTACTAATTACGAAGTAACAAATGAAACAGAGAGAATGTTATCATAAAAGCGAGATAATTGGGGGATTGTACTGAAAGCAGACGAGTGCCGTACATTGTTATTACATGTGTGTTACATGATATTGTAGTAAAAATGTAATAAATTTATAATTTAAAATATTGCAGCATTAAGAATTTTTAAAATTCAATTTATAACATTACATAATCGATTCTTAATGCTGCAATATTTTAAGTTATAAATTTATATTTTTTACTAGATATCTCGTCCTTTTCTTTCTTTTTCCAGTCTTAACAACTAGCCTTGTTCTTTTCCATGTATAAGCTTAACCATATTATATTTCATGCTCACATTTTTCTATTGTAATACATATATATATATATATATATATAAGAATGGGCTCATTCAGTTTTTGACAGGGTTCAAAAGAGAGTCGCCAACCTGATAGGTCATGAACTGTCATCTAGGCTTCAGCCTCTGTCCCATCGACAAAATGTTGCATCCCTCTGCTTGTTCTACAAGTACTTTAATGGTTAATGCTCTGACCAACTACAAGCACTTGTACCCCCCCCCCCCCCGACATGCAGCTAAATCCCACCCCTTCACAATAGAGATAATTGGTTACTTTCATATATATATATAAAAAAATCATTTTCATTTGTCTGTCACGCTTAAGTTTGAAATAACATTTTCGTTTGCCTGTGATGTTCTAGTTTTAAACAGCTTTTTATTAATCAATCGCTCTTAAATTTAAAATAGTGTTTCTGTTAGTCAGTTGAGCTTAAGTTTGAAAAAAGGTTTCTCTTATTCAGTACGCTTTAGATCAAAATAGCATTTTAGTTGGTCAATCATACTTGAGTTTAAAATAGAATTTTAGTTGGTCAATCACACTTAAGTTTTAAATAACATTTTCACCACTGAATACGTAAGTTAAATGGCAGCATCTAAAAAGAATGGAATTATTTTTTTCTTATTTCGCCGAATCCTGCATTGCTTTTTCCTTTTTTTTTTTTTTCTAGTAAATATAAGAAAACTACATGGATGGTTTCGTTTTAACATCATTTTTTTTTTTTTTTGTCCCAAATCCGACATCTGGGATTAATTTCCAGATTTCTTTTACTTATTTTTTTTTTTTTACTCGAGAGGTAAGATGTAATTAGAAGCTTAAAACGAAAAAGGTTTCTTACTAGGTGGGATGTGTACGTGCTATAAGGGAACCATGACAGAGCCCCTCCCCCATTAATCCGGAAAAGGGGACGCTCCTTTAAATTGGTCTTGTTCTTTAGACTTATCTCCCATAAATACGCATCAGGAGAGATGTTATTTTTTATCTCCCCCCCTCCTTACCTTGTATTACAAGAGCACAAGTAGACGAATATTTACAATCACCCGCTTAAAGAAAAAAAAAAGTCCATCATTTGTTAAATTGGCTAATGTTTTGGGATTGAATACTAAAAAATAATTAATTCACTTCACGCACGCTAACATGTATCTCCTGATTTGGACATTTATAAGAACAGGCAGATTTTATTTTTCATGTTGATACTATGCCACCAGGAAGGAAACAAAAAGAGAAAAAAAACGCAAACTGATCTTGACAAAGACGCCATGATCGTCGAAAATTTTGATTTTAAACAAATAAGTAGTTGTTTATTATAAAAGAAAATCTGCGTTTAATTGGCTTTCTAAAACTTATGTATTTTAAATTCAAACAAATAGAATGCGTATGTATTTTTATATCATAATTTTGACAATCATTACTTTTGCGACACAAATTATTTTAAAAGAAGCGCAATTCGTAAAATTGTCTAAGCCTGCTGTAAACGTATCATTACAACTAGTTGCCTTGAAAGCGCTTCCATTTTGAAAACTAGACCCAGATTTGTCTTGTAAATCTAAGAAATGCTAAACAGAAAAACCTCGACTTTACGGAGAGGATATCCAAATTAATATTCACGAAGACAAAAAAAAATCCCTGTACATCTGGTTTTTATAGAAAAAAATGTTTAGTTTTCCACTGAGAACAAAAGACACTCGAGAATTTATTTTAACTCTCGAGAAGAGAAATTACTTTTCGTAGGAAAAATTCATTCGAGTATTCACGTTGTTGTCCTGAATTCTCGTAATGGAGTAAATGCGGTTTCGATCCTTCGTAGAGTTAATATACTTTTTTTCTCGTTGTTTTACCGAGAAAACGAAAATCATGCAAGCTATCGACAGAAAAAGTAATGAAACTTTTGAAAAATATATATTGAAAAACGAAAATCGCTTCTTGCAAAGAGGAAAAAATAAGATATTTGCACAAGCGAAAGTCGACCAGTCTGCAAGAAAAAGTTTCTTTTTTTTTTTTTTCGCCCGTTTGTGCGTTTAAGACCAAAAATTTTCACTTTTAACGAACACTCAAAAATAAAGGCTTTTGGATAAAAAAAAAAAAATTCTAGAACAATAGAAATATCTTATTTCAAATTTGAAAACTTTGCATGATTTTCACAAGCCAAAAGTTAGAAATGAATTATTAGGTAAATTCTTTAGCAATTGACAACGGTGTAATTTTTTTTTTTGGGGGGGGGAAATAAACTTTTCCGCGGTGAGGTCGTTTTTGTCGTTGAAAAAAAAACTTTGTGGAGCCAATCTTATCTTTTTCAAAGAAAGTAGAAAATACGAGTTTGAACAAAAGTTGGTTGTTTATCATAAGGGGTCCTTGAGAGTTATTTTCGAATCCATACGTCGCTAATATTGTGGTCCAGTTTAGGGGGTTACAATATTAAGGTGAAAGAGTCCTGGTTTTCACTGCGAGTGGTTAAACTATGCGTGTGCCCTCAGTATTTAGTTGTTTTTCCACGAAAACAAAATGTGCCACATGTTCGTTTTTAATGTGGGAGAAAACCAGCTCTCCCAAAATGAGGCACTGTGACAGTTTGCAAAAATAAAATTATCTTAGTATAAAAATGTTTCCTCCTCCATTGACTAGGAACAATTAACTTGGGTGCAGCGTCAGAGCAGACACAACGCCCGGCCACTATGCCAACCGATAGGAGAACGCATATGCTCTCTGCTCAACGGAAGAAATGTCTGGCTTACATAGCGCTAAATTAATCCATAATAGATAAAAGGGATGTTAACAACCGCAGACCAATTAGTCAAGTCTGTTTCTAGAAATTCTGCATTCAATTAGTCAAGTGTGTTTCTAGAAATTCTACAGTCAATCATTCCAAGAAGTTTTGCATTCAATTAGTGAAGTGTTTTTCTAGAAATTCTGCGTTCAATTGGTTAAGTGTTTTTATAGAAATTATGAATTCAATTAGTTAAGTGTTTTTCTAGAAATTGTGAATTCAATTAGTCAAAGGTATTTCTATAAATTTTGCATTCAGTTAGTCAAGTGTGTTTCTACAAATTCCGCATTCAATTAGTCAAGCGTGTTTCTAGATATTCTGCGTTCAATTCGTCTAGGGTGTTTCTAGAAATTCAGCATTTAATTCCTGAAAGGTTTGTGTAAAATATTCTATTTAATTAGTCAACGGTATTCCTAGAAGTTCTGCATTCAATTAGTAACGTGTGTTGCTAAAAATTCTGCATTTAATTAGTAAAGACTGTTTCTAGGAATTGTGCATTTAATTTGTCTCGGGTGTTTCTATAAATTCTGCATTAAATTAATAAAAAAGTGTTTCTATAAACTCTGCATTCGATTAGTAAAGTGTATTTCTAGAAATTCTGCCTTAATTTCATGAAATATTTTTCTAGAAATTTTGCATTCTATTAATACACGGTGTTTTTAGAAATTTTGCATTCAATTAGTCAAGTGTTTTTCTAGAAATTCTTTACTTAATTAGTCAAGGGCGTTTCTAAAAATTATGATATTAAGTTGTCTGTGGCGTAGGTAGAATGTCTGCATTGAATTAGTGAATGGTGTTTCTAGAAAGTCTGAATTGAATTAGTCAAGTGAGTTTCTGGAAATTCTTCGTTCAATTAGTTAAGTAAGTTTTATAAAATTTGGAATCTAATTAGCCAATTGTGTTTCATGAAATTTTGCATTCAATTAGTCAAGCTGTTTATAGAAATTCTGCATTAAAATAGTTAAGTTTGTTTCTAAAAGTTTGGAATCTAATTAGCCAAGTGTGTTTCTAGAAATTCTCTATTTAATTGGTCAAGGGTTTTTCCAGAAATTCTGTATTCAGTTAGTCAAGTGTGCTTCTATAAATTTTGCATTCAATTAGTCAAGTTTTTGAAAATTAGTTAGTTCTTGAAAATCTGCATTCACTTGGCCAAGTTATTTCTAGAAATTCTGTATTTGATTCGTCCGGGTTTTTTTTTTAGAAATTCTATATTTCATTAGTCTAAGGTGTTTATAAATATTCTGCATTAAATTAGTTAAAACGGTTTCTAAAAATTCTCCACTTTATTCGCCAAAGGTTTTTTTTTAGAAATTCCGTGTTCAATTAGTCAAAGATGTTTCTAGATATTTTGTATTTAATTAGCTAAGTCTGTTTCTAGAAATCCTTCATTCAATAAGTATAGGGTGTTTCGAGAAATTCTGAGTTCAATTAGTTAAGTATGTGTGCTAGAAATTCTGTAGTACATTAGTCAAGTGCGTTTCTAGAAATTATGCATTCAATTAGTCAACTGTATTTCTAGAAATTCTGTATTCAATTGTTAAGTGTATGTCTCGAAAATCTGCATTTAATTAGTCATGTTTTGCAGGAAATTCTACATTTAATTCTTCAAAGGTTTTTCTAGAAATCTATATTTAATTAGTAAGACGTGTTTCTAAATATGCTGCATTAAATCAGTTAAGTGTTTTTCTAGACATTCTACATTTTATGTGTCAAGGTTTTTTTCTTGTAGATATTCTATGTTTTATTAGTTAATGTTTCTTTTAGAAATTTAGTCATTTAATTGGTCGGGTGTGTTTCTAGAAAGCATTCATTCAATTAGTTAAGAGTGTTTCGAGAAATCTGCATAATATAATCAAATGTAATTCTAATAATTCTGCATTCTATTAGTTAAGAGTGTTTCTAGAAATTCTGCATTCTTTTAGTCAAGTGTGTTTTCTAGAAATTAAGCATTACAGAAGTCAAGTGTGTCCCTCAGAAATTCTGCATTCACTAATCAAGGGTGTTTCTAGAAGTTCTGCATTCAAGTAGTCAAGTGTGTTTTTTTTAGAAATTTTGCATTCAATTAGTCAAGTGTGTTTCTATAAATTCTGTTTCTAATTAGTCAAATGTGTTTCTAGAAATTCTGCATTCAATTAGTCAAGTGTGTTTCAAGAAATTTTGTGTTGAATTAGTCAAGTCTGTTTCTAGAAATTCTGTATTCAATTAATCAAGTATTTTTTTCGAAAATTATCCATTTAATTCGTCAAGAGTTTGTCTACAAATTCTGTATTTATTTAGTCAAATGTGTCTCTAAATATTCAGCATTCAAGTAGATAGGTGTGTTTCTAGAAAGTCTACATTTTATGTCAATGAATTATTAGAAATGCGGTGTTCATCAGGTCAAGGGTTTTTCTAGAAATTTTGCATTCAATTAGTCAAGTTCGTTTCTAGAAACCTTTCATTAAATTAGTCAAGGGTGTTTCGAAAAAATTCTGCATTCAATTAGTCATAGTTTTTTAATCTTGCATTCAATTTATACAAGGGTGTTTCTACAATTCTGCATTCAATTAGTCAAGTGTGTTTTCTAGAAATTTTGTACTTAATTAGTTAAGGGTGTTTCTAGAAATTATGCATTCAATTAATTTAGTGTATGTCTCAAAAATCTGTATTCAATTTTTCTCGGAATTTCAGCATTTAATTTGCCAAGGGTTTTTCTAGAAATTCCATATTCAATAAATCAAAAGTATTTCTAAATATTCTGAATTCAATAAGTTTATTGTGTTTCAAG
>NC_136507.1:71722071-71792071 GCF_053919585.1 Euprymna scolopes
ACAAGCCTGACATACCAAAATGAAAATGTCATTACAAACATAAGTTTAACATACAAAAAATTTCAAATTTGAACTCCACATACCAAACAAAATGCTATTTCAAAGGATCATCTGATGAGTAAGGGCGGAAAATATTCAAAACTTGTCATAATGATTATATGAGTGTTTTGTGCGCTACGAAACAGGTGCTGTCAAGAATTGAATATTTTAATATGTTAAAATAAATAAACGGTAAGATGAACGCCATCTTGGAATTTAGAATATAAACTTTTTGTCATTATATATAAATATATATCAAAAACAATAATAATAATACTAACATCAAACTAAATCAAACTAATGTAGTGTATGAATTTATTTTGCCCCTCGAAGAATATCTCCGAACCTGCTCTAAAAACTCAGATAACGCATACATAGGGAACACCACAACAACACTCCCCCGACGACTAACCTATCATTTAGCAGACAATAGCGCAATAAAACAACACCTAACGTTCCATAATAAAAACATACAGTCGTTCGACATTAGAAATACCTTAACTAGCAAAACTAAAATTCGATAACTTAGCAATTAATGAAGACTTAAATTACTAGAAGCCATACTTATTAAAAAAACTACAGCCCCTGTTAACCGGATCTCATTTAATATCGGGACAAATATACTAACAGCATTCAACAACTAACAATAAATAACTAAATAAATAAACTATAAAATAAGAGAATCCAAATTAAAAATAAAAATAATTCGCTCCTATCCATCCACCACCCACCTTTATAACCAATAATGTAAAAATATACAACTAACTATAAATACATTAATCCTTTTTTTTACACGGTGGTCACCACTTATCAAGGCCAGGAAGCCACTCAGGGATAAGGGTTATTGCAAGTACAGTACGTTAGTGTGGAGATTTGATGAAGTGTTTACTTAAGGGGACGGTTCATTAGGAATTTGTTAACGTTGGACTTGAAGACATCCAAGTTGTAGTCCGGTGGAAAGCAGGCAGACGGAACAGAGTTCCACAGGCGTGCAGTTCTAAGTAAGAAGCTTTGTTCATGAAATCCACGTTTTGATTTAGGCACAGATAAACAGTGGGGGAAATTTTTCACAGTGAATTCAGCTAGACGGGTGTTTTTCGTGAAAGATTAATAATAACGAAAGATTAATAAGATTAATATAAAGAAAAAGAAAACGACAACAATCGCTCCTGACGACGATCGTATGTACCGATAGAAAGCGATTGAGAAGAATATGGCCGAACAACAACTGCTGAGCAAATTGAAAAGATATCCAACAAAATCCGAAAAAAAAGAATAACTCAGACGTGCTTGAATAATGACTTGCTGCCAAAATATACAAATATATATGTGTGTGTGTGTGTGTGTGTGTGTGTGTGTGTGTGTGTGTGTGTGTGTGTGTGTGTGTGTGTAGGTGTGTTGATATGTATATTTAATATATAAACGGCTATATGTTTGTCTTTCGATCTGTCTGTCTGCCGGTCTGTCTCCATATTTTCAAACTCCTCCGGAACTAAAAGTCGCAGAGCGGCGCTAGGGGCCTCAAATGCTTGGATTTTTTTTTTTTTTTTACGGGCCGTTTTTTATGGATCTTTAACCGGTTAAAATTGTCTTTAATATATATATATATATATATATATATATATATATATATATATATATATATATATATATATAGCTTTGAGAATTTTCCGCAAGACACATGCCAATAACTGTTTTCTTTGCCAATTTCCTGAGGTCTTTTATTTCAAATAAGAGGCGGGGGCGTAGGGAAACAGGAATAGATATTCTGATGATGATGCCATCTAATCTACGCGTTCAACGACGAATGTTTTTTGGAACTGAAATGTGACCGAAAGACCAAACCACTCCGGACGCATGTAAGGACGCATTTAACCTTCAACGTTGCATTTCTGCCATTTCCTTGCAATTTCCCCTTAAAATATCGCTCGTTTCCCCCCCCCCCCTTTCCGAGCGTTTCCTTCAAAACCAAAATTGGCTGACATCAAACGCTTAACTCTTCTCCGGGAATTCAAGTGGCATCTTTATTTACTTCTCGTTAAAAAAAGACATTTATTTCCCATCAGGGTGCTCCGTTGGCTTGGACTTGTGCCAGACCATTAACGTTTACAGATATGTACTAAACAAGTGCGGGTATTATCAGGATACGTGGACTATGTCTACGGTAACTACTGGGGCTTTTGGTTAGGAGCGAAGTGTAGTAGCTGTCATGAGACTAAACTTCATCTTTTATTATTTTGTCTACGGTCAGGAAAATAGAAAAAAATTGGCAAAAGGGAATCCCACTCGATCAATCTGACTGAAGAGGGAGAATAATAAAGAAAGAGTCGTTACCAGCGAAAGATTAATGGTAAGCGACTGTTGCGACAACATAAAGTCATTTGCAATGGCTTTTGAAAGAGATGAAGAGTCCTGGGAATCTAGATTTATTTCTTCTCATTCAAACTCCAGGGAACATCACCTGTTATTTTTAACGAATGATCACTGATGATGACCTGTGAGGGTATTCCTAGTGAGTTGATGATGATGATGATGATGATGATGATGATGATGATGATGATGATGATGATGATGATGATGATGATCTCCTATGTATAATAATTTGATTTGCAGAAATTCCCCTCTGGACCAAATTACTGTAGGTTTGCAATAACAGATGCCACATACAAATTTATTATGTCTAAACTTTTACCCAACATCTTATGTAACTTTTGAACGCCGTTACAGACACGTTTATTCGTTATAATAAAATCATATCTTACTTCCTACGAGCGACATCATCAGGATTGCCAAGATCTACAGACGAAGCTATTCATATTTTCCTCTCTTCCTAAAAAGTCCTTCAACTCTCCCAGTCAAGACCGGGTAAATAACCATTATAACTATACTGACCTGAGACCCTTATTAACTGCATTAAATCATTATACGCATACAACTACCATTACACTTCACTATTCGAAAATAATGATTCCCTCCCACACACACTATCATTCTCATTGTCTGCGACCATAAAATACTATGGTTTAGGATTATACACAATCATACAAAAAACGAACACGCCAGCTCTTATTCAAGATGACCTCACAATCGCCACGGATTATTTTAAATCATTTATACTTTCATATCAACGCTCTATTTTACATACTAATGTTTACCAAAATTAACCGTAACATTTAGTTTAAAGTTACACAAATGAAATATTCGTAACTTTGGTATAAATAAGTTATAACTACTGTAAATACCGTGGCTTCATTACTTCAACGTCGTACATTATGCCATTTCACATTATTAGGATTAACATTAATTACATATTGTGACATTAAAAAAATTATGCCCGGTTTCAGCGTCCTAAATTATCCGATGCAAAAAATAGTAACTGATCTCTTAGTAAACGATTATAAACTGTTCTCTGTAACCGAGTATTAAAAGAAAAAACAACGAAACACCGATACTTACATTACATGAAAACTTTTAGCCAGGAAGCGGTGGCAACTTTTCCTTGGATTTAGCAGTAAGTGATATGGTACTGTTTTTCATAACACTTAATGAACCAACAATATTTCCAGTCGCTGACATTTACACATTAAACTGCGGCAAATATTTCTTTCTTTTTCTTTTTCATTTTAACAGTACATGTTATGCAACGTTTGTGTCTTCTGCTTAAAAAAAAAAAAAAAAAAATAATAATAATAATAATAATAATAATCATAATAATAATAATAATAATAATAATAATAATAATAATAATCGTCCCAGCTTTCTTCCTTTAACGATTGGAATTAATATAAAATATCGTTGGATCGAACGTCGAAACTTATGAGAACGAATCTCTGGCGGACGTTTAGGAAATTGATCCTCGCACTACCTCTAAATTCCATGATTTACGGCACTGTCGGTGGGGCATTAGAATACACCGACTGCCCCCCTGCAGAGGGTAAAAGTCCCTCAATGGGGGTCCTGGATATGACCTTAAACTATATCCAGTGGTGAGGCCCCAGCTTGCGGGCTTTGGGGAGTGTGGAGTCACCCTTTAATAATAGGGTTCCAACTATGGGTTAAATAGAAACCGACTTGAAAACAACAAATATATTCTATTAAAAAAAGTTTCTTCAAACTCTTTGGATTCGGCATTAAATAACCCGAAAAGGGTTGATATGCTATAAAACAAAAACAACCAACCAACCATAATTTACACTTTATTCACGTTAATCTCATCAATTACAAACTTAGCTTTCAGATTTAAAAACTTATATATGACTTTTAACGTTTTAAATTATAACGTTCTACTGAATTGAACACGTACTTTGTGACCATCATCGAGAAAAATATTGTAACTATTTTTCTCGGTGATGGTTGTTTTTTTTTTTTTGTTTCTTTGTTTTGTACTATAGTTGTTTTTTTGTTGAGTTCTCTTTTCAGAACTAATCTTCCACACTGCTCAACCATTAACTGTTTTTTTTTTTTTTACTTTTTTCTTACCTTAGAACCAACTACACTATTTCATTTAAACTGACGACTTTTAAAGGTTTTAGACTATGCTAAATAAGAAGATCTATTTAAACTTTGGCGGAGAAAAGTAGTTTTCGATATATAATGACATACATTATTCACTTTAATTCACTGTTCTACGCACGCGCGATGAAAAAGTGTACTTCTCTCTGCACGACATTGCCACCGACCCCCAATTTTTTTTCTGGTTTATAATCTTTTCGTGTGGGTGTACTGAAAATATATATCAAGGTTGAACTTGGGGCAAATACTTTGACAGTCCCCCGCTTCATAAAATATGGTGTCTATTCCAAAAGCCGTTCTCACCATTGCGAGGTTGTCGTGTCTATTTCATACGGCGTTCTTAACGTGAGGAGGTTACGGGGTGTCTATTCCGAAAGCCGTTCTTAACATTAGGACGTTGGGGATTGGCCACCAGCAACAACCGTAGTTTAATTTTTACGCGGAGGGGGGCATATTTCCACCGGGCAACGCCGGTTAATGGGTCCTGCTCATAATAATAATAATAATAATAATAATAATAATAATAATAATAATAATAATATCTTTACTGTGAAATATCGTCGAATATACTTAAATTAACCATGTGCTTTCACTATTCAAATATTAATAAGCGAAACCACAAGCTTCTCTAGAACTCATTAACACTATTCGAATCTCTCCTGGAGCTAGAACTGTACATTTGAGTGGGGACATGGGCATAAAGAAGTGGTTTCAACTATACTCTGGAGTCTTTGTTTTATTTTGTATTAGCAAGAATTTCCAGCACTGCCCACTGCAAAAGTATAACATAACTTCTTTCTCTCTCTTTCCTCTATCCTGTGTTACCCTTCCCTTCCTCGCCCACTCTTTCTTTTTCGCCCACCGATTCCTCTTTCTGGACATACACACACATGTAACACGAGTCAACGTAAGGGAAATAACTCTGTGAAAAAAATCAGAGTTACTTCCCTTTACCGCTAAAAGATGCGTGTACGTCTTGATAACATTAAAATGGACATTTGGCTCTCAAATAATGAATCTTATTTTTCTTTTTAATTTTAGATATCATACATTTGTGATTAGGTTAAGTAAACAAAATATGAACTTTATAGATGTTTGTTGTGCACATTTTGATTTTTACCTGGACATTTGTACTTTATATAATAGATCTCCTTTATTGAAAAATGTCGTCAAAAATAAAATATGTACAGACGCAAAATCACAACTACGCACGTGACTTACACTTAAATATTCCTATTTACTTGCCTACCCAAGAGGGCAGAGTTAGACACATGGTCGGTTTTTTTTAAGGAGCACTCTGGATAGGAACAAAAATAAAAAAAAATTTCTTCAATCTAGAAGGTCCTCTCTCCACTGATCGTGGTCAGAAAAGGTGAAGTGCAGCATCTAAACAGATACCACACTTTGCTCCTAGACAAAAAGGTAAAGCCCAATTTTCTAGTCCTTTGAAAATCGGTAAGATGTTTTCAAATTGAAAACTTGTTTTCCTGCTTAAATATATAATTTATTTAATGATGAGAAATATATTATTATTATATTTGAATGATGCTCTGGTATTTTTGTTTTAATGAAGAAAAATAAATAAACAAAAACTAGTTGATTTATTTAAAGAGAATAAAATGGTTGCGCCACTCTATCACTAAAAAAAGTATTTCACCCCTGACAAAATCGTCTACCTGTATAAAAGTCAAATACGTCATAAGATAGAGTACTGTTCCGAGATGTTGAGAGGTTCACCCCAGAACAGCCTTTCCTGCCTGGACAGAGTGCAAAATCGACTCCGAAATCTAATAAGGGATATTTTCTTCTCCATCACAGAAGTGATATTTTGCTCATCTTTCTCTCCTCCATCATTACTTTCATGGCAGGTGCTCGACTAAGCTTCATACTCATGTCTCTCCCCGTAAAACGTTCTAGCTACAACCACTGTCAATAAATTCCAAGTCTCCCTCTGTGTACGTAAATAAGCAACCGCCTTAAACTAGGGTTAGAACCTTGACGGTCTAGATGACAGCTGGCGCCATTTGGCATCTGCTAAGGTAGGATAAATCACAATCATAAACACTATAAAAACAAAAACGCCGGAAGCTCCATTTGTTTAAAGAGCATTGCCTTTATACGCTGGTGGCAATTTGTTGTTTCCCTTACCAGAATGCTTAACTCAGAAACGGATCATATTTCAGTCATCCACAGACTGCATCACAGTTATTCAACACGGCAAGTTGTCTTCCTTTTTAATTATCCTTATTCGTCTTCATATATTTTTTGCTTTTGTTTTTTTTTTTTTTATTTTCTTGCTTATTTTATCTTTCTTTGTATTTAATAATTTTTTCTTGTTTTTTTTTTCCTTTTTCTTTCCTCTTTCATTTTCCTTTCGGTATTTCCTTTTAAGTCCTTATGTATCTACACACACACACACACACACACACACACACACACACACACATATATATATATATATATATATATATATATATATATATATATATATATATATATATATATATATACTACTTTCTAATCGAAAAATGAACTAGTTATGTCTCAGCCAAGAGCCCCTATTGCGATTTTTCACATATTTTGTAAAACACACTTTTTTTTTTAATATTATTTATTTCGCTTAAGTTAATCTTCTTGGGTGGAGATAAAGGCATTCTTTTGTTATCACGTTTGCCTTGGAGATCCATCCCTCAAACGGGCACGCACACGCTAACACGCATGCGCGCTCATAACCTGAAAAGTATCTTCAAAACTATTTTCGAGTATTTCAAGGATACCTGTGCGTCTTGTGATTATTTTAAGTATCATTTATTTGCAAAAACATCCGAATTATCAAGACGCTCTAGAAATTGGGCCGTTTCCATTCCAAGTCATTAATAACTTCCAATGACTTCATACTTATCATATAAAGAATGAAAGATCTGCAGAGAAATGCCTACTTATATAAATAAATAAGTATACACACACACACACACACACACACACACACACACACACACATATATATATATATATATATATATATATATATATATATATATATATATATATATATATCCCGACCGGCGGCAATCACGACTCCATACACTAATAATTCCCGAAAGTATGAAACACTAGTGTCTGTAAGTATTAAAAAAATAATTATCGTAATAATTATATATATATATATATATATATATATATATATATATATATATATATATATATAGAGAGAGAGAGAGAGAGAGAGAGAGAGAGAGAGAGAAATAAAAAAGGAACGGAACAAACCAAGTTATGTGTTCATCGCCGTTTCGTCTTTATTACGAGACTTCCTCTGGATAAATGAAATTAAGAAAACAAAACACCAGTACAAATATTTGATAATATATTTTTGATGTCATGAAACCGATAATTACTTGCAGCGAATAAGCGAACTCCCAATCTTCACATATCAATGTGCTTTACTTTAGGATCCACTGACCAATCATAGATAAGCAGCAAATGCCATTCGATCTGTGATTGCTTAGCAAATCTTAACACTCGTCTTAAGTGAAATTTCTCGATAAAATCTGGCATTTAGAGCAAGGTCTCCCAAAGTGGGCTCCACAGAGACCTGGAGCGCCGTGAGTGAGTTTGAGGAGCTCCGGAAGTCATTTTTTAAATGGTTTATATGGAAAGATAAAATGGCTGCAGATATTTAATCATAGATTTTTTTTTTTTTTACTGGAAAGAGATATGATACAAAACATGTGAAATAAAGAATTTCAGAATCGCTCATGAAAAGGAGAATAAATTAACAAAAAATGCAACAATTTTTTTGTGAATCAAAGACAAAAAAATGGTTGTAAACATTATCATTAGTTTTAAAATTTGAAATTAATGTTTCTCGTGTTTATTTTAGAAATTATCTTGTTAGTGCTCCGTCAAAAACTTTTGCCCTGCTCAGGGGCTCCATGGTGTCATGAAGTTTGGGAAACCCTGTGTTAGAGAATTCACCAGAAGACATTCGGCCCAACTGAGAACGAAATCGACAACCAACCAAAAACAGAAAATCAAAAAGCTTAGATTCTTTCCAAATTCAATCATCTCTAAGAAACAAAAAGAAGGACATAAATTTCAAAGTCAACTAATAAAGATCTGGCAGCAGATAAATTCCTCATTTTGCTTTTCTCGTCAGTTTTATTGTTGTTGCATATATGTGTCCCAATAAATAGTTGTTATTGTTCGCGGATAGTGTTACTTGTTTCGAGGTTGCCGATAAAATCGACCACACCGAAGTTCCCGACTAAGTTGCGTTAAAAACGAGATTCTGCTGATTTTTTTAAAACACATCATGGGTGTAAGATGATTGACATGGCAACCAGTCGGGGCGCATGCGTTCCTCGTAGCATACAACCTTGAGTGACTTTCACAGAACATAGGATCGCACATAAAACGATTTAAAATATCTAGTGGACGCCATCTTGAGAATCATATATTTCCGGTATCCAGGTTATGGAAGAGGCTTAGTATGCTATTAAGCACACTTGAGAGTGCATATTTTTTTTTTTTTTTGTAAGACTTCATTTAAGATGAAGTATGAATGAATTGATGGCTTTCAAAATCGACCATATTGAAAATATTACGTTTACCTTTGTCGGATATTTGTCAATTTTTTTATGAGTTATCAATCTCTCTCTTTCTCTCTCTCTCTCTCTCTCTCTCTCTCTCTCTCTCTCTCTCTATATATATATATATATATATATATATATATATATATATATATATATATATATATATATATAAGTGAACGTGTCTGTCTGTGTGTCTGTGTGTCTGTGTACATTTTCAGTCTACAGACGCGAAATTTGATTTACAGGGTACTGAGATTTGGGAAAATCTGTGTAATCCGTTTTCAGCCAGAAATTTGGCTGTTAAGCGATCAAAGTCCAACGATTTGACCTTTGAGAACTCTACCAAACTCCGACAATTTTTGGTCTAAACACTTGAAATTTTAGATATAGATTCCTTGGACATGGATCTAACTTAATAACTTGATTTGAGCCCCAAACAATAAATGTCCAGGGGTCATAATAGGGGTCAAAGGTTTTTTTTTTTAAAATTGACCTCTGCGGTCTCTACCAAATTACTCAGAAAATTTCTGGTCTAAATATTAGAAATTTGACATAAAGGGTATTCAGAGATAGGGCAAGCTTTTTCATCGATAAGGGTCGAAAAATTTTAGTTTGCCAATATATAAATGTATGTATGTATGTATGTATGTTTGCATGCCTGCTTAAAACTTTCGATAGAGGTGGCGGATTTTACCAAAATCTGTATTGTTTTCAAGTTCGGCCTTTCAGACGACAAATATCGAAAAATTGGCTAAAAACATTAATATCTTCATCTTCAACTGGGCACTTTTCTACAGGAGGGAGCCGCCTTTTCGCCGATATTTTTGAGAGTCATCCTCTCCTTTCGGTTACCTAGCTTTAATTTAAACATAAGTCACTTCCGGTTGATGGGACGATTAAGATATTTTATTTCTAGTGATGGGACGATTAAGATATTTTTCAATATTTCGATACAATTACAGATTCCGATTCTTTATAAATCTCTAAATATTTATCCATGAAATAGTTATTTTGTCCCAATTACCGTAAAAACACATCTTAAATGTGCATATATTTTCTCAAGCATAAAAAACACACTTCCGAAGGGGGGGGGGCTATAGATTTTACGCTTACCGGAAGTTTAAATCAGTGTATATTTACTATTTCTATTATTACTACCAGCAGTTGAGTGTTTTTGTTAAACCAAAATCAAATAAAAAATATAATTAAAGGAATTGCTTTTGGCATTGGAAACAGGCACAATTTGTTTTTCCGATTTCGATACCGATTCCGATACCCTTAAAAGTTCCAATTTTTCCGATTCCAGATTCCGATTGATCGTCCCAACACTAATATATACACTAGACAATGCTGACACAAAAAACTATTTGATCTTCTTATTTTAAAAAAATATATTTAAAATTCTTTAGAAAATATTAAACAATGCTAGAAAATTTTAAACTAACATTTATTTAGAAATTAAAAACTAGAAACATTAAAATGTGTTCTAAATTTGAAAATATTTTATAATAAAAAAAAAACATTTTAACATCAAACGAATATGATTAGATTCTGGATGTGTATGTTTGGCTAATGCGTACCGTCATGGACTATTAACGGGTCATTTAATATAACATTAAGCATCGTCGTTAAATGAATCAGATGCAGGGGGCTAAGAGTTCATCTATAAAGAGATACCGTCATCCCCAGACGATCTCCTCGAATGTATGGTTGTATATGTCTCGAAAAATCCAATGTGAAGTGTTTCAAATTTAATGCGGATTGTAAGAAACATCGCTGTTTTAAAATTTGCTCTGGAGAGGAAACGCCCATCTTTACTGCGTATGCAGGGAATCGTCTTCATCGGGATAATGCGCGTATCCGCCCTGCAAAAGTCATAAAGAATCTGCTGAAGGGATTTGACTGCTGCTGCTGTTGCAAAAAAAAAAAAAAAATACGCTTTTACCACCTTTATTCCCTTGACGTTATTCTTTTGGAATCATCATTTATTTTATTTAGAAAACCATATTTTGATGATGAATTACAACTTACATTAAAATAAAAGGTTGAGAATGAGATAAGATTCTTATTTTTAACTAGCTGGACGCCTGACGTTGCCCGGTCATTACAATACGCTAAAACATGATATTTTAATTTATACATATTAGATATGGATTACTATAGAATCAATCCTCTATTGAATATTCTATATTACGAGGAATAATTTGCCCGGTGAACTAATTCTCAAAAAAAAAAAAAAAGTTAAAAATAATAATGATAATGTCGCTCATCGAATTCCGTCTGTGTTTGTTGGCAATATCATGCCAGCTGATATTTGGGCTTGACAACTTTTAAAATAGTCTTTCTTCTCTTATAGATAAAAAAAAAGAATATTTTACGTTACACCGGCCAAGGTTACGTCGGTGTAAAGTAAAATAACCCCTTGTAAAAAATATTGTTTTATCTATAAGAGAAGAAAGACTCGGAATTTTTCGATTTTCGATACTTATCGGATGAATTTCTGCACAAAACATATCTAAGAGCACTGCAAAAAAATATAAAATACCTTTATGTGAAATTTGCAAATGATAGGCTCAGCCGTTTCGGAACTTATGAGAAACTCACACACACACGCACACACAGACACACACACACACACACAAAATGACTTTTATATAATAGTAAAAAAAGAGATTAAATCCTGAAGAACTCTACAAAAACTTTTTAAATTCATTGAAAGCTGAATGATTTTGTAGAATGCTTCGGAATTTTTTAGATGAGCATTGATAATTTATATTATTTGGATCATTTGGATTATTCTCTCGTTCCGTCAACTCTGAACCTGTAGCGTAACAGAGAAAATGCGAGGTGAAATACAACTGTGAGTGAAACTCTTATGTAGGCTGAATGTTTAATCTAATGGTGTGCTTTTCCTTGTGTAGCTTCACAATAGTTTGTCTCACAGAGTAATAATGATGTTTTTGGCCTTTCGCCAGGGTGCCAGCCGAAGCAACGTTTACAAATGACTAAGTAAGACTTATTCTTTAGAGGAAATCAAAAAATTTGAATATAGCATACTGTTTACATTGTTTTCCTCAATTTTGTCCCTTACTTTTGGACGTTCCTATTTTGAAAATAAATAAATAATTGTTATAATTCTTTTTCTATCCTTTGCAAATGATTCAAATTTTAGTATGTTATTATGGATGATAACGACTACCAGTTGTCAAAATTTCAGCTTTTCACATTTGTTATTTCTAACAAATATTAGGTTTTAAAAATATGTCCCTTAGTTTTGGACGCTACTGTGTATATATATATATATATATATATATATATATATATATATATATACGTTTTATTTTTTATTACCGTATCTTTCTGTTAAGTGACATTATTGTTTCGGCTACACGGCTAGGAAAATTTGACGCAAGCGAGAACCACGTGGGTGCCTATGCATGGAGGCGCACATATGCACATATATCTGCACGCCAGGGTGCGCATGTATGCGTACCTGTGACCGTTTCTTTTAAGTATATATGTGTGTACGTGTGCATGTGTGTACCCGTGGCCGCGTCCGCTAGCTGACCCTCTCCAAACAATTAACAACAAAATAAAAACTAAAAATAAATAAACAGAATCATAGCCCCCGCCTCCAAACATAAGCGAACACCCAACAGCTCAAGACATACTTACCAAGAAATCACCTCACCAAGGAGACGCTAAAAACTTTAACATTAAGACTCGAATTTTAAAGTAACGCCCTCCTCCTCCTCCTCCTCCTCCCACCCCCACACATTCCCCTCCCCCTCATGTATCCCTATGCCCTCAGCCACACCAGAAATGAACCTCCCGGACCTTCCTCCACAAATTCCTTAAACCCCCAAACTAAAACATTATCGACATACCAAACGCCCCCCCCCACCTTTCCTCCCTGTTCCCTTCCTCTCTCCATCTTCCGCCCTCCTCGCAAACCCCCCTGACCTCATTCGCTCTTCCACTCTTTCATCCCAAAATAGCGAACATTTCTGTATAAGTCTGAGGACGCTATAGACGGCCAAAAAAAACGACCGTGTAGCCGAAACAATAATGTAACTTAACAGAAAGATACGGTAATAAAAAATAAAAAGCATATTTGCTCTACAACAGTATTGAGCACTTTCTTCAGTTTTTATTAATTACCATCTCCACTATATATATATATGATAATGATGATTGCTTCATCTTTACAGAAGATTGCCGTCCTGCCCAGAAAAAACTCCACCACCAACCTCATCCCCAGTGCATCTAACATGGCCACGAAGGTGGTTCTTCAAACCAGTAGTCGACTTACATAGCCTGAAGCAAAGATGACATATAAAGTCAAGTGTTTGCCTCGGGTTAACTGGGCCACACTGTGGTATGGTGTCCCTGTTCACAATCATATGCCCCTTCAGACCTGCAGTCGATTTGCACTTCCTATCACACACTACATAGGTTGTCTCATCAGGTCGCGGAGGCAAGGGTACATAAGGGCGTCTTTCGTGTGACTTATTGTGGTTCACATACCCAGCTTTGGACAGTAGAAAGCTTTTACATGTGTTCGAGACATGTAAAAGCTTTCTACTGTCCAAAGCTGGGTATGTGAACCACAATAAGTCACACGAAAGACGCCCTTATGTACCCTTGCATCATTATCATATATATATATAGTGGAGATGGTAATTAATTCCAGTCAGCCACACGAGCATCAAAATCCTTCACAGATCCTTTACGCAGATTTCTTCTTCTGCCTGTTCTAAGTTCTTTGTCTCCAATACGTTGCAACCATCCGAAACAACTCCTCGCCATTCACTCGTATTTTTCGCTATCTCTTCCCATCTTTCAACATTTCTTCAAAGCTTCTTTAGACTCACGATATATATATATATATATATATATATATATTTATATATATATATATATATTATTTTTAAAATATAATTATTCACTGACACGTGTTTCGTCGTCTACTACTCATCAAAGTGGCTGAATCTAGCGACGAAACACGTGTCAGTGAATAGTTATATTTTAAAAATAATATATATGCCGCTCCAGTGGCGGCGCTCCACATGTGGGGGTACCAAATTGGTTAAAGGAAAAATCATTCCCAACTCGAATTTAGATAAAAATGCACCTTCTTAAATAATTGGATTTATTCAAGGCGTATCTAAAAAAAAAAATAAAAAATAAAAAAATAACATATATATATATATATATATATATATATATATGAGGTTCGTTACAAAAGTAAGACCTATTTGCAACTGAGAAGGTTGAAGAGCTCCGAAGATGGGAGTGGTACCATTAAAATAAGCGAGCTTTTGTACTCTAGAATTTGTTTTTCTACATTTTGCCAGGAATTCGATTACGCATCTCTGCTTCTGATGCACGTCCATAACAAAGATTGTTTTCTTAGAGTTTCACACCGTCAGTATCTGCAACAGAGATATTAAACTTTCAGGTTGTCAATGCATAAGTTCAGCTATCATAACAATGTAATATGCAATCCTCTTTGGTTAATTCACGTGGAACAAAAAGAGGCTGCATTACTTTTAGTACGCGTCCCGTACGTACATTCAACTATATACGAGCAACTATCTCCAATAAAAATTTAAAAAAATGCTCAACTCCCTACAATCCTAAATGTTAGACATAATCCCAAATCGCATCTATTTATATCCAAGTAGTAATATGTCTGTTTGGAGGAGGAAAAAAACTATTATTACTAATTAATCTATAATAATTTTTCAGACCCGTTTTATTCAACTTGACTCTAATAAATATTCAAAACGAAATAGATTTCTATTGACTAGGGTTCAATTTGATTAAAGCGCCCAGCATATTGATGCTGAATATTGGAACTTTATATTTCCCTGTTTTCGCATTTTCGTACTCACTGACTTTCTTCTGTCGTCCTGGGTAACCTTACGGGAATATCGGATAGAAATCCTTATTTAGTTCCCGCGGGGGCAAATTGTTTTAATTCCTTGCCGATAAACGTCCGGTGTCCTTCCATAAGGGAATTGCAAAACTTTGGACTAATACGTCTTACATATTTGGTATAATCCTTGCACTGACTGACATCGGGATTGAACTCAATGTTTCTGGATACATTTCATCTGGGTTCTTTACTGAAGGATATATGCTGACCTTTTTAGTTTTAATTGATCTGGAATAAGTCTCTAAATAGAATAAACTGATGTATCCGCCTGTATCGAGTTTCTTACAAGTCAACAGAACTGGGGAAAATATGTCTAATTATAATAACATATCGCTCAATAAGTTCTTAAAACTAAACTCGACTTTATTCATCAGCATAATCTCTTTATATACGACTGTACGAAGCGGCATTCATCCTAGGTGGGTCTAACCATCCATCCCCCTGAAAGAGGAAGTTTCTAGGAATATCAAATTCACATCTATCTATCTATCTGGTCGAGCTCCTTGCACGGTCCAATGTGACTCTCTCTCTCTCTCTCTCTCTCTCTCTCTCTCTCTCTCTCTCTCTCTCTCTCTCACACACACACACACACACACTCTCTCTCACTCTCTCTCTCTCTCTCCAGATTTCCCTGTTTTCCGTCAGCTGCTTCAGATCTTTAGGATCACAGTTGACATCAATACATGGGTGAACGTGCCGTCTAGCTTCCTTTCCAATCTTAAAGTGAGTGTCCAGGCTGTAGCACCGTAAACAAGGACAGATTCTGCCACTGCTCTGAAGAACTGGCTTTTCAGTTTGTCAGTTAGCCTAGAAGTCCATACTGAACGCAGCTTATCCAATGCAGCCCATGATTTTGAAACTTTGAAACGCGAATTACGATATTTCTCTCCGTAGAACCTATGTTGCTGCCCAGGTACGTAAACCTGATGACTTCTTCTAATGTTGTTCCATCTTGAGCTTTGTGATCTCTCCCTCCGCATTGAAAGTCATAAACTTTGTCTTAACCGCATTAACGTAAACACCAATGTCATTTGCAGACTTTTCTAACTCACGTGACAACGTTAGTGCATCATGATGTGTTGTTCACAGAACAGAACAATATAGTCTGCGTAATCTGCGTCAATTATGTGCGCTGATGGATAGCGTCTGCTTCTGGATTTTTTAAGGTGAAACCCAGTGTGCTGTGTATATCAACAGAGGTGTGAAGTACACAGTCAAGCAGACAATGAAAAAAAAAAGAGGCTAGATTGTCTCCTTGAAGAACCCCGGCGCGAATGGCAAAGAATTCAGTGTCACCATCTGACGATCTGACCATTGCTCGAGCGCGTTTGTTAATCACTTCGTTTGGAATGCCAATATGCTTTGAAGATGCTGGCAATTTTTTTCGTTATGCCGTATATCACTTCGTATAATAATGATACACTGATTTCAAAAATCTTTAACGATTTAATAATGTTTTTGTAGACAATTTCTTTTTGGATTTCGTTATCACTTCTTTGAAACCAAATCTCTTTCCTTCGGAGCAATATTTTGATGTTGTGGACATCAAACAGCTAGTAATTAATGCGGACCAAATCTGGAAGAATGTGGTTGATGTGGGAGCAATTTAAAGTGCAATTCATGTAGCTTTTTGACCATCGTTCAGATCAGATTGTGACACGGTGCATTGTCTTACTGAAAGGTACTTTCTTTCATTATTTGCGATTGTTTCTTCCTTTAACACAAACCAATAATGTTCACTATTGGATTATTGTTCCTTACAAGGTAATCTATGAACAAAATAACTTGTGCATCCGAAACGTGGAGGCCAAAACCTTGCCCTCTTATGTTTGCGTCTTTGCTCAATTAAGACAGCTTTCATCTGCTGTTGTTCACTTAACTTATGCATCCATGTTTCATCCATTACCATATATTGACGCAAAAACTTATTTTTGTTGCGCTAAAACAGTCGCAAAATAATGATCAGAATCGTCGATCCGTTGTTGTTTTTTTTTTTTATCGACTGTGAGCAAACGCGGCACCCACTTTGGACACAGCTTTAGAATTGAGAAATATTTGTGCAAAATGGCGAATAATACTACCTTCTGATATTTTCAACTCCTATGCTATCTCATGTACTTTCAATTTATGGTCCACCAAAAAGAGTTTGTAGACTCTTTTGTTGTTGTTGTTGTTGTTGTTGTTGTTGTTGTTGTTGTTGTTTATTTGGTAAACCAAATCATTTATCATTATTTGTTCTTGTACAACTACATTTAAAGTCAGCATTTTAACTATTGTTTCCAACGGAACAGAGTCTGAATAGCACTTATCGAGCTACTGCTTTACTTGAAAAGTATTTTTTTTTTGTATCAGAATTCTTCCATTGTTTTATAAATTTGCAAGAGTAGCCTTACTTACTTAACTATAACTATTTTACAAGAGATTCGCCACTTATAAAGGTCAGAAGGCCACTCGAGGATAAGTGTTAATGAATATAAGATGGCAGTGTAGTAATCGTTAATGGTGTAAGTTGGACAGAATTTGATTACTTAAGGGGGTGGTTCAAGAATAACTCGTTTACATGGTAACGATATTTCACAGGCGTGCAGTTCCAGGAAAGAAGGTCTGCATTTGTAAACTAATAACCTGATTGGATTCAAATTTCATTTTTTTTTTTTTTTAATACGGCATGATTACGTTGATGTACGGCACAATCACGTTGACACACAGGTTCTCGCCAGATCACCGAAGTTAAGCAACATTGAGTCTGGGCAGTACCAGATGGGTGACCATTTGGGAAGGCTAGGCGCTGTATCTACCTTCTGGGAAGGTTGGGCATGGGGCCAGAACCCTCACCTTGTAAAAAGAACTCCTCGCTACAAAAACATCTACAAAGTTGTAGATGGCCTATGCCCCTCCAGGAGCTCAAGGCTATGGGGAGAGGTAATTATCACATTGACACACAGGTTCCCGTTCGATCACCGAAGTTAATCGATGTTGAGCCTGGTCAGTGCTAAATGGGTGACCATTTGAGAATTCCAGGTGCTGTATGTGCTTTCTGCTTATCGGCATTGTTTCCGGTTGTCTGACTTCTTGCTGCCACTGGAATCACGCAGTATCGATTCAGGAGAGGTTTGGTTGTGAGTTGCGCAATCCTTGCTTCACAATTACACGCATAGCTACCCTTGGACAGGGTATGTATTGTCTTTCAAGACAGAACGGAGGCGATGGTGGAACCGGATTGGGTTCAAATGTTAACACATGTCATTTGAACATTTAGTACTTTATAAATAGCATATAGATTTTGACATTATTATTGGAGCCATTTATATGGCATGCTCGAGACTTATTGATTGATATGCTAAAACAATTAAAATTTATTCTTTAATTAGTAACCGTTTTATTAAACTGAAGACGTGTTTTATTTTCCTAGCAATAAAAAAAAATGAAAACATTCAGAATTTGCATCACGGTAGCATATATGTTTGCGCATTGGTTAACTCAAAATGATGGACGTGTAACAGTTTGCCTAAAGTTTTTGTTTATACTTTTCAATCCAAGCAAAAGTTAATGCTACATGGAACGTAAGGGGCTACTATTTGGGGCCGCGTCTAACAGGGGACTGTGGGAAGTTGAGTAACGAGATGTCTGTTCACATTACAATTAAACTTCTGCAGGTTAGTATACACACGGGGTGCGTACCAAAAGTAATGCAGCCTCTTTTTGTTTCACGTGAATGGACCAAAGAGGATTGCAAATTACATTGTTATGATGCCTGAACTTATGCATTGAATGATTGAAAGTTTAATATCTCTGTTACAGATACTGATGGTGTGAAACTCTAAGGAAGCAATCTTTGTCATGGACGTACGGCAGAAGCAGAGATTCGTAATCTAATTCCTATGCAAAATGTAGAAAGATAAACTCTGGAGTTGCTTGTTTTAATAGTACCACTCCCATCTTCGTAGCTCTTCCACTTTCCCAGGTGCAAATAGGTCTACTTTTGTAAGGGCCCTCATACACACACACGCGCGCGCGCGCGCACACACACACACACACACACACACACACATATATATATATATATATATATATATATATATATATATATAGAGAGAGAGAGAGAGAGAGAGAGAGAGGGTCGGGAAAGCAGAAAATAGGGAGGGAAGTGTAGCAATCCAAGGAAAGAAATCATTAGAGTAGAAGGCTTTCCGATATCTAGGAGCCTCAACAGTGAAGGGGTTGAATTTTGCTGCTTGTCAGGTTAGTCGGGAGTATCTACGGTGAAGGGGCACAAGTGTTATGAGTTTATCAGAGCACATTCCGTTGAAGTAGTTATAAGACAAGCATAAAGATGGGACAGAGGTTGGGGACTGGCTGATAGTGCGGGATGTACAAGTTACGTGTATGGCGCACTGAGACAAACGTTATCTGTTGATCTCAGCGTTTTAGTCGCAGGAAATACGGCAGTTTTTATCACTGACTAAATAAGATTTATCGATGATTAAAGTTTAAGGGAAAAAATTTTTAAAAACCTTTTGAAACCTGAACTTTAATAAGAATGTTATTTTACTTTAATGATATACTGACACTTGGCGTGTAACGACTACCGAGGTCGACAGGTGCATTCGAGTCGTTTAGCTCGTTTACAAGAAATGGTTCTTAAAGAACTTTAAATCTTTTAACATTCTAATAATGTTCATACACAAAATCGGTGATTCTCCATCTACACACACATATATTAATAATTGCTCATACAAAGAAAATTAACAAAATAACATTAACTTTTTACTCTGTACTTACATGTTAGATTAAAAACAAAAGATAGCACACGCAACATTAATTTATACAGTTTTTTTTTTATGTTTCTAAATTTTTGAGATGTGGATTCGTATTTTTATTTGGATTCTTCTTTTCTCTTTCCTGCAACATCTTTTCCATAGAAGAGATGTTACGAGTTTGTCTCTGCTTTATCGTTATTTTCATGGCAAGTGCTCGGCTGAGCTCCAATTCATGGTTCCCTCTCGCCAGACTTTCACAAGAAATACCCGTCTAGCAGAAAACACTATCACTAATTTCCCCTACTCTTTATCTGTGCTTAAACCTAAACGTAGATTCCATGAACAAAGCTTCTTTCTTAGAACTGCACGCCTATGGAATTGTCTTCCGTTTTCCTGCTTTCCAGCTGACTACAATATGATTGTCTTCAAGTCTAACGTAAACAAGTTTTTGATGAGCCGTTCCATATAAGTTAACAAATTTACCGAATTCACATTCTTAACAATTACTATATTGTCCAATTTCTACTGTACACTCTTTAACCCTTATCCTCGAGTGACCTCTTGGCTTTGATAAGTGGTGATGCTTATACAAAAAAAAACAAAAAACTCTACTATTCTCATTATGAATTTTATTTTCACAACGTCAACCATGACTGCGTAGAAGTCCTAAGTAATTCAATATTGTGGTATTATTATTATTATTATTATTATTATTATTATTTTTCTTTTTAGTAGTAGTAGTAGTAGTAGTAGTAGTAGTAGTAGTAGTAGTAGTAGTAGTAGTAAAGTCGTTAAAGGTGTTCCTAGGTTACTATCAATATTGACATTATTAAACGAAACTGCGTGGTTAAAGATTCTTAGCTTAATTAAAGTAGAAGTAGATCCAATGTATGTGTAAGTTTTGAGTAGAGTCTGGCTATTGTTACTGGAACGGTGATTTCTATCATTATTCTGGGTGGGGAAAGAAGGTAGATCATAATTGCTGTGATTATTTATGGAGGGAACTGGGGGAGAGGCACTAATAAGGCCCACAAGAAGAGATGGGTTATCAGCATTCCTAATATGGGAATTATTATGGCAAATGCTATTACTACCCATACTGATAGTGTTGTTAGTTGGTGGAATAGTTGGTACAATTAAAAGGGCTGGTCGTTGGTAGTTGATTGAAGGGGGATTAGCCGCTACGAATGATTTGGACTGCTTATTTGGGGGCTTACGATACAAGAATATACAGCATCTTTATGGATGCAGTTATTTCCGAGAGGAACTGCACGCCTGTGGAACTCTGTTCCGTCTGCCTGCTTCCCACCGGACTACAACTTGAATGTCTTCAAGTCCAATGTTAACAAATTCCTAATGAACCGCCCCCTTAAGCAAACACTTCATCAAATCTCCACACTAACGTAATGTACTTGCAATAACCCTTATCCCTGAGTGGCTTCCGGGCCTTGATAAGTGGTGATCACTGTGTAAAAAAAAAAAAAAGGTATACCCGCGCTGTTTTTATCTATTAAAGGGAAAGGAATTGCTTGAGATGCTTTAACTTTCTCATTATTTGATGGTATAATTGTGCTAAGTTAGGCAGTGTTGCGTAAGAAATATTAATGTAGTTTTTATTATGTACTATAATCTATTATATAAATCTCAAACGCCTGTTTATATGTATGTATGTTTATATATTTCGCTAAAACTTTCGACACACGCGACCAACACTAACAAAATTGATATCGTTTGAAAGCTCAGTCTCTCGGCCGAATAACATCCAAAAATTTACCTATAACATTCATTTCTTCATAGTTTTTTACAACGAGGGGTAAGTTTTTTTCGTCGACATTTTTGCTAGTCATTCAAGCCTCGTGTGAACGACGTCAGATAAAGCATATTATTTCGAACGTGCGTGAAGTCACAGACGTGGTGGACGCATCGATAAGACGGTTTTTTCCCCACCTCCTTTTTCTCTTGCGCGTTACGGGTTCGAGCCTGCATACTACTCCTAATTGCTTTTTATTGTACTTGCACGAGTACTCGCTGTTATTTTGAGTTGTTTTAATTCATTTTTAGGGCTTTGGTTATTCAACCAAGCCTCTTACACACGCCTCGACATACCCAGGCAACGACGGGCACCGAGGCAACGCCGAGCACCGAGGCAACGCCGAGCTCCGAGGCAACGCCGGGCACCGAGGTAACGCTGAGCACCCAGGCAACACCGCGAACCCACGCTAGTTATTATATTAGTATTAGTATTTATCTATATATTTATAAAACTCAGATCAGCTTGTTCGCTTGCTTGTGCGTTTAAATCGTTCATGCCGTTTGTGAGTTCCGGTTTGTTTTCTTACTTATTTCATGGCTGCCCTGTCTTAAGTCCGATATTAAAAGCCACTGCTGCTATTCAAAGCATACACAAGGTCAACAATATTTTTTTGTTTTAACTTATTTTAAACTGTTTTCCTTACAAATAAATGTAATCTAACCCCTGTTGAGTTTTAACAAGATGATAATAATACAAATATACAATATATAACTATAATTATATTTATAACCATATTTACTTCGTTTAGTAGTTCTCCTGTGAATTCTGACGAGTTACTTTTTTACACACACACACACACACACACACACATATATATATATATATATATATATATATATATATATATATATATATATATACTAGCAGAAGTACCCGTCGTTGACTGGGTTCAAAAACAGCCTACAGAAAATGGACTCTGATTTATGAAAGTATGATAGGTTATGAAAATGAAGGGTTGTAAAGAGATAGCTTCGAATTTGAGGGTATCAAAACCAAAGCAAAATATGATGAAAGTAAAAATAAAATAGATAAACCCCATAATTTATTATCCCATACCTGTTCACACTGAAACACTTATCACAATATTCTGTGGATCTATATTTAAAAACCTTGTTAAACTTTGTGACATATTTCCATTCTATGGAGGTCAGGCGCGAACGAACACCCCATAATTTTATTATACCATATTTCTTCAAACTGAAACAATTATCAAAGTATACTTACGCAGATA
This sequence comes from Euprymna scolopes, assembly GCF_053919585.1. NCBI lineage: Eukaryota > Metazoa > Mollusca > Cephalopoda > Sepiida > Sepiolidae > Euprymna > Euprymna scolopes. The sequence continues at coordinate 71,744,960 of NC_136507.1, forward strand.
GATATGAAAAGTCTTTATTAAAGTTTGTGCCTATTTCCATTCTATGGATGCCAGGCGCGAACGCAGATCCCATAATTATATTATACCATCCCTATTTAAGTTAAAACATACTTATCAAAATATTATTATTATGTACATCTATATCAAAAACACTTGTAAACGTTTTTTTTTAATTCTTAAATTTTTTATTTCCATACTTTGTTGACCAGGCGCATACGCAGACCCCACAATTTTAATGAATCATCATTATGCCAGATCAAACATGCCCATTCCTGTGTCTCGATACATTTTCTATCATCATATGTAATCCATTTTCTGTAATAGTCAACCATATAAGAGCCTATTCGTGACCAGACACACGCAGAGACGTTCAGCTTTATATTATGGATACCCCAGGTTGGTCCTCCAACCACGACGTGACTTCAGAAATCAAGGCTGCATCATCGAGAAAACGCTTTCCTTTTAAAAACAACTTCATTGCTGGGAAGAGGTGAACGTCAGAGGGTGCAAGGTTAGGAGAGTATGGAGGATGGTGAAGGATTTCATAACTACACGCCCGTGCTTCTGATCTGGTGACATGCGAGTTGTGGACCGGAGCGTTGTCCTGCAGGAGGAGGGTACCTTTGCTGATCTTGCCCCGCCTCTTGATTTTGATAGCTTCTCTTAATTTCCTCAAAAGTGAAGCATCATAGGCTCCTGTAATTGTGGTACCCATTGCCAGGAAATCTGTCATCACTACCCCGTCCTGATTCTAGAAGACTGTGAGCATGACCTTGCCAGCGGAGGGCTGCAACCTTGCCTTCTTTGGAGGTGGTGAGTCCAAGTGCTTCCACTGCATTGATTGGGCTTTGGTCTCTTGATCATAGTGATGGACCCAGGTTTCATCCTGTGTAATCAGTCTTTTGAAAAACTTTGACTCATCCTCTTGGCACATCTCAAAATTCATCCTCGAGCACTCGACGCGTTCTCGCTTCTGGAATGGTGGAAGCAACCTGGGAATCCATCTGGCAGACACCTTATGCATATGCAAATGGTCATGAATGATAGTTTCCACAGACCCTGTACTAATCTTGACATCTTTGGTTATTTGGCGAATAGTAATGCGCCAATCTTCAAAAAGGGTAGCCTCAACTTGACGGACAGATGTCTCAACAATGGCAGAAGGGGGGCGATCAGGTCTGGGGGCTGTTTCCACAGACTTCTAGCCATATTTGAATTCACGATGCCAGCGTTTTACAAGGTCATATAATGGGCCATTATCACCATCAGTTTCTTTCATTTCATCAAAAGTCTCCTGTGGTGTGCGTCCTTTCAAATACAAAAACCGGATCACTGCTCGACATTCAACAGACTCCATTTCACACCTGAGAGATATAAATCATTGCACATGAAAAATTTCAGCTAGATCAGACAACTGGAAGTGGGTCAGGGGCATTACTTATTGCACGCCCCTCGTGTATATATATATATATATATATATATATATATATATATATATATATATATATAGTAGGACAACAAGTGTATGAAATAACAACACAAAACTATATATTGGTAAATATAGAATGGATCATTTATTTAATAATGGAATACAGGTAAAATAAAGCTTCCCCCAACATTCTATAATTCCTCTATATCGCTTTCGTCCCTAATGAACCTTTCGCTAGATGCTGCATCTTCCCCATGCTAACTAGTACCTTCTCTACTCTTCTGATGAGAAGCATTAGGCTTCGAAATGCCCTGGTATAAAGAGTCCCTTCTATCCCCCAAATTTTGCCTGTATTCCATTATTAAATAAATGATCCATTCTATATCTACCAATATATAGTTTTGTGTCTTCATTTCATACTGTTGTTGTCCTATTGTATAAGCTCCAATAATAATTATTGAGCTTGGCATTATCCAGATAATCTCCTTTGTGGAATTGAACTTTCTCTTTTCCTTTTAAATTAAGCTATATTATATATATATATATATATATACATATATATATATATACATATATACATACATATATATATATATATATATATATATATATATATATATATTCAATATACAAGATTGAGCAAATAAATCATAAATTAAGTATTTAAATTTTATGATTTAAAAAGGCTAATTTTCAAATAAAGAATTTTTTATTGTTTGCAAACAAAGAATGCAGTTTAATAAATATATTTCCTTAACCCATGAGTTTTCGATACTTATTTATCTCCTCAGAGGCAAAATATTAGCAAATATTATTATTGTTTTTTTCCTCTGAGGAGATGAATAAATATCGAACAACTCATATATTTATTAAACTGTATTATTTGTTTGCAAACAATATTCAGTACTTAATTTATATTTTTATCTCCTGGTTGTTTTATTTAATGATAGCGTTTTCTCGTCATAAATGTTTATTATATCTACCAAGTTGATCTTAAGGATAGCATACTCAACCATCTTATATTTCTTTCAGACTCCCCCCTCAATTTCTGGGTTTTTTTTCATTTTATGTTGAATTTACTTATAACGGCACTAGTTGAATTTCAGAAGCCCCCCCCCTCGCTGTTCTCTTATATCGCAGTTTCTTAAACGTCACTCGCAAAAATTCAGAAAGCGATCATGTTTTTGTTTTAACGGTTAATTAAAAAAAAAAGTCTTTTGGGATGCTGATATTAAAGCTAAAAGTTTTCTCAAATCAGTTTGCACTCTGGAGACGAATGCGTGTTCGAGATAAGTGTATTTTAATTTTTATGTTTAATTTCTAATATTAATAACTACATTCTATTTCAGTACTTAATTTATATTTTTATTTCCTGATTGTTTTATTTAATGATAGCGTTTTCTCGTCATAAATGTTTATCATATCTACCATGTTGATTGCATGAACCGATTAGGAAGTTGTATTCATTGTTAATTCGTGAGAGGTGAATCGATCACCATACGTTCCCTTTAAAAAAGTTGGACTTTTATTAAGTACAATATTTAATAGATTTTTTTTTTAAGGAAAGTAGAGAACGTTTTGTGGAAGCGCTGTCGGCAGCTCCCGTTACTCTCGCTTCACTTTATTTGTCACTCAGTCCTCATTTTTTAATGAGTGATTTTTCTGACAAACGGAGAAGAAAAAGCTGTATTCTAGGTTGGCAGTATTTTGCGTGAACAGTCGACAGAGATGGCGGAAATTTTCTGTTTATGTCTATCCTTGTAGCCATGTCACTAGTAAGGGTTCTAGAGGTAAACGCCTGATAGTCAGAGACCCAAACCTTGGATTAACCACTAAGGAGGCTGTCCTGTCAGCAGGTGCAAAGTACTGGGGCTGCTGTATTGCCATTTGGTGAATGGATTCTGGACCATGCAGTAGTCTCTGGTGGGGCCTCTCAATGCCATACTAGTGGGTAATTGTTACGGCTTTACCTTATCATGTTCTACAAAAAAAAAATTCTTCGTTACTTTTCTCTCTTTGTTTCCCCTCTCTGTCCTGCTCTAAACAGGTCTGACGACCTAGTCCACAAACTCCAAAATTCCATTATGACAAGTTTCAATAAAAAAAATACACGATTAAACCCGGATCTGAAACTTCCAACGTAGACTCCCACTACCATGTCTCCTTCTCCAACATCAGGGGTATACGTTCTAACCTTCCAGAGGTTGAAACCCAATTACAGGAGACTAAACCAGACCTTTTATTTTCAAGCGAAACTGGAATTGGACAGACTATTTCCCTAAATGAGTTCGTAATTAAAGGATACTCTAACTTAACTTCCAAATCTGACCCCCAAGATCGCCATGAGCATGGAATATGTGCCTATATTAAAGATGGCTTTCCATGTGGTAGGGACATCTCCAGAGAAGATCCTAAATTACCCTATATGTGCTTCCGAGTAGCACTAGCTCACACTACGGCATTTATATTTACTCTCTATCGCCCCCATAACAGCGGAGTTACTATCTTTAAAAGCATATCTGAGAAAATTGAACAAGTTCTATCACCATATCCTTCAGCTAACATTCACGTATGTGGAGACTTCAATGTCCATAATGTGGAATAGTTGACCCACTCAAACAAGACCGATGATTAGGGGAGATTCTGTCATGATTTCTCTATTGCTTATGACCTCACTCAGATTGTTCACGAACCCACCCGTGTGCCCGACAATGACGGCCAGTATGCAAGTCTCCTAGACCTTTTTCTCACAACTTGCCCTGAACTATGTTCAGTTTCTGTTCTGTCGCCTCTTGGATCTTCCAACCACTCAGTTGTATCAATTAAGATAAAAATGAAATGTAATAAGTCCTCAGACTTCCTCTCCATTGTACAGTATATCGATACACTATGGCTGACTGGGATAGTTTCCGTACATTTATATCGGATCTTCCTCTGCGTTCCATGTTTAAAAAGGATGTGTCGTCTATAGTATCAGACCTGACAGAATGGCTAATTGTAGGTATAGACAATTTCATACCCTCGAAAAATTCCAGCAAAAACCTAACAGCCAGCCATGGTTTTCTCCAGAATGTGCTGCTGCCATTGCGCACAGAAATCACTTTTTCCACTGCTTCCAACGTAATAGATGTATGAAAACTAAAGCCGCTTTCAGGACTGCCAGCAACCATTGTAAGAAAGTAATAAAGAACGCAAGAGAGTTGTATGCTCAATCCGTCAAGTCCAAAGTAGCTGAGCAGCGGCTTGGTTCCCACCAGTTTTGGCAAATAGCAAACAGAATCCTGAACAGAAGCGTGTGCTCTATCCCAACTATCATCAATGGACCTGTTAATCTCGTCAGCACCAGACAAAGCCAAACTCTTTGCCAAGAACTTTGCAGCCAATTCTACCCTTTGCGACCAAGGCCGCCAACCCCCAATATTTCCTCCTGTATCAGAAAACACGCTATGTGATATACGTATATCTGTACGTGATGTTGCCAAGCTAATCAAAAACCTTGATTCCAGTAAAGCAACCGACCCTGACGGAATTCCAATTATAGTACTCAAAAAACTTCAACCAGAACTAGCACCCATACTTACAAAACTGTTTAAACGTTGTCTTAAGGAGAATTGCTTCCCATCACCCTGGAAAATCTCATCAGTATGCCCTGTATTTAAGAATTCAGGTGATCGTTCACCCCCCCCCCCTCTCAGTACAGGCCAATAAGTCTCCTGTGCATCATGAGTAAGTTGCTGGAATCTGTGTTAAATAGAGAAGTAATCAACCATCTCCGCAAAAATAACCTTCTTAGTGACACACAATATGGTTTCCGTTCTGCTAGATCTACAGCAGATGTGCTTACAGTTATATCTCATAGGATTAGCGAATCTCTCGACAGAGGCAATCTTTCTAGGGCAATAGCTCTTGACATATCAAAAGCCTTTGATAGGGTATGGCATAAAGGATTACTTCACAAGATCTCCAGCTATGGTATAGCTGGAAATGTCTTCTCAATTATTAAATCATTTCTCTCTGATAGGTTCATAAGAGTAGTAGTTGATGGGTAAAAATCAGAAGCTCACAGTATAAATGCTGGAGTCCCTCAGGGGTCCATCCTGGGCCCAACTCTTTTCCTGATCTACATTAATGATCTTCCAAATCACATCCTTAGATCATCCGTAGACATTTTTGCTGACGACACTACCATCTATGGTAGTACATCTAAAACAGTAAATGAGCAAGTTCTCTCCGATTCTCTCTCCTCTGATCTTGATCACGTTATACAATGGGGAAAGGAGTGGCTGGTTACTTTTAATGCATCTAAAACCAAGCTTCTATCTTTACATCATCAACGTTCTGATCCCCATCTGGCATCAATTAAAATGAATGGCTATCGTCTTGGGGAGGCCTCAAGTTTTGACAGGCTTCTGGGCTTGACATTTACTTCTGATCTTAAATGGAATACGTACATCAAATCTGTTGCCAAGGCCACTGGAAAAATAATCGGATCCTTCTATCGATCCAGTAGATATCTCACTGCTGATGCAATTCTCTATCTATATAAGAGCCAGATACGTCCAAGGATGGAATACTGTTGCCACATATGGGCAGGAGCTGCTAGAAAAGACTTGTCCTGCCTTGATAGAGTTCAAAATAGACTTCGTGACCTGGTGCGAGATGTCCTTTTCTCTTCGCTGCAACCTCTATCTCACAGAAGAGATGTTGCGAGTTTGTCTCTGCTTTATCGTTATTTTCATGGAAAGTGTTCGACTGAGCTTCAATCTATGGTCCCCCCTCGCCAAACTTTCACAAGAAACACTAGACTAGCTGAAAACATTATCAATAATTTTCCCCACTCTTTATCTGTGCCTAAACCTAAGCATAGATTCCATGATCAAAGCTTCTTTCTTAGAACTGCACGCCTGTGGAATTGTCTTCCGTTTTCCTGCTTTCCAGCTGTCTATAATATGGTTGTCTTCAAGTCCAACGTGAACAAGTTTCTGATGAGCCGTTCCACTTAAGTTAACAAATTTACCGAACTTCCATTACTATTGATTACTATATTGTCCTTTTGACTACTCTACACTCTTTAACCCTTGTCCTTGAGTGGCCTATCGGCCTTGATAAATGGTGACGCCTATGTAAAAAAAAAATATATATATATATATTCATCCACATACAGTACTGTTTCGCGGCTCATCATTGCGACTAGAAAGACAATTGGCTCAAGCCAGGATCGAAACCCGACCGCCCAAATGAGAGTTAAAGCTTCTTGTCATTGCGCTATGTGGGTAATGAATTAGCGATGTTTAATTTTGACACCGTCCAAATGCCTCCGCTCGATTTGTTTACACTTAATGGCAGTTTTGTATATCACTTCCCAATATGCTCAACCCAAGATAGGGAGCATTATATATATATATATATATATATAGAGAGAGAGAGAGAGAGAGAGAGAGAGAGAGAGAGATTGTATATATATATATATATATATATATATATATATAGATTGTATATATATATGGAGAGAGATTGAATATATATATATATATATATATATATATATATATATATATATATATATATATATTTCACTACACCGATGAAGACTGAAGGATCGGTCGAAAATTATGTACTTATAAAAAAAAATTTTAATTTTTTTTCATAATATTATTTTGTATTCCTGCACGTCACCAAATGAAAACGAATAAAGAAAAGTTATAAACTTTTATACTTTTCATATTCTTGTTTATACATTTCCATTTATATATATATATATATATATATATATATATATATATATATATATATATATATATATATATATATATATATAAATATATGTATATATATATATATATATATATATATATATATATATATATATATATATATAATGGTTTTTTATTTAGTAGTCCTTGAGAAACCCCTCTCGCCAAATTACTGAATTAGCTTTAATAATAACACATCTTTTCCTTTAGCTCATGAAAAAGATCTACTTGAGATAGTTTAGCATCTCATGTGGCTTCAGAGTCGAAGTTTTTAGACCCCCTAGCGTATGCTTATTGACATAATTTCCCAACGTTGTAATGGTTTTTCTCGCGATACAATGGATATGCCTTGGCAATCTGTTTGCTCGATGAGCTTTTCATAGTGAAGTCAGCGTGTCGCAATAACTCTTATTATTTTTTGTTGCATTTCACAAAGTCAATGGTACGAAGAAATCCAGGAGGGGTGCAAGAAGTAATGCTGTGATACTTTTTTTTTTCTCACTCTAAACGCTTAGCGTTATAAAGGTAGGATCAAGTGCAAGTTGAGTAATCCTGTGAATGGAGTGGCGCCCTCCCCGACACATCGGTGTAGCAGCTAATAAAAAAGGGAACCTTTGGGTCGCCTTCGACTATAGTCGGCCACTTAGGTTAGCTTTAAATGTTTATAATAAAAATTCCGACATTTTTGTGTATATAAATTTTGTCATTTTTAATATATTCATAGAGTTAATCGTTTAATTTTTTTTTTTCATTTAAATCTGTGATGATTTGCTGTGTTGTTCTTCTTTTCTTATGTCTATTTAGACGAGAAGTATTTTTATGCTTCTGAATTCATTTTAGATGAGAATTGATTATTCGTTTTATTTGAATTCTTCCGACTACTGTTTTCATCGCAAATGGTATTTTCACAATGTTTCAGTCGACGTATCATGTGACCTTTTTTTTTTTTTTTTTAGTGTTGCAAAAACTTGTGGCGAAATGAATATTGGTAAAATTCACTTGTAAATTACACTCTTCTTGGGGTAAATACTTCAAAATACAATTTCTAATGGCTTAAGACTTCTACCCAGTCATGGCTGGCGGGACGAGAATATGCGACCCCCATTGATTAAATAAATTGTTTCGTTCGTAATTACCTGCCGGTTCCCGAATTTGACAAAGATTCTCGAGTTTGACAAGATGCGCCTGAAGTAGATCGGAGGTTACATCAACCGAAATGTTTTGAAAATAAACAATCGAGATGAGAAGAGTAGTTCGAAGAATCCAAATATTACGAGAAAGATTTTGTCATTTCTTTTTTTAAAGGTAATCGATGAAACGTTACCATTATTTCGCATTGGTTTCCTTTCTTTATTTTCTAATTCACGCCTTACTTTCCGTGTACGATGTTTCTGATGAAGCAGGAAGAATTGCCGTTTTCTACGTTGGAATCTATCACCATACATCGTTGCCTAGATTCTGAACTTGAAGTAGTATTGTTAGTTCCTTATCAAGCGGCTTCACGTCTTGTATGGAGCGATTTCCATTTAAAAAAAAAGAAGCAAAAAGTGGATTTTGTGTTTACTTTCGATAGCCTCATCACTCTTACTTCCCTTATTTTTTCATTTACGCTTCAGTTTCTGACAAAGCGGGAAAAATTGCTGTTTTCTATGTTGAAACCTATCAACATTTATCGTTGCCTAGTTCTGGGCTTTGACGTAGTATTTTTAGATCCTTACACCGAGTAGCTCCATGCCTTGTCTGAAATGATTTCCATAAAGAAAACGTTTACGTTGGCTTCTTTTGTTGTTGTTGTTGTTTACTATTATTATTATACTTATTATTGTTGTTGTTGTTGTTGTTGTCGTTGTTGTTATTATTAGTAGTAGTATTGTTGTTGTTGTTGTTGTTCTTGTTATTATTATTGTTATTATTAATGTTATTATTATTAATATTGTTATTGTTGTTATTATTATTATTATCATTATTATCATTATTATTATTATTATTTGGCGCCAAATGCCGTTCTTGAGTTCGGATTGTTTCATACAATCAAACACTTGTGTGTCTCGCTCTTTAATGGCCGACGACGTTTCTAACGACTGTAATTACTTTTTACAATAGTCACACTTGAAGGTGATGAACATGAGTACTTCCTCCTTCTTCCATCACACCAATCGTCGACCCCGAAAAAGGGGTTCAAGTGTGTCAAGTGGACAAGTTCAGAGAACGGCGCTAAATTACCTTTTCCTTTATCAGCACACTCGATTTATTTTTATTTCAACGTTAAATTGTTACTACATAACCGACGGTTCACGTTCAAATCCCGTCCGATCCTATTAAGTTCGCACATCATCATCATCATCATCATATCGTATGAATCCAAAGATTCTATTATTGGCATTGGTTCTCCCGATATTTTCTAGTCAGAATTATTTTTACAAAGATATTGGATACGTACAAAAAGGACCACAAGAAGGTTGCCATCATCCTAAGTGAAAGTTATTTTGTGGAACGAACTTGATTCGAACTTGCGAACACCCAGATCATCAGTCTGTGTAGTTAACCACGAGACTAATATCATCTCTCATCTTTTGGAACGGCATAAATCTGTTCAAACTAGCAGCAACAACGATAATGGTGTTACGTATCAACTCTTGATTGGACAAATGCTCAAGTCATCAGTTTCTTTCAAGCGGTAAAAATGCAAGTAATATTAAGTGATTAAATATGTAGCGCGTACTATAAAAACCCAAACACATAGCATGCTTTTTTCTCCTTTTCTTACATGTGCACGATATAAACCTGACTAGTCCCTTTAGGAAGGGGCATCTCTCAGAAAGTACCACACACATGACGAGAAACTTTCACGAACTACTGAACACAGAACCACCTTATTAAGCGAACAATATCTCACAAAGTTTGTGCGTGCACCTTTTTCACTAACAAAACAGGCACGCTAATAAACACACAGCTTCATACCTATTCTATTTACATGCACGTGAACGCACACGGCACCAGTCGAAACAAATATGTATACTCAATTTCTCATTGCACGAAAGACAATTCTTTCATTCAGAAACGTTTCTGGGATATTTTCAACTCTAAAGCTGTATCAATTTTTACTTTCATTGTCTTAAAACGTTGTTAATAAAAATTAAAAAAAACTCCTCATCGTCGAGTGCAACGAAAGGTTCCGTAGTACACGTTCGTATCGTATCCTCGTCTCTATTGACTTTGTTTTTACTGTAACAACAAAAACAGGCTCCAAGCACTAGATTGGATGATAAATATACTGTAGTCGTAAGCCTCGGTAGACTATCATCACAGGAGAAAGAAAACTCCAATTCGAAGAATGAAGTACAACTCGTCGGACCTGATGGACAATCTGCCATAAAGGAAACTATCCTGAAAGAAAATTCGGAGTTGGAACCCTGCAATTAGTTACTTTGACCAAACTCTAGAAAGTTTCTGGCAACTCTTGCACGTCGAACAATCTCCAGTCGTCCTGATTATGTCTTGCAATTGGATCCATGTTCTTTTTTGTGTTTTTTCGAGCGTACAAGCGCAAAAAATGACTGTGCAACGCACAAGTCGTGACATTGCAGAAGTTTAGAGTCAACTGCAGAACAAATCCTGTGGCGATGAGAGAGGGGCAGCTCAGGTTATGTAATCGTCTTTATTCTAGCCGATTAAGATATTAAAATATTTTTTAAAATCCTATTCTTAAATAATTTCTGTTGATTAGATAGACATATATATATATATATATATATATATATATATATATATATATATATATATATATATATATATATATATATATAGGTGTTGTTTTGTTTTGGTTTTAGCGATATGTTTTGAATGAATTCAATTATTTACGAAAGTGCATTTTTACCTAAATGCGAGTTGGGAATAATTTTCCCTTTTAACCAATTTGGTACCCCCACATGGGGAGCGGTATATATATTATTTTTAAAATGTAATTATCCACTGACACGTGTTTCGTCGTCTACGACTCATCAGAGTGGCTGTATCGAATCTCGCTAGATACAACCACTCTGATGAGTCGTAGACGACGAAACACGTGTCAGTGGATAATTAAATTTTAAAAATAATACATATATATATATATATATAATTGTAATTTTTATTTTATATATATATATATATATATATATATATATATATATATATATATATATATATATATATATATATATATATATATATATATATATATATATATATGAATGTTTTCGGGGGGTACAGAATTTAATAATGGCTAAATACAGACCAAAACATAATCATTTAAAAAAAATAAAAAATGAAAATAAAAGTTAGCTAACCAGGTTTCGTTCCTCGCTCAACAAAGCTAAATCGATGAAAATACGATTAAACAAAAAAAGTCACGAATATAGCGGGGGGGGGATAAATAAATAAATAAACGGGGGAAAAATTACATCGAGACTAAATTAAGTCCTAAAAGGTTTTCTTTTTGCTTGCAAAGAGAAGGTCTCAAAGACTTAATAAAAATAGTCTCTAGAATGTTTAAATGAAAAGGCGGGTGCAACTTACTCAAGATCGTGAACATGTCAGCACTGAAATTCGCGGCAATTATATTATTTCTTTTTTTATCGTATTTTCCTCGATTTAACTTTGTTTAGCAAGGAACGAAACATGGTTAGCTAACCTTTATTTTCATTTTTTTAAATCATTATGTTGATTGGTCTGTATTTAGCCATTATATATATATATATATATATATATATATATATATATATATATATATATATATATATATATAAATGACTTTGTCTGTGACGAACGGTCTCTATTAAACTATTCTTATAATTTTTGGTTTACACACTTGATACTAAAAATATTGGGAATTCGGACCCGTGGAACAAATTCGATTTGGCTTAAACCGGTGAAATAGCTCCTAAATGGTCCAAATTGATACTTGGCAGGCGTAAGTCGACTTAAAGTGCTTCTCTACACATGCGCAAATATAGATTTATACGTTAATATCGATTAATTTTTAGGGTTTTGATATCCATTTGTTAGTGGCTCAGATGGTGACGAATAAGATTAGAGAGTTGCATGTTTTGGTTACGATTATAGCTAATGACACCCAAATCATATAATATTTTAACTTTTGAAATCACTACAATATATTGATGGCAATATAATAATCAACGGAGTATTGGATCTATAATGATAAATACGAACTCTGCATGAATTAAAATATATTAAAGAGTATTTTAGGATCGGGCAACGCCGGGTCGCCTGCTAATATATATATAGACGACGAAGCACGTGTCAGTGGATAATTATATTTAAAAAAAAAACAATATATATATATATATATATATATATATATATGCACACCGTACTTTGGGATAATTGCGCCAAATCCGGGAGTAATTACGCCAACTAAAAAAAAAATGCTTTTTATATGGTTGCCAAAAGAGTACTTTCAACTAGTTGGCGCAATTACCCCGGACTTGCCGCAATTACTCAAAGTACGGTAAATATATAACTAGTTGAAAGTGCTCGTTTGGCAACCATATAAAGAACACTGTTTTTTAGTTGGCGTAATTACTCCCGGATTTGGCGCAATTATCCCAAAGTACGGTGTGTATATATATATATATATATATATATATATATATATATATATATATATATATATATATATATATATATATATATTATTTTTGAAATGTAATTATCCACTGACACGTGTTTCGTCGTCTACGACTCATCAGAGTGGCTGTATCTAGCGAGATTCGAAATCGGGACCCAACGGTAATGAGCCTACACCCTTACCCCTGGACCATCTCGCCGACTGTCTGGATATATCGCGATTTACTTAGATGTTTTGTTTTGGTTTTAGCGATATGTTTTGAATGAATTCAATTATTTACGAAAGTGCATTTTTTACCTAAATGCGAGTTGGGAATAGACACGTGTTTCGTCGTCTACGACTCATCAGAGTGGCTGAATCTTGCGAGATTCGAAAAGTACATGGGTTTTATAAAGTATGTTGATAAACACTTTAGTAAGGAAACACAAATAGAGCTGAAAATCCTTAATCCGCGAAGTTTCGAAAAAATACTTTCCTTTTCATTAGAGGAGAGAGGTTAGCAAAATGTGTGTTTTAAATCTATATATCGATAAAAGTGAGAATGTGTGTGTGTGTGTGTGTGTGTGTGTGTGTGTGTGTGTGTGAGGACACTTCTCAACCTATATACTCAACGAATTTTTTAGTTTCTTCCAGCCATCATCGGGTATTTTCACTATCACACAGCCACACACGTTCTGTCTCATTCTCTCACAGTCATTGTACTCTTCCTTCCCGCACTGACACAGCCAATCACAATATTATTCTCACTCACAGATAAACTCTCTACCCTTCTTTTTCATAAATCCACTCTCACTTTCATTCTCGTATTCATACAAACGCTCACAACCGTTGTCTCGTTCTAATATAGCCTCTAGCTCTTTTGTGTATCGCATTTATACAGACACCCTAACCTTCCATCTTGCATTTATCCTGCATTGGCAATGGTTCAAAACCGACTTCGGAATCTAGTGGGCTATTTCCCTTTTCTCCTCCTTAGAACCTCTTTCTCACAGACGTTGCGAATCTATCTCTGTTTATATTATTTGACTAATTAGAATTCATTATTGAGATGAGTATTATTTATTCAATTCATTAATTGTGGACTATTATCCTCATCTATTAGTTGTTGTTTCGCGACGTTTCGGCCAACTATTCCTCTGGCCTTCGTCAGGTGGTAACCGTGACGGGATAGGAACTCCTCGGCAATTACTGCCGTCTATAGTTTAGGGCCCATGGCGCAGTGGATAGAGACGTTGAATCTCTACTGTTTCAGGTGAGCATTGTCTGAAGATAGCGGTTTCAATCCTACCCAAAGCCGGCGGTAGGCTTAGTTGGCCAAAACGTGGTGAGACGACAACTATGGAAGGCAGTAATTACTTAGGATACAGTTAGGAAACAGCATTCCTATCCCGTCGCCGGTTTTGGGTAGGATTGAAACCGCTATCTTCAGACCTTCAGACAATGCTCACGTGGATCTGTAGAGACCCAACGTCTCTATCCACTGTGCCATGGGCCCAAAAGCCAACCATTTTTTCATAAATCCACTCTCACTTTCATTCTTGTATTCATACAGACGCTCACGACCGTTGTCTCGCTCTAATAGCCTCTAGCTTTTTGTGTATCGCATTTATACAGACACCCTAACCTTCCATCTTGCATTTATCCTGCATTGGCAATGGTTCAAAAACCGACTTCGAAATCTAGTAGGCTATTTCCCTTTTCTCCTTCTTCGAACCTCTTTCTCACAGACGTTGCGAATCTATCTCTGTTTATCTATCTAAACGTAAATTCCATGAAAAAAGTTTCTTTCCAAGAACCGTCCTCATGTGGAAGTTTATACGTCGGGGTTGCCTTCCAGCTGACTACAACATGGTCGTTTTCAAATCCAATGTAAACAAGTTCTTGATAAGCCTTCTTCTTAAATAATCAAATTCTACCCAATTCCTACCACTACCTATCAATACGGTGTTGTTTTACGGACCTCTTGACACTCATTAGCATATATCTTCGGGCCAAGATCAAAGTGTAGTATCTGTTCCGGCAGATGCTGCAATCAAAGACCATTGTCCGTGTGGCAATGGGCTTCTAATCCATGTAGGGGCAACCCTATATACCAAGAGGCTCTCACTATCCAGCTCCCATTTCCCACCTCTCGGGAGCTGGTCCCCTTTTTCCTCCCCCTCTCCCCTCTCCACATTAAAAAATGGCCTCATGCCTAATTTGCTCAGTGGGGAAACAAATTAACACAGCTTTCCTCTTAAATAATCAAATTCTACCCAATTCCCACCACTACCTATCAATACGTGTTGTCTTACGGACCTATTGACACTCAGTAACATATATCCTCGGGCCAAGATCAAAGTGTAGTGTCTGTTCTTCAAATACTGCACTTCAATTTCTTGTTCTCTCTCAGTGGAGAAGAAATCCTTCACGACTGAGACAATGTTTAATTTTTGTTTCTTTTCTCCGCGTTAAAAAACGACCCTAACTCAGTCCTTTGGGATTTGATAAGTGATGAATTCCCATTGTAAAAAAAAAATCCGGCAAAAATCTTCTTTTTTTTTCTCGCTCTCATAAGGCCACACGCACTTTCTATTCATCATGTATACAGCCACCCGCCTTTTATATAGCCACTCTCAACAGTTTTTTCGCGCTTATATAGACAGCGTCGCTCATCGTCTTTTTCCCTTTAATGCAGTCAATCTAAACTTTTTTTCTTGCTTTCATACGGCCACTCTCACCTTTTTTTTTTTCTTTTTTTTTACACAGTGATCACCACTTATCAAGGCCCGGAAGCCACTCAGGGATAAGGGTTATTGCAAGTACATTACGTTAGTGAGGAGATTTTATGAAGTGTTTAATTAGGGGGGCGGTTCATTAGGAATTTGTTAACATTAGACTTGAAGACATCCAAGTTGTAGTCCGGAGGGAAGCAGGCAGACGGAACAGAGTTCCACAGGCGTGCAGTTCTAAGAAAGAAGCTTTGCTCATGAAATCCGCGTTTTGATTTAGGCACAGATATAGAGTGGGGAAAATTTTTCACAGTGGATTCAGCTAGACGGGTGTTTTTCGTGAAAGATTGGCGAGGGGGGACCAGGGATTGGAGTTCAGACGAGCACCTGCCATGAAAATAACGATAAAACAAGGATAGGCTCGCAACGTCTCTTCTGTGGGAGAGGGGTTGCAGGGTAGAGAAAAGGGCATCCCCCACTAAACCACGAAGTCTATTTTGTACTCTGTCAAGGCATGATAGGCTGTTTTTGGCAGCTCCTGCCCAGATATGGCAACAGTATTCCATCCTTGGCCGTACTTGGCTTTTATATAGATAGAGAATTGCATCAGTAGTGAGATATCTTCTGGAGCGGTAGAAGGATCCCACCATCTTTCCAGCGACCTTGGCAACAGACTTGATGTACGTGTTCCATTTCAGATCAGGAGTAAAGGTCAAACCCAGAAGCTTGTCAAAACACGGGGCCTCACCCAGACGAGAGCCATCCATCACAATTGATGCCAGCTGGGGATCAGAGCGTTGATGATGTAAGGATAGGAGTTTGGTTTTGGATGCATTAAAGGTAACTAGCCACATCTTCCCCCACTGAACCACGCGCTCGAGATCAGAGGAGAGAGAATCCGAGAGAACTTCGTCATTTACAGCCTTTGATGTGTTGCCGTAGATGGTCGTGTCATCAGCATAGATGTCAACGAATGATTTAAGTATGTGTTTAGGGAGGTCATTGATGTAGATCAGAAAGAGAGTTGGGCCCAGTATTGACCCCTGAGGGACTCCAGCATTTATATTGCAGGCCTCCGATTTTTGTCCATCTACCACTACTCTTATGAGCCTATCGGAGAGAAATGATTTAATGATTGAGAAAACATTTCCAGTTATACCGTAGCTGGAAATCTTGTGAAGTAGACCCTTATGCCATACTTTGTCAAAGGCCTTTGATATGTCAAGAGCAATTGCCCTAGAAAGGAAGCCTTTGTCAAGAGATTCACTAATCCTGTGGTATATAACCGTCAGCACATCTGCGGTAGATCTTGCAGAGCGGAAACCATATTGTGTGTCACTAAGAAGGTTATTCCTGCTGAGGTGGTTGACTATTTCTCTATTTAATATTGATTCCAGCAACTTACTCATAACACAGAGAAGACTTATTGGTCTGTACTGAGAGGGAGATGACTTATCACCTGAATTCTTAAATACAGGGCAAACTGATGAGGTCTTCCAGGGGGTCGGAAAGCACTTCTCCTTAAGGCAACGCTTAAATAGTTTCGTAAGTATGGGAGCAAGTTCTGGTTGAAGCTTTTTTAACACTATAATTGGGATGCCATCAGGGCCAGTTGCTTTACTGGAATCTAGGTTTTTTATTAGCTTGGCGACCTCATGCACGGATATTTGTATGTTACCTAGCTTGTTCTGTGTTATAGGAGGAAATATGGGGAGTTGATGGCCTTCGTCGCATAGGGTAGAATTAGCTGCAAAGTTCTTTGCAAATAGTTTGGCCTTGTCTGACGCTGACGAGATAACCTCTGGTCCATTGATAATGGTTGGGATAGAACGCACACTTCTGTTCAGGATCCTATTTGTTATTTGCCAAAACTGGTGGGAACCAAGCCGCTGATCAGCTTCCTTGGATTTAACAGACTGGACATATAGCTCTCTTGCATTTTTTATTACTCTTTTACAGTGGTTGCTGGCAGTCCTGAAAGCAGCTTTAGTCTCAGTGCATCTATTACGTTGGTAGCTATGGAAAAAGTGATTTCTGTGCGCGATAGCAGCAGCACATTCTGGGGAGAACCATGGCTGGCTGTTAGGTTTTTGTTGAAATTTTTTAGATGGTATGAATTGGTCTATGCCTACAATTAACCATTCGGTCAGATCTGATACTATAGAGGACACTTCCTTTTTAAACATGGAGTGCAGAGGTAAATCAGATATGAATGTACGGAAGCTATCCCAGTCAGCCATAGAGTATCGGTATACAGTACAGTGGAGGGGTACGTCTGATGGCTTCTTACATTTCGTTTTTATCTTAACTGATACGACGGAGTGATCGGAGGATCCTAGAGGAGAATGAACGGTACATGAACATAGCTCAGGGGAAGTTGAGAGAAAAAGGTCTAAGAGGCTTGCATATTGATTGGGTGTATCGGACACACGGGTGGGTTCGCGAACAATCTGAGTGAGGTCATAAGCAATGGCAAAATCATGACAAAACCTCCCCTCATCATCTGTCTTATTTGAATGGGTCAGCCATTCCACGTTATGGACGTTGAAGTCACCACAGATGTGGATGTTAGCCGAGGGATGTGAAGACAGTATGTGGTCTATTTTGTGTGTCTATTCTCTTATGTTGTTGTCAAATTCTCAAACACCTAATTCTCCCTCACTTTTTCTTTCCTTCTCTTATACTTACATTCCTTTTCGTACTCTGACCAAATAATAGGCAACGCCTTCGGGACAAGATACAAAGTGTAGTATCTGTTCCGACAGATGCTGCACTTGAGATAATTTGTACCAGTCAATGGAGTGGAAACCCTCTATACTGGGACAATCATTATTTTTGGTAACCAGAGTGCCCCCTTTTTGCCTACTTTTAGGGGAGCTGGTTTTTACCTCACATTAAAAACGGCCTTGTGCCTAATTTGCTCAGTGGGGGAGCAAATAAATACCATCTGTTCCGGCAGATACTGCACTTAAGATAATTTGTACCAGTCAATGGAGGGGAAACCCTCTATACTGGGACAATTATTATTTTTGGTAACCAGAGTGACCCCTTTTAGGGGAGCTGGTTTTTACCTCACATTAAAAACGGCCTTGTGCCTAATTTGCTCAGTGGGGGAGCAAATAAATACCATCTGTTCCGGCAGATGCTGCAGGCTATGACTAGCTATGACTAGCTATGACTAGCAAAGACCAGATGTGGGGGCAACCCCACATGCCTGACCATTAACCAGCTCCCATTTCCCACCTCTCGGGAGCTGGTCCCCTTTTTCCCTTCCCCCTCCCTTCACTCCTCACATTAAAAATCGGCCTTGTGCCTAATTTGCTCGGTGGGGGAGCAAATAAATACCATCTGTTCCGGCAGATACTGCAAGCAAAGACCATATGTGGGGGCGACCCCACATATAAGACCTTGGTCAATGAAGGGGCAACCCTTCATACCAATTGTCACTATCCAGCTCCCCTACTCCCCGGGGAGTTGGTCCCCATTTCCCCTTAACTCCTCACATTAAAAATCGGCCTTGTGCCTAATTTGCTCGGTGGGGGAGCAAATAAATACCATCTGTTCCGGCAGATACTGCAAGCAAAGACCATATGTGGGGGCGACCCCACATATAAGACCTTGGTCAATGAAGGGGCAACCCTTCATACCAATTGTCACTATCCAGCTCCCCTACTCCCCGGGGAGTTGGTCCCCATTTCCCCTTAACTCCTCACATTAAAAATCGGCCTTGTGCCTAATTTGCTCGGTGGGGGAGCAAATAAATACCATCTGTTCCGGCAGATACTGCAAGCAAAGACCATATGTGGGGGCGACCCCACATATAAGACCTTGGTCAATGTAGGGGCAACCCTTCATACCAATTGTCACTATCAATCTCCCCTACTCCCCGGGGAGTTGGTCCCCATTTCCCCTTCACTCCTCACATTAAAAATTGGCCTTGTGCCTAATTTGCTCGGTGGGGGAGCAAATAAATACCATCTGTTCCGGCAGATACTGCAAGCAAAGACCATATGTGTGGGCAACCCCACATATAAGACCTTGGTCAATGTAGGGGCAACCCTTCATACCAATTGTCACTATCCAACTCCCCTACTCCCCGGGGAGTTGGTCCCCATTTCCCCTTCACTCCTCACATTAAAAATCGGCCTTGTGCCTAATTTGCTCGGTGGGGGAGCAAGTAAATACCATCTGTTCCGGCAGATACTGCAAGCAAAGACCAGATGTGGGGGCAACCCCACATACCTGACCTTTAACCAGCTCCCATTTCCCACCTCTCGGGAGCTGGTCCCCTTTTTCCCTTCCCCCTCCCTTCACTCCTCACATTAAAAATTGGCCTTGTGCCTAATTTGCTCGGTGGGGGAGCAAATAAATACCATCTGTTCCGGCAGATACTGTAAGCAAAGACCGTATGTGGGGGTAACCCCACATATCAGACCTTGGTCAATGTA
This sequence comes from Euprymna scolopes, assembly GCF_053919585.1. Taxonomy (NCBI): domain Eukaryota; kingdom Metazoa; phylum Mollusca; class Cephalopoda; order Sepiida; family Sepiolidae; genus Euprymna; species Euprymna scolopes. The sequence continues at coordinate 71,764,930 of NC_136507.1, forward strand.
GGGGCAACCCTTCATACCAATTGTCACTATCCAGCTCCCATTTCCCACCCATCGGGAGCTGGTCCCCTTTTCCCTCCCCCTCCCTCTCTCTCCACATTAAAAAACGGCCTTGTGCCTAATTTGCTCAGTGGGGGAGCAAATAAATACAATCTGTTCCGGCAGATACTGCAAGCAAAGACCATATGTGGGGGCAAATAAATATCAACCTAACATATAAGACCTTGGTCAATGTAGGGACAACCCTTCATACCAATTGTCACTATCCAGCTCCCCTACTCCCCGGGGAGTTGGTCCCCATTTCCCCTTCACTCCTCACTTTTAAAATCGGCCTTGTGCCTAATTTGCTCAGTGGGGAAACAAATAAATACCTCAAAGTGTAGCATCTGTTCCGGCAGATGCTGTAATCAAAGACCATATGTGGGGGCAACCCTACATATAAGACCATTGCTCTTGTAGCAATCAGATATTGGTCAATGTAGGGAAACCCTTCATACCAATTGTTACTATCCAGTTCCCCTACTCCCCAGGGAGCTGTTCCCCCTTTTTCATAATCTCTCCACATTAAAAAACGGCCTTGTGCCTAATTTGCTCAGTGGAGAAGCAAATGAATACAACCTGTCCTTCAGATTCTACACTTTAATTTCTTGTTCTCTATCATTGGGAGGAGAAATCCTTCACGACTGTGACAATTTTTATTTTTGTTCCTTTTCTCCACATTAAAAAAAAAACGACCCTGGTGTCTAACTCTGTCTTCGCGGAAAGGCATTGTAAATAGGAACTCTCATATCCTTGTTTCTATTAATATTCACCTTCTCTTTCTTTCCCTCTTTCTTCCCATCGCTCTCTCTGTCTCTCTCTCTCTCTCTCTCTCTCTCGCTCTCTCTTTCTCTTTCTCTCTCTCTCTCTCTCTCTCTCTCGCTCTCTCTCTCTCTCTTTCCCACACTCATAAACACTAAAAAGAAAACCTGTCGATTCCTTTTTTTCCAACCTTGTTTTACTTCTTTTTTTTTTCTTCTTTACTGACTATTCTAAAAAGGGCGGCACACATCCTTTCCCTGTAAATATGTCTATCACCGAGGCCGCTCTATATAGTGCCACTATCCCCCACCCCCTCATTTTTCCCACCCTTTAGGCATAAAAAACAATTCCACCCTCGCAGAAAACGTCTGCTGTCTTGTCTGCATAATTCTCAGATTTAGGTTGAAACCAGAAACGCTAAAAGAGAACCCGGAATTGTAACAAAAAAAAGGAACATCTGGAAACTCTTAAATCCCCGAAACTTTGTGGTTGGCAAATGGTGATGGCGCACGGCTGGTTCGGAGGTGGTAGTGGGGGTGCAGGGACCCCCCCCCCCTCTTTTAAAGCGAAAAAAAAATAACGAAAACAATGCGAATTGTTTTCGTTCGGTACTTTTTTTCTTTTTATTTTTTTAGTTTTATCTTTATTTTATTTGAAAAAAAAAAATCATTTTTACGGTTGTACGATTGTTTTAAAGATCGACCAACCAAGAGTTGTCGTAGACTCTTCATATCTCAAACGAGGATAACATTCAGTCCACGGCGCCGATAAACCCCGCTATCTTAAGAACCTATTTTTTCTTTTACGTACTTATCTGGTCATAAAAAAGCGTAGAATAATCACGCACAGATATAAATAACACCGATTACTTGATTTTTCTTTAATAAAATTTGACGCTTCTGCATTTTATCTTTTTTTTTTTTTTCATTGTACAAAAGTTGTGAGAAAATTAATCTCACAAACTCAATACTCTCTGGCAGAGGCAAAATAAATCCACAAATTACAAAACCATACCTTTAAACTCAAAATTTATTCAGTTATGACAGCAAAGAAAAGTTATTGGTCCTATTACAGTCCTTGCAAAACGGTGGACTAGTTTTGCCTCTCAAATAGGGAGCCGGTAGTTAACTCCTTTTGGTGGGAGTGGTAGCAGTGTCAGAATCTTTGGGAAAATCGCCATTGCAAATTTGACACCCCTAAGACAAAACTGCGAATAAAATATAAAAAACTCGTAATTTCTGTTTTAAAAGTGGGTTGTTTATTTTCTTTATGGAATATACTTCCAAAATAAAATTTGTTTCAAACATAATAAAAATTTTTTTTTTTATTTGTTAAAAAACCGTGTTGACAAAATATCCGTTCGCGGTGATTGAATACGCGGACATTTTGTCTACACGGTCTTTTAACAAATAAAAATAATAATATTTTTATTATGTTTTAAATAACTTTAATATTTTATTTTGGAAGTATATTCCATAAAGAAAATAAACAACCCACTTATAAAACAGAAATTACGAGGTTTTTTTATATTTTATTCGCAGTTTTTTTGTTGGGGGCGGTAAAAAATTCCTCCAATTTCTGACACTGCTAGTGGAGTGGTAGTTCGTTTTTCCTTTGAAAGGATCCATGATAATTCATGGTGTTCTCGGCAAGAGTTCTAGTGCCTTTAATTAGGCATAAATCGAGTCCCTTGGGACTCTAATTGAATTGAGAAAAGTTCAAATATTTAGTTGATGAAAATGTTCGAAAGATGTCATCCTCTAATAGGGATATCTTCGGAACAAAATAAATGTGTCTCTGCTTGTAGTGATTTCAAGTCCATTTTTCACCAAACATTTAGGTGATATAATGTGAAGAAATTGTGGCTCCATTCTTGATGAGGCATTCTTTACGTTTAATATCTATATATATTGGATACCATATAATAAACAATAGAGAATTGGCTCTATAATAATAAATACGAAATCTGCATGAATGAAAATATATTTCTACGTATTTTACGACCAGTCGATCTGCTAGTATATATATATATATATATATATATATATATGTGTGTGTGTGTGTGTGTGTGTGCATCTATCTATACTCCTATAATATATTTTTTTTGTGTATTGATATTCATATTAAAAACCTTTTTTCTATTTATTTTTTAAATACAACTTTGTTATATATGGGTCATGGAATTGCATTCCTCTGCAAAAGATCTCGCTAATTTACATAATCTTTTAAACATATATGTTAATTAATTCCCTATTAGTTATTTTCTTTTCGGTTTTCTTATGTGATGATCATCTTTAGTTAACTATTACGTGTAATTATATTCATGCAGATATTCTACATGATTTATACTTGTGTAATATTTGTGTAAAAAGGTTATAATAAACCCAAACCTCTTTCTATATATGTTTATGTACGCGTATATATATTTATTTAAAAAAATTTGCCTACCAAACTCCTCTGTCAGATTTTGGTCAACAGACATGAAACTTAATATATAAGGTATTCGAACCCATGCGAAACTTTATAATTGATATACATATTATATTTTTTATTATATTTAGCCGAGGAAAATCGTTGCAAAAGTGTGAAAATTTTCAAGAATAGAATTTGCCAGGTGAAGGTCGAACGAGGGCATTATGAATATCTATGCGTTACGTAATAGCTATTGGTTCATGTTTTAATTTTTAGCCTTGCAGTAAACCTGTCTTCACAGCTTAGGCATTAACGTCAAAGGAAAAATAAATCGTAAGCTAAACGTTTTGGTTTCGATTCTCGGTGATGGCGCACGAGTCATTTTTCTTTTTACTTTTAAAATCATTATTATATATTGGGTCCAATATAATATAATAATAAATACGAAATCTGAATTAATCACAATATCATATTTAAGCGTATTTTACAACCGGGCAGTCTGCTAGTATAGATGTATGTGTGCGTGTGTGCGTATATATATATATATGTATGTGTGTGTGTGTGTGTGTGTGTGTGTGTGTGTGTGTGTGTGTGTGTGTGTGTTCCAATTTTTTTCTACCCACTATCTCACACATTCCACCTAAGGGATGTTTTTTTAAGATTCTTACTAGCCCTTTAAATGTAATTGTTTTTCCCCTCTTGCACTTGAGTCATCGGGTATATTTTTCAGATAGTAAATGGATATTTATGTGTATCTGTGCAGCGGTCGATGTTTACGTCCAAAATCAAAATGCGTAAACGCTTATGTGCGCACACCATCTGCGCATGCCCGAATAAAACAAATAATTTTATTTTTGCCAAATTATAAAATTTTCTGAATTCATTTTAAATGATCATTGTGGAATCCGCCGGAATCCTATACAAAGAAGGATTTTTTGTTAATAAATCAGTTGAACCTAGTTGACCCGAGTTTACGGAATGATGTCTCTGGGCGTCCCTCTGTTGTGTGCTAATCTCTGCAACATCTCTCTACTGACACACAAACATTAACGAACACGCAGACACACACAACTCATCCACTCACTATCGCCTGTCAATCTGTATAAACCTTATTCAAGGAAATATCGCCAATCTCCCTCACTCAACTCTATTACTAATACGAAAACAAATGAACATTGACTTTTAAAAACAAATTTCAATGAATTATAATTTATTTAAATCAGCAGATAAGTTTTGAATACGATTTTCCTGTCCCCTGTAAAGCAAGGTTCTTAATTGATTCAGACTTCTTCAATATCTCATCTAATTACTCTCCCTTATTTAAAAAAAAAAAAACTAAAAATATTCGCGAACATTCCATATTTTTTCTATTGCTGTAAACTTCAATTTTAAACATAACTAAAATATCTCTTTTGTGAATATATGCCTTCTGAACTCATTCGTTTGTTTTTATTCGAGATAGCGTATGCGCAGACGACGTGCGCACACGTTTACGTATTTTGATTTGGAACTTCGATGTATAAACATCGACAACTACATCTTAATATAAGATAATATGCGGTTACATCTTAAACTCAATACTGAAAGGTGTTAATCTGTAATGCGCTTCTCCCGTCCTTCTTCGCTACTCATCAACGTAAATTTTTGTGTTAATTCTGTTTGCAGCTAACCGTGAAATTAGAAAAAAAACTATATTCGCTTACATCAACATCGAAATTAGTTATATTAAGACAAACGTTAAACAAAATGAACGAAATAATAATGAGATTAAACAAAAATTTAGATTGATAAAAGCGGAATATTAAAACTTTTATTATAAACAAGCAAGGAAACCTGTCATTGCCCGGGATTGAATGATGCTCAACAAATATTTCACACTTCAATATTTTTATTGTCATCGAAATCCGTGAAATCATCCGAGAAGAAGCTTCACATGCCTCCATCCAGTAACTTGGTCCAAAATATATGTTATTCTACATTTCAATCTAGAGAACCTACTGTTTCTTTCATAAAATTATTTTATATAAACTTCTTTTTAGTTAATGAAAAAAAAACATAAGAAATTTACGTGCAGAGGTTGAACTTACAGACCACGTCATGCAAAAAAAAAAAAAAAAAAAAAAAGAATAACAACACGTAAATTTTCAAGTCTTATAAAATTCTTCGCAGTTAATGAAAAAAAAAAAGAAATTTACGTGCGGAGTTTGAACCTGCAGACCACGCCATGCCAAAAAAAAAAAAAAAATAAAATAAAATAAAATAAAAAATTATAATAATAACAATAACAATAACAACAACAATAATAAGAACAACAACAACAACAAGAATAATAATAATAATAATAATAATAATAATAATAATAATAATAATAATAATAATAATAATAATAGCAACAACAACAACAAAAATAAAAACACGCTATCAACTTTCAACAGTAGAATTTTCACGGCCCGTTGTTCTATCATTGTTGCTAAGTGACAACATGGAAAAAATGACTTTACTGATGATTGATAAATTAAAATAACGGTTTCGATTATCGATTATCGGAAATTATCGGGGGTATTCTTAGACAAAACTTAACTAAGATCATTCCCAGACTTATACACTAAAGTTCTGTAAATTTTAAAGAAACTTCGTTGAACCGTTTCGGAGTCAACAAGGAACAAACTCACACACACGCGCACACACACACACACGCACACATACACACACACACACACACACACACACGCACGCGCGCGTAAAGTTGCATTTATATAATTATAGAGATAGAGATATTCAGAAGCGAAACGATTCAAGATAAAATAAGATGTCTGGCGGCTATATGCAGGTATTTTGAGCTTTTAATACCGGAAGTAAGATGTCGTATCTGAAGATAATCGTATGAGATTTGGCGATAAGCAGATGAGCAGATATCTATCTACTACTAAAGCTCTGTAGATATTGTTTTTTTATCTTGCTTTCTTGTTTGCTTCGTATCGGATGACGTCACAAAATACGAATGACGTAAATACATGGTGGATGATAAGAGAAGTGGTGGTAGGCAGTGAATGACGTGAACAACGAATAAAAACGAAAGAGTGATTAAAAGTATAATTGTTAGCGTTTCATTAATGGATCGAGAGACTATGTTTTAATACTCACTCGAGTCACATTAAAAACTAAAAAAAACGCCCTTTTTTTTATTAAACACTCGGCATTATACAATGAAGACCAAGGTTATGTATAGCAATCATAGGAAAGATGTGACGCCCTTCCCTACATTTTGGTGTCGTACCAAATGAAACTGGAACCCTCGAGTCGCTAATGGTTACTATCGATCACTTTGCTTTTTTACCCTTCCAATCTCTCACTCCCGAGCAAAATTAGCAAGAAATCATACTAAAATAATTTAATTCGACGTACATACCCCCCACCCCGACTAATTCAACAAACATCACAATCCTACTCCTTCATTGTTGAGGTCCTTGGATGCTGAAAAGCCTTCCACTTTAATATTTTCTACCCTCGGACTGATGGACTTTGGAATTCCTTCCCTGCTTTCTGCTTCCTCGACTGTACTAATCTGTAGAAGTCTAGATGTAAAACGGATATTTCGCTGCTCAACTCCCCACAGTCCCCGGTTACACAATCCCAAATAGTAGCCCCTTACGTTCCATGTTGCAGTATGCGTTGTTTGGAGTGGAAAAGGGTTTTCCAAGAAATATTATTTCATAAAATAAATTCTTAATAAAAAGTACTTAATTTTAATACTTGAAATACCTTTTAATATTTTTAATATTTATATTCAAAGGAAATTCTCTCACTGAAAGAAAAATGGTCGCCGTGAAATGAATATCTAATAACATAGAAAAGAGTATAGCAATTGCATTTTGACGGATTATTTTTCTTTCTACGTTTTTTTTTTTTTAACGCAATCTAATCCAATGAAAACGATTAGCCTTTTTTTGTTATTGATGTGGACAAAAGATTGGGACCACGGAAGAAAAACACGAAACACGGATTAGGTGTAAGAAGTATATATTAACCAAAAAGGTTAAAAGGATAGGATAAAGGGTAAGCGGGGCTTACTACCCGATGGTGCCCAATATGGGTAGTCGTTCACGCTGCACACTACTAGTACTCCTGCTGATTCTACAGCATTACAATACTCTCCCTTGAGAGTGTTATCTTACATCGAAATATAGTACTGGAAGAGTCCATGATGCAGGTAAGTTTCGGTCTCAAACCATTTACAAGGAAATTTACCACTTATCATGGCCTGCAGGACACTCGAGGTGAAGGGTAAATAGCTGCAACGCGGTCAGTTAGACAACAGCGTAGTGATCGGCAGTGTGGAAAATTGAGTAAAATTGTATTATTTAAGAGGACGGGTCAACAAGAACTTGTTTACATTGGACTTGAAGACGATCGTATTGTAGTCAGCCGGAAAGCATGCCAAAGTTTCACATGCAGGCAAGAAACTTTGTTCATGGAATTTACGTTTAGACTTAGACACTGACAGATAGTGGAAGAAATTGTTGACAATACTTATAGCTAGGTGAGTACTTGTGAATGTTTTGCAGAGGGGTTGAGCATAAATCGAAGTTCAGTCAAGCACTTGCGATGAAAATAAAAATGGAACAGAAATAGACTAGCAACGTCTCTTCTGTACGAAAGAGGTTGTAAGCAGGAGAAGCACTTTCGTTGGACAACATATAAATTTTTCGTACGTTTAAGCAGTCAGATTTTAAATATCAACTTAAATGAGCCTGAGTACCTTATTTTCATATCAGTCGATGATACGTACTAGGTACTCAGTCTGACAAAGTCGTGGCCATTTTTTCAGTAGGAAATGACCTTGCACCTGTCGGGCTGAGATATTGTTCTGGGTAGTCCTAGAAGGTCCACCCTCCCATGTCGTTTCCTCCTGTCTTTCAGGTGGCGTAGGTTTATTGATAACGACCTGAGGCGCCCCTACCAAGAAATGCTGACGGATCTGCACAGGAATTTTTTAAGGTTAGAGTGCTACTACTTTAATGGCGTTGGCTTAGATTTCCCCCGCCTCCCAACCTTGTGTCACATCATCCTGCGGCAGGGAAGGAAGTAATTGCCTAAGCGAACATGGGGGCGTGTACCGCCTGACCAACTGCAACAGGGAAACTCATTGTAACATTTCACCTCAAATTATTTCTGTTTACTTTTGTTTGTTAAACGAAACTGAGATATAAAGTTGTGTAAAGTATATTAGGATGCACTCTTCCATTAATTTACCTTTTAACAAAATATCTCTTTTCTAAAATGGTGACCCCGACGTGGAAAAGATCGGTTTCATTCCAGAAAAAAAATCAATACACGTATGAAAGCTAAATAATACTATACATTTGCAAACGAATGAATAAATATATACTAAATAAGTACTCGAATCATCAAACTTTATTAAAAAAGTAGTAGAAGTCAGATATTAACTTTGAGGGACACTTAAATGTAAACAACAGAAGTATTTTTTGTACTCATAAATTTTCGCTACATAAACGTCTTAGGGGTGTTGTACATTAACAGCGCAGGTAAAATCCTAAAATAGGCGTTTTAAGGTGAATGCGTGTGTGTCCCAAATCATTATATAAACTAACCTGAAATTGAACTGGACAATTGACTAGTGGTCGAGGTTCAGAAAACCCATTTCTATCAAGTTTTATGACTTTCTCACTTTGTGTCACTACAACGGACAATAAAATATGCCATTATATTTTTAAACATCAGTGTTTGTCGTCATTGTTTTAAACAAGGAAGAAATATCAATAGAAAAAGGAAAAAGAGAAAAAGAGATGGGAAAAGCATAGAGAAGGAGACAGAGAAATAAGGCGAGAGAAGAGAAGTGGAGATTAATCATGAGTGTATTCATATAGTTGAATTCATGAATTGATTGTTTATCCGTCTTATTGGAGTTGAAATAATTACAGAAGATGCATGTGAAAGTAAGTGAGAGAGAGATAGACGGTGCAGGAAAGTGAGAAAGAGAGAGAGAGAGAGAGAGAGAGATAGAGAGAGAGAAACAGCTAAAACTTGGATAAAAAGAGAAATATAGTAGTAGAACTTATTTGATTTTTATGAAATTTTAAATCTGTACCAGAAAAACGTTTCTGTTCAATTATAGTTTAACAAAAAGAAGACCGAAAGTGACAACTATATATACGGTGTGTAATTCATATACATATATATGTGTGTGTGTGTGTGTGTGTGTGTGTGTGTGTGTGTGTGTGTGTGTGTGTGTACACATATACATATACACATTACGTATATATATATATATATATATATATATATATAATATAAAGCTGAATGTTTGTGTGTGTGGTCACGAATAGGCTCCTATATGGTTGACTATTTAAAAAACTGATTACATATAATGATAGAAGATGTATCGAGACACAGGAATGGGTATGTTTGATCTGGCAGAATGGTGATTCATTTAAATTGTGGGGTCTGCGTTCGCGCATGGTCCACAAAGTATGGAAATAAAAAATTTTAAATTAAAAAAAAAACGTTTACAAGTGTTTTTGATATAGATGTACATAAGAATAATTTGACAACTATGTTTTAACTTTAAATAAGGATGGTATAATAAAATGATGGGGTCTGCGTTCGCGCCTGGCCTCCATGGAATGGAAATAGGCACAAACTTTAATAAAGACTTTTCATATCTATCTGCGTAAGTATACTTTGATAATTATGTTTCAGTTTGAAGAAATATGGTATAATAAAATTATGGAGTGTTCGTTCGCGCCTGACCTCCATAGAATGGAAATATGTCACAAAGTTTAACAAGGTTTTTTAATATAGATCCTCAGAATATTGTGATAATTGTTTCAGTGTGAACAGGTATGGTATAATAAATTATGGGGTTTATTTTATTTTTACTTTGATCATATTTTGCTTTGGTTTTGATACCCCCAAATTCGAAGCTATCTCTTTACAACCCCTCCTTTTCATAACCTATCATACTTTCATAAATCAGAGTCCATTTTCTGTAGGCTGTTTTTGAACCCAGTCAGCGACGGGTACTTTTGTTAGTATATATATATATATATATATATATATATATATAATATTGTTTGCTTTTTCCCCCGCTCCCTGGGCGCTTTTTGAGCGAAGTTACCCGCCCTTTTGTTATATTCTAGTAATTCCTATTTAGGACGTATTATTTGTTATTATTATAATTTTTTTTTATTTATTAAACATTTGAATATTTTTTATTTAAATATATTTTTTTAAAAAATGCAATCCTCTGATTGTCAATGTAATTTCTGACCTTCTTCAGGTGTATCTTGTCGAACTCGGAAATATGCATAGAATTTCGAACTGAACCATTTATTTAATTCTTGGGAGTAGCATAATCTTGTTTCGTCAGCAATAGTTTGTTACAGGTCCAAAGTAATTCGCGATTCTATCGTCACTGAAGATTGAAGGCATCACTGTGTAGAGATTTCTCGACCGGATGACGATTACTTAGGTTCAAATATATCAGATTTGTAAAGATGTTCAAGATTTACTGAATGGACACAACTTTCTGTTTGACAAATGTTCATGCAAAATAATAAATGTACTGCCTTCTGATATCTTCAACTTCTCTGCTATCCTATGCAACTTCAATATGGGATCATCTAAAACGGTTTTGTGGACATTTTGATTTTTCCGTGATAATTGTCGTTAAAAACCAGCATATCGCGTCTTAATCGTTGTTTTAAACAAGCAAAGTCCGAATAAAATTTATTAATTTATTATTTTGAAAATTTACAACATAAGCTTCACTTAAATAACTGTAATTTGTAAAAGTAAGAGTCCGATTCGGTCTAAATTTTGCCATTTGCCATTTGCCATTTGAAGGTTTGTACTTTACAAAAATCATAAGGATTTGTTATAATTCGTGCAATCTCTATGTCAGACCCGAAAATTATTGAGTGGTGTGTAATAATTTTCTCGAAGTTACTCATATGAAACACCAATACATATCTCCCACCTTTTTAACACTATATTTTTTCTATTTCCTTTCAGGGGTATTTTGTAAGAGACTTATCAACCAATCGTCATTAAGTGAGAAACTTGGCAGCACATCAAATTCTTTGAAACAAAGCTATTGATTTAAAAATGGAGGTAAGTGCGGTTTCTTCTTCCTATATATTACGTTTCTTTGCATTGCTTCGATTCATTATGAAGTTGTTTTTTTGTTTGTGTGTTGCGTATGTGTGTGTGTGTGTGTGTGTGTGTGTGTGTGTGTTTTACATCTCTTTTTGATATACACGTGTGTAGAGTTGATTACGGGTTCGATCCCATTCAACGCCAAACTTACGTTTTACCTTTTAATAGTTGATAAATGTCTGTTATTCAGTCCCTTCTTTCTCAGAGAAATTATTTCTGTAAAATTGTTTTATTTTCAATCGATTGTTTTGTTAAATTAAAATGAATAACAAAAAAAAAGTACACTCCTTCATTCTTCGCTTTCAAATCCATACATATCTATACAACACTCTATGCAGCTTGTGAGTTATAGAATGATGCAGATTTACAAATTTTATGTCGGACTTAATTGTCTGCTTCGAAAATTTTGTGTCAGGAGTAATTGTGTATTGTGAAAATTTTACGCCGAACTTTTTTGTCTACTTTGAAAATTTTACGTCGAACTTTCTTGTCTACTTATAAAATTTTACGCCGAACTTTTTTGTCTACTTATAAAATTTTACGTCGAACTTTTTTGTCTACTTTGAAAATTTTACTTTGTACTTAATCGTCTATTTTGAAAATTTTGCGTCGTACTTAATTGTCTTCTTTGAAAAATGTTACGTTAGAGGTAATTGTGTACTAAAAAATTTTATGCCGGACTATCTTGTTTAGTTTTTAAATTTTACGTCGGGCTTTCTTGTCGACATTCGAAATTTTATATGGGACTTAATTGTTTTGTTTTTGTTTTGTTTTTTGTTTGTTTGTTTATGTCAGACTAAATCGTCTACTTAAAAAAAAATTTACGTCGTAATTGTCTACTCAGATAATTTTTACGCCAACCTTAATTGTTTTATGTCGGACTTAATTGTCTATTATTTATTTATTTATTTATTTACATCGGAATTAACAGTCTACATCGAAAATTTGACGCCGGACTTTATTGTTTACTTTCCAAAGTATTATTTGCTAATGAAACGGCGACTTCAAAATTCCACTTAAAAAAAATGAGACTTTTACTCCCGGTGGTTTGCAGGACCTTCGGGCACTGCCCAAATTTACTAGACGTCGCAGCTCGTCCTAACTTACGCAAGTCCCTTAATAAACCTGGCAGGAAACCCTCATCCTCCCTGTCGATTAGATTCTTATTTCATGTTTCTTCTTCATCCCGAACTGGCCTACTTTTATTTTTTTGCGATGAACAGATTGTAAACGTATCTTGTTTCTATTTTCCTTTGCTGAAATAAATAAAATAAGAGCACAAAAAAAAAAAAGGATTTGGGTTGTAAGGAATGAGTTGAGGGTTTAGAGGGAGGTGGTACAGGCATTTATCTCCTCAAGAAAGATGTCACGGTACAAAAACTACACTTCTTCCATAAGCACATGAACGGAAATAATAAAACGTATCTAATGTTAATATTTTCACATATTTTTATACATATATAAAAACTGGTGGAAATACCCGTCTCCGGTTGGGTTCCTCATACCAAAGGTGGGAGAACGAGGTCACACCTTCTTGTCTTTCGGGAGGAGTGAGTTCATTGCTTTCGGCCTGAGGCAACCCTACTCGGGAACGCCGACGGAATTACCCACTCGATTTTTAACAAGCCAAGGTGCTCCCTGTTTAGGGGTTCCCTGGACTTTTCTCCCATCTTCCGACTTTATGTAATATTTCTCTGCGTTGGGAAGGAAGTCTGTCAAGTTACCCACATTTACACACGTAAACCTAACACTTTGTAGCAGAGTGCGTCGCAAGGAACATAGGACAAGTAATAACTCTACTCCTTTTTTATGTAACAACGACATTTATTTTCTCAATCTCCCGCCACGCGTGACTTCTAGTTACGGCCGTGACGTCACCCACGTCTCTAACGTGGTTTCTCTTTTTATAGTTTTTTTTTCCTTGCCGTGACGTCATTTCGCACACCGCTCAGCATTTGCATATGCGCGTCTGCGCTTTGTTTCAAGTAATTAAAAGAGGTGGGGAGTAGACTGGAGTTGAGTTCGGAATATTTTGTAGGTATCATGTTGATTTTACGTCAATTATGGGGTCGGGATATGATTTACTTCATAGGTCGTGACAGCATTTTTCATGCGTCTAAAAATAGACTCTGGACCTTAGATTTTTTTTTTCAGCCGACTTCTCACTTCTGAGGTTGGTGAACCGGAGTGTGGAGTATTTATTGTTTTTATTTTATTATTTTTTTTTTATTTAACTTTCATCAAGATTCGAGAATCATATTTTTTCATTAAATCCCAACCATTTTCTTTAATGCTATATTTTTTTCTTTGCGTCGTCTTTCTATTTTTTATCTTTTCATGTTTGTCTTTTATGTTTGTTTTGTAATTAGATCCGAGTTTTTACTCCCAATGACAAAGTATTTCAATTAATAAAGACTAAATGTCAGGCACCTAGATGACATTTAACTCATTTAGCATAATGCTACGCGTGTTCGTTAATGGGACCGGAGTATAGGGTTTAATCCTCATTCGAGTCATACTAAAAAAAAATTTTTTTTAATGTACTTGCTACGCATTTACTAAACACACATTAGTATAACGTATCAACTAAGTGGAGTAATCCTAGGAAAGGAGTAACGCTCCTCCTTACATCTTGGCGTAGTTACTAGCGATCATGGAGCCTTCATGTCGCCTTCGACTATAGTCGACTACTTTACTTTAGATGATTATATCAGATTGTACCTAATTTGTTTGTAGTTTTTTTCTTACCTTTATAAGATAGATAAATAGATAGATAGATATAAGGCTGAATAAATAGAGTAATATGGACAATAGATAGAATACCGTGATAGCTGTATATATAAATATGTGACCGAGATAAATAAGAGATTAAACTAATATAAATATATAAATTAAAAGATTATATAGAACAATAACAACAACAAAAAAACTCCAAAAAATATTCCGCTGGCAATACACGTAGTAGCCATTTTGTATTTTTTTTTTTTATTGCTGTTTCTCTCATAAACATGTGTTTTAATTACACTTGGTTTAATTTCCAACTTGTTTCCAGCGTTTAAAGTGCTTCTTCTTTTTTTGTTGTTGTTGTTTATTTATGTTTTCTTTATTCGCAGAATATAATTTGTTTTTATCTCTGTATTTTTCAATTGTTTCCGCCTTTCTACTTAGCCACCAACACACACGAAAAAAAAAAACGAATTATAAAAAAAAACTGCTGAGTCATATGCAAAAGCGAATTATTGTCTCCTTTTCTAAAGAGGTCATGTTTTACACAACGTTTGTTTTTATTTTTTCTTGTTTTATTATAACTAATTTTATTTTCATTAGGGGGGGGCGTCCGCCTGAAACATATACTGGCTTTTCTCAAGGTCGTTTCCGACAATATTCCACGTATTTTTTTCTCTCGGCTTGTTGGCTTCTGATCATTCTAAACCATGTTGCTATTTTCAACTCGAACTCCTGTACAGAGTCCACGAAGATCGTGCCTCTGCCTCAGCGTTGCCTCAGCAGCGTTGCCTCAGCGTCATGAATACCTCCTCGTTGACCATAGCTATCTATTACACCTACAAGATTGCAGGTTTGTGCGTCCGACATTGAAAACAAAAACAGCAAGGCATAACGTTTTGCATACGGGATCGGGTTAGAGTTTGTTCGACATTGAAAGCAAAAGAATGACCGCTGCCCATGCGCAGAACAACAATGTTATCCATGCTCTTTTTATTTGCAGTACCCCGCCTGATACGTCTTTGTTTGCTAAGTGTTTGTGATATTATACAGTCAGTGTAACTATCTTACTACAGAGCTGGAGATGATAAACTGACAACTGAACAGGCTTCTTTGAGATTTCGCTTTTAAAATGCCAACAAAAAGTAAACGCTATATGTTAAATGGTGTTATATGTCTGGTTAACCGTATCGTCTATACGTTATCTGATTGGACCGAAAATAAATTATTAAATATTAAGACCACGTGTTTGCATAGAACTATCTATCTATCTATCTATCTATCTGTCTGTCGCTCTTCATATATATATATATATATATATATATAGAGAGAGAGAGAGAGAGAGAGAGAGAGAGAGAGAAAATAAAAAGGAACAAACCGTATTATGTGTTCATCAACGTTTCGTCTTTATTTCGAGACTTCCTCTGGATGAATGAGATTAAGAAACCAAAAAATATACCATTCATATATATATATATATATATATATATATATATATATATATATATATATATATATATATATGACTGGTATATATATATATATATATATATATATATATATATATATATATATATATATATATATATACCAGTCATATATATATATATATATATATAGTAAGTTATAAAATATATATGGTGATTAAGCTACACTGAATATTCCGCGTTTCATCCACTCTAGGACTCTTCAGGCTTATGCGCGAACCACAAAATTCGCGCATAAGCCTGAAAAGTCCTAGAGTGGATGAAAAATGCGGAATGTTCAGTGTAGCTGAATCACCATATATATTGTATAACTTACTAACTAGAGAGAGAGAGAGAGAGAGAGAGAGAGAGAGAGAAAATAAAAAGGAACAAACCGTATTATGTGTTCATCAACGTTTCGTCTTTATTTCGAGACTTCCTCTGGATGAATGAGATTAAGAAACCAAAAAATATACCATTCATATATATATATATATATATATATATATATATGACTGGTATATATATATATATATATATATATATATATATGACTGGTATATATATATATATATATATATATATATATATATATATATATATATATATATATATATATACCAGTCATATATATATATATATATATATATATAGTAAGTTATAAAATATATATGGCGATTAAGCTACACTGAATATTCCGCGTTTCATCCACTCTAGGACTCTTCAGGCTTATGCGCGAACCACAAAATTCGCGCATAAGCCTGAAGAGTCCTAGAGTGGATGAAAAATGCGGAATGTTCAGTGTAGCTGAATCACCATATATATTGTATAACTTACTAACTACGTATTGAGCACTTTTGAAGTAAATACTTAAAGTTTACGCATAAATCTATACTTTCGTATATTAATTTAATGTGAGTAAATTTAGTAATGACCCTTTCATCTAAAACTTCTAGAAATTATTTTTATTAAGTCTTTGAGACCTTCTCTTTGCAAGTAAAAAGAAAATCTCTTAGGACTTAATTTGATTTTTATGTAATTTTTTCTCCGCTTATTTTTCGTTTCTATTTTTTTTTTCTGCCTCGCCATATTCATGACCATTTTTTTTTTATCGTAATTTTCCTCGATTTAGATCTAAGCAAAGAAACTGCACCTTGGTTAGCTAGCCTTTATTTTCATTTTTTTCTTTATTGAATCATCATGTTAATTGGTCTATATTTAGCCATAATTAAGTTTGTTACCCACAAAAGAATTTTCATATATCATATCAAATGTAGGAGGAACTTTGAATGCGTAATGTCCTTGACCCACTTTCGGTTGTCTGATCTCGCCGAAATTTTATATGTGCGATTTATATTTCTACTAGCGGGGGTACCCGGCGTTGCCCGGGTGTTTGGAGGTGTGTGTGGTGTTAAATAAAAAAGAAACCGGGGATGTAGGATCGAACCCGAAGCCCTGAGGCGAAGTTTGAAAATAAAATCGGCCAGCCAGAATGAGTTACTGAAAGATGTTTGAATTTATTTAAGTAAGAACCAAATTGACAGGTGCGCGCCCGGAAGTCGTCGAGCGTTACGACGACGACGACGACGTCAATGATCAGGTTTGTTTGTTATAAGCGAAGTAAAAAAAGACAACGTTAAAACTTAAGCGGAGGAGGGGGGGTAATCAAAACATCGAAAAAAAAACACAAAAAAACTAACGTAAGGAAAACGAACGATGAAAACAGAAAAACGAACACGTGAAAAATGGCTTAAATAAGCCTGCTTCGATATTAAAATTTAAAAATCGGTGGGTACCCGGTTGTTTTGGGGTGTTTGGTCGGAAGTGGATAAGCTAAGTAAAAAAAAAAACAGAAAAACGAACGTTATGTGAAAAATGGCTTAAATAACACTGGTTCAATATTTAAATTTAAAAAATCGAAAAAAAAAAGACATCACACACCACGTTTCGAAACCAAAACGTTTCGATATTGAATGAACACGCTAATCAACTGAGCTAACGCGACGTACATGAAATTTGTTCAGTTTTTCAACTATTTAAAGGAAATCAGGTCATGACGTCATCTGACACATGGGTAGAACCGGTCGAGAGGGCCGTTTTTGTTGACCCCCTGTCGAAAATTGTCGATTTCATGGTGAAAAAATGAACGTTTTTGGCCAATTTTTCGATATTTTTTGAGTGAAGGATGGAGCTTCAATATGATACCGAATTTGTGAATTTTTGTAGTGTCTGTCGAAAGTTTTTAGCAGACACACAAACATACACACATACATACATACATACATACATACATACATACATACATACATACATACATTTTCGCTTTTATATATATAGATGGAAACTATGAACTGTGATTTCTGATTTACAGGTGTCTGAAAAGAATTAGATGTGAAATGGAGCCAATTAAGTGTCGCGCAGTGATGTATTTGTTTTTTGTTGTTTTTTTTTAAGGGGTGTGTATTTGAGAGAACGTACAGTACCAAAGACTTTTGAACCACCATATATTGTAAAACGCCAGCACCTTGAATTAAAAATGCCCGAAAATGTGTGGAAATAGCTCCCAGACGTGGTCGCACTCCTTCTGTCTGTGGCGTTGTTGAATGTATATATAATTCATATAATATATACACATTGACAAATCGTTCGATGCAAAATTAACACACAGACGAACTTCAAAGTATAAGTTTTATTTACAATTAAGCTTCTAGTTCATTCACAAAAAGAGAGAGAGAGAGAGAGAGAGAGAGAGAGAGAGAGAGACGTTAGTTGAGTATGGTTGGTTGGTGTGTGGCTCGCCAACGGAGAAATGTCAGTCTGCTCTCTTCTGTTTTCTGTTGTTTATTTTTCTCTTATATAGTCATAAATCAACATTCCTTGAATTGTAAACATCGAGATATTACATTTTTTGCTATTTTGCATTGCGCAATTCAAAACTTCTGATCTTGGAATGTAAACAGTTTTTTTGTTTTCGTTTTAATTACAATTCCGGTCATTTTTATGGCACACCAAAAATGTGGATCAATTCCATCTATAATTTGCGTGTGTGCACACCTGAACTTTCAAATATGCGTTGCCACGTCTTTACATCCAACGTGCTTTCTGCTATTGGCGAGGCATCTGTCAGTCAAGTTGAGACCGCCATTTTGGAAGATCGACGCCTGACAATTCACCAAATAGTCCAAGAGGTCACAATTAGTACAGGATCAATGGAAACTAATATTCAGTACGATTTGCATATGTATAAGGTGTCTGCTTGATGAATTCCAAGGTTGCTAACACCTTTACGGAATCGAGAACGCGTCGATTGCTCGAGGACGAATTTGGCGATGTGCCAAGAAGATGAGTCAAAGTTTTTCGAAAGATTGATTACACAGGATGAAACTTGGTTCTACCACTCTGATCCAGAGACCAAAGCCCAATCAATGCAGTATAAGCACTTAGACTCACCACCTCCAACAAAGGCAAGACTACAGATTTCCGCTGTTCACAGTCTTCTGGTAGATTTCCTTGCAAAGTGTACCACAATTACAGGGACCTATTATTTATTTTCGTTCCACTTACACCCCAAACAAGGCACAGTGCCACTTTAATGTAGGGGGCTACTATCGGGGGCATAAGTTGCAGGGATACTATGTAGGGAGTTGAACAGCAAGATGTCTGTTCACATTACACTTGAACTTCTGCATGTCAGTACAGTTGGGAAAGCAGCAATCCGGAAGGGAGTTCCAAAGTCTAGCAGTTCTGTTGAAGAAACTATAAGAGTATAAAGCTTTCTTACATCTAGGAATCTCTACTGTGTGGGGTGGGGCTTTTGCTGCTTGTCGGGTTTGTGGGGGGGTATTTACGTCTAAGGGATACAAGGGCTTGTAGTTTGTCGGTGCATTCACCATTAAAATACTTGTAGAACAGACAGAAGGATGCAACATTTCGTCGATGAGACAGAGGTTGAAGCTTTGATGACAGTTTAGAGCATTAGGCTTCACATTTCGGGAAATTATCAAAATCAAGAAGCCAGGCAAGACCGGCGAAGGTATCGTCCTCAAGCAAGACAATGCTCCAGTCCACATCGCACATGTCGCCAGATCAGAAGCAAAGACGTTTGGCTATGAAATTCTCTCTCATACCCCATAATCTCCTTTTACATCCTCCAACTTTCACATCTTCCTAACTATGAAGTTGTTTTGGAAATGAAAGCGTTTCCCAGAAGATGCAGCATTGATTTCTTAAGTAACGTCGTATTCTTTGACAAACAATGAGTGTTCTACGAATGTAACGTGGCCCATTACACTTTAAATGTGTCGTTACACTTCCACCCGCTCGGACCCTTACGTTGTCTGGCACCGTCACAAAGCAAAATAAAATAAAATAGGAAGAACATGCAAATCCGACTCGGCGCCTTTTTTTTTAAAGTGCAAATGAAATTCATTTATTCATGGTTCTTCCAAAACAACGCATTTCATTATCTGGCAAAGTGGTTTTTGCATACACATGTGATTTTTAAAAGTCTTTCTCCTCGCCACCTCGCATTGGCGCTAGCCTCTGCTTTCTTGCCCTCGTATTTACATGTCCATCTTCTCTGGCGCGCAAATTGCTTCTCACCTCGACCACGTGATGTATTTTTCTTTTTCTTGTGACGCAAGCTCGCTCAGAGTTGCTAATTTGCATACGTGCTTTGCAGTTAATATTTTCACTAGCCAACTATCCTTGGGCTGCTGCTGATTTTCTCACACACGCCAATTAAACAATGCGTATCTCTAGGTGGTTCTTAACCGAGCAAAGTTACGTTGCTCCATTGCTATGAGAAATGGGTCAGGGGCATTACTTATTAAATGCCCCTCATATATATATATATATATATATATATATATATGTATATATATATATATATATAATATTTATGACGACGCTATATACATTATATTTCAAGGTAGTACTAGTGGTTTCTTTGCGATGAATTAATCATAAGAGGTTGGAAAGAGTCAGTGCAAATTCATCAGCGACATTGAAAAACTAAAACAATGCAAAAGTAAACAGAGAAAGAAACGTTTAACGAGCATTTAAGACTCAGAGTTTCAAATTTTAGAACAGAACTTAGTAATCGACGCCAATAGATTTTGATTATGGAAGAAAGAAAGAAAGAAAGAAAGAAAGAAAGAAAGAAAGCGCGCGTGTGTGTGTGTGAGAGAGACAGAGAAAGAGAGAGAAAGAGAGAGAGAGAGAGAGAGTGTGTATGTGTGTGTGTGTGTGTGTGTGTGCGTGCGCGCGCGCCCACGCGTGTGTATATATATTTTTAGCGGGGGGGGGGGTGGAAAACTTCTCTGAAAAATAAATATCCTGTTTAAGCGAACACATAACCCCATATAAATAAATGAAAGAACAATTAACGGCAATAAATATATAATGGAATACAGCATGAATATATTAATTTAATTTAGATTAATAAAAATAAAATCAAAGTTCACAAGAATTATTTAAAAAAATTTTTTTTTTTACAATATAATAGAATAAATGTGAAGGGAGAAATTAAAGATAATTAAAAATAATGAAGGCAATGTTTTCATCACCTCCTGACACGCTATATATATATATATATATATATATATATATATATATATATATATATATATATATACGTAGATGGAGCTAGTTAGTAATTTATAAAATATATATGGCTTAATCGCCATATATATATATATATATATATATATATATATATATATATATATATATATATATATATATATATATATATATATATATATATATACTAATAGGTCGATCAGAGTTGCCCGGAGTTGCCTGGTTGTAAAATACGCTTAAATATATTTTAATTCATGCAAATTTCATATTTATTACAATTATTATAGAGTCAATTCTCTATTGATTATCCTTTTGCACCCAATATATAATAGTGACCCCATCAAGTGGACGATCATAAAGTACACATAAATAGATGTTTTAATTCACGCATATTTCGTATTTACTGCTACTGCTGATTATTATATTGTACCCAATATATAGTAGTGATTTGAATGGTTAAATAATGATTTATATATTACTAACTAGCTCTACCTACGTATTGAGCACTTTTGAAGTAAATACGTAAAGTTTACGCATAAATCTATACTTTCGTATATTAATTTTATGTGAGTAAATTAAGTAGTTTATATATATATATATATATATATATATATATATATATATATATATATATATATATATATATATATATATATATCCAAGTAAGTTCATGGCTACATGGTATAATCCAATGAGTCATTTCTGTGTTTATGTAAACGTGTTTGATAATGAATACAGTCGTATATGTAATTGGCATGACACTTTTATTTATACAAGTTGGCTAAGCATTTGTAAGAATTGGGCCTTCGTTTCAATTTTGTATGCATATCAAATAATGACCCGAGGAAGTTCAGCTGGTTTCCAGCCAAAACTAAAACATGCCTACAAATGACCAAGTATGTTGGTATTAATAAAAGCTTATATATATCTCTTCTTCTCTTCTCTTCTCTTCTCTTCTTCTCTTCTTCTATCTTCTTCTATCTTCTATCTATTCTTCTTCTATCTTCTTCTATCTTCTATCTATTCTTCTTCTATCTTCTTCTATCTATCTTATCTTCTATCTATCTATCTTCTATTCTATCTTCTTCTTTCTTCTATCTATCTTCTATCTATCTATATAAATAAAATGAACTCATTTTTTCCCGTCTGATTTTGACATTAATAGGATTAAAAATCAAGATATTTCATGCAAATATAATATGCACAAACGGCAGAACAATATCTGAGGTGTGTTATAGGCTTATTATTTCTCAAATTCCTCGATAATCTTAGATTTCTATACTTTTTCTGCTGAGAAGTCACGGCCAAAATCGGTTAAGATCAATGGAAGTGGTAAAATATTTTCTCTCTAATAAATTCCTCCTCCCCCTGCCACCACTTAACACCGTTTGGGGATCGTTCACAAGGAACAGTTGAGAAGAGAACACCGGTTTGGCTTCGTAGTTCTTTCATGTGAAGTTATTTAAAATCACTAAACTAAGCTGCAGTGCTCTGTGGCGTAGTGGTTAGCGTGCTGGACAATTCACATTATATTTTCACGTTCGCGCCGACCTACGGTAGTCGTTTTTTTTTTTTTCCTAAAAGACTGGAATGGACTTTTCTTGATGGCCGAACTGTTAACGTTGCAGATGTTTGTTTTTGTTTTTTGTTTTTTTCACACTTTATTTTCCTACTTTTACTCATGCCTCCGGGTTTGATCCTTCCTACTTACCTACCATAACATTTTTTAACCCCCCCCCCCTGTCCCGGAAACAAACACTCGGGCAACGCCGGGTACCCCCGCTAGTATATATATATATATATATATATATATATATATATATATATATATATATATATATATATATATATATGGCTAGGTTTCCTTCCTCTTATATATTTGCCTTTCTGGTACCTAAGGTACTTAAGCTTTTATGCATTTTTATTGTCATAGACTTATTATGCTTGTTGACATGTCGCAGAATGAATTTTGTGATCCTAAACTTACTTATTAATAGTTTTTCTTTTACGATTTTATTATTTTATTCATCTAAAAAAAATTTTCATATATTAGTAAAAATAGTAACCGTATTATTTTACTTTTTTTTCTTTTTTTTATTGGGGAAGTGGTATTATACACTGGAGAGCCATGTATTAAACAGCTGTCCTGTTTTTAAATCTCCGAAACAGCTTCATGGTAAGCAGCTGATGATCCCCGTTTTCTATTTACAAAATTTTAGTTAAGGTTTTCTCTTTTCATCCTTATGTAGTTAAATTCAATTTTAAAATTGAAGACTTTTGCGAAATCGGCTTATGCAAATGCTAAGTCTATTTCTATTTAACAATTTTAGTAAAGCCTTTTTTTTCATCCTTATATAAATGAATTCTCTTTGATCATTATAAACATTTTAAAAGTCGGATTATGTAGGTGCTTAGTTTGCGATAGTTTAAAGAATATATTTTTTTTCCATCCGGGAATTTAAACTACATTCTTTATTTTTATTTTTGCATTTTTTTTTATTCAGAGCTTCTTTAAACTAATATATATATATATATATATATATATATATATATATATATATATATATATATATATATATACGTGTGCTTGTGTCTGTGTGTTGCAAAAAAAATCAGATAAAACACTGTTACCGTCGGTATCAAATGCAAACAAAGGGACCAATATTTGCTCAACTATGAAGGACTCTCTTCCGCCTCTGTTTTCTCTGTTTATATCCGTCAGAAATATCTATGAAAAGAACTCGACATATGTCACTAGATATTGATTTATTTTGTTTGTATTTCAAACCGACGACATAGATGTTATTCATCTAGTAACGCATATATAAATAAATATTACGCTTCTATCGTTGAAACTTTCTTAATAATCGAGCACTCTGCTGGAGTTTTCTTCCGCTATGTTTACAACTATATATATATATATATATATATATATATATATATATATATATATATATATATATATATATATATATATACTAGCTGTACCCTGCCACGCGTTGCAGTGGCTCAATTTGGTGTAATGAAAAAATGTAATAAAAAGAGAAAATGCATGTTTCTTATATTCTTAGTACAGCAATCCACTGCAAAAAGTGAAAAAGAAGGCGAAAATGAAAAAAAATGGTACTCTTGCAGGATTTGATCTGGATCCTCGGGAGTTTCTGTCAATCATTCACGGTTTGGACTTGACTAAACAATCAGTGGATGAAGCCGAACGTCGCAAAAATGTTGAAACGCTAAATGTTCTTTTTTTTTTTCTTTTTTTTTTTTTTTACAAAAATGTGAGTTAGTAATTAATATTTGGTTGATGGTGGGGGGAGGGGGTTACTATACACAGATTCGAAAAAGTTGTCCAAAAATAAATAAATGAAAGCAAAGGTAAGGTAAGTTACCTTTCTACTTAATTGGATAATTATTTAGTGTTTTTATGTAATGTAAAATGTTTAATTGGCTCAAAAAACAGAAATGGTCGCGGACTCTGTTGAATACGTTAAGTTTGGGAAAGTAAATTGAAAACGAAAAACTATACAAAACAGTGTCTGAAACTCGCCGAATATATGTTACCATGACATAGGCTGGCATAATCGGTGGGTTTCTGACAGTATTTTGTATAGTTTTTTAGTTTTAACTCACTTTCTCTAACTTAAAGTAATCAACAGTGTCCACCACCATTTGTAGCTTTCAAATACCCCGATAAACACTGTTTTTTCGAGCCGAATAAACGTTACATTAAATGAAAAGGGTTTGTATTACTAAACACAGATACAAAGAAAGTGTCAAAAAATAAATATATAACAAATAAATGTTATCAAAGGCAAGAAAAGTAAGTGTTCTACTTAACTGGATAAGATTTTAGTGTTTTTATGTAATGTATAATCGGTTCAAAAACATTCAATATTTATCGGTATATCTGAAAAATACAAATGGCGGCAGACTGTATCGAACACGTTAAGTTTGGGGAAATTTTGGGAAAATGAGTTTAAACTAAAAATACTATACAAAATACTGTTAGGAACTCACTCAATATATGTTACCATGACGTAGGCTGGCATATAATCGGTGGTTTTAAACTTTTGCTCGATACAGGTGACGACTTTTAAAAGTCCCTTTTAGTGATTACCTGGTTTGAGGATATTTGTACAACTAAACGGCAAATCTGCTCCAAAAAATCCGGTATTATTTTACTTTAAGGCCCGTTTCACGTTCATATATAACGAAATATTTTATTGTAGATTTTGGTGTGCTAAAAACGAATCTGCAAACCGTTTCCGTAGCAAAAAGAAAGTTTTCATGATATTCATGAAATTACTTTTTCGAAAAGTGGGTGATCACTTTTCAATGTAAATTTAACTTAGAATGAGCACCCACTTTCTGGCCCCCTGAGAGAGGGGCATTTTTCTGTGTTTCTTGGCTAAAAAGTTTTTTGTTTGATTTCTTTTGCATGGTAATAACCCCTGAACTCTGGGACTATTTTCCATTTCACAGCCGTAGCCTTCGTTTACGCTATGAGGGAGCATAAACGAAAGCTGTTTAGCCAATAAACATGAGAAAAAATCCCCCCTCTCTCAGGTGGCTGGAAAGTGGGTGCTCATTTTAAGTTAAATTTACATGGAAAAGTGATCGCCACTTTTTCGAAAAAGTAATTTCTTCATATCATAAAACTATTTTTTTGCGATGGAAACGGTTTGCAGATTCGTTTTTAGCACACCAAAATCTACAAAAAAAAAAATTTGTTATTTACGAACGTGAGACGCACGGCCCTTAATGGAAAATTATATAAAAAATCTGGGGGAAAATAGTTTTCAATAAAAACAGAAAATGAATTCGATAGAAAAAAATTTTTTTTTCTTTTTTCTGTGTGTTTCTTGGCTAAAAAGTTTTTTGTTTGATTTCTTTTGCATGGTATTAACCCCTGAACTCTGGGATTATTTTCCATTTCACAGACGTAGCCTTTGTTTATGCTATGCGTGAGCATAAACGAAAACTGTTAAATATGCATTCGCGTACCAAACTGCCTTGTCAAAAACCTTTAAGCCAATAAACACGAAAATAAATGCCCCTTCCTCAGGTGGCCAGAAAGTGGGTGCTCATTTTAAGTTAAATTTACATGGAAAAGTGATCACCCACTTTTCGAAAAAAAATTTTTTTCAGATCATGAAAACTATTTTGGTACTCCTTGAGCGTTGAGTTCCATGGCGACCCGCAGAATTATTTAATGGTCGTTTCCTTAGTACCCCCTAGTCAAGGCTAACGCATGCACACGTAACATTTTTTATTTATTTACTTACGTGGTGGAGTTTCTATACTGATAGGTTTTTTGAAATTTTTTCACTGGATTATTATTGATTGAACACTAACCAGATTATGAAAAAAAATTGAAAAAAAAAAGCCATTTCAACATTTGAAAGGGGTACTCACTTTTTAGTTACCACGTTCTGGTAAATCGGTCACTCATTTTTTTTTTTTTTCTAAATACGGAAGTGTCTTCGGGAGATATAAAATGGTCGCATATTGACGAAGCAATGTATCGGAAGGCGTATGGGATGAAAAATTATTGGTAAATTTTTAGATTAGGTCCACCTCCTCAATTTTCTTTTAAATGACGACTTGAAATGGTTTTCGACTATGCTGAATACGAAAATCGCATTGAAATTTTGCAGAAATAAGTAGTTATCAAGATATAAAAAGTTGTATTATGCATTGTAATCTTTGGTGGCCATCACGTAAAAAGATAGCCACCGAAGAATACAATGCATAGTACAACTATTTATTTCCGCAAAATTTCAATGCAATTGTCGTGTTCAGCATACTCGGAAACCTATAAATGTCGTCATTGAAAGGAAAATTGTGGAGGTGGACCTAATCTAAAAAAATACCAAATTATTAAACATTTCTCCATGTTAGTGAAATTTATAATACTTTAAAAAAAAAAGTTTAAAAAAAAAAAGTTTTGAAAAAAAAAAAAAAAAACCCTCACCTTT
>NC_136507.1:71797071-71799571 GCF_053919585.1 Euprymna scolopes
GATATAGGATTCCGATAGAATAAGTTTTATAGTGAAGAATATAACCTGACAGATAATGTAAATACAGGTTGGAACGGTAAAATTGTCGCTCTAAAGTAACCAACACTACAGTTTATTTTAAAACTTTTATTGGAAAAATCAATTCACGTAACTTGATTATGTAGTAGAGCTGACATCTCTTAAATGTAGCCGCTCTCATCTTCAATCATCGCCTCGATACGGTTCCGGAACTGGGAGCATGCCTTTTCCACAAGCGCCGGCGGAAGCTCGGCAAATACTCGGCTGATGGTGGCGATCAGGTTGGCTTTGGTGTTATGGGAGGTCCTGTTGGTGATGTCCTCGACGTATGACCAAACGAAGTAGTTCGGCGGGTTCAGGTAGAGGGAAGAAGGGGGTTAAGTAAGATAAGGGTACAATGGTATGTAGCACTCCTTCTAAAGCAAAGTCTGGATCTTTTTGAACTTGTGGGTCGGCGCCTAATCCTGCTGCCACATTCCGAGTCTGTCAGCGGCCATCGGAGTGCACCAGGGGATCACCACGCGCTTCAACACATACAGGTATACTTTTATGTTGACTTTCAAGCCGACTTTCAAACCGACTTTCAAGATGTGAGGTGGCATATCTTAAAACTTGGCTCCGGTACTGTGATCTAAGAATTTAAGTTTATCGAAAAAAAACTTTAAACATTTACTCAATGCATAAGAAATTTGGTTTTAAATCTAGAAATAATAATGCGTATACTTGAAAACCACGCCGAACGCTATAATCCTGGCCGGAAACTTTGTTTTCATCACCCTGGGTACTCCGTGTTATACGTGGCAATCCAGTGATGCATTTTGGAGGTGCTGACAATGATCCTGTTGTTATAACTTGGATCGATAGAGAGCAGGAGTTGTACAGCAGCACATCTTCGATCTCGCTCGTTGAACATTGTGACACTTTCAGACATGATAGAAGGCTCCTATCGTTCTTGGGGTTTGTACACAACTGTTCAACTAGTAGATGGTCTGCAACATAAAAAAAAGTGTTTGCTGGATTCGAAAATCATACAGTGTGTGTCGATATATTTGAAAAAGACAAAAATGAGTTAAAACTAAAAAGTTATACAAAATACTGTTAGAAACTCACTCAATATATGTCAGCCTATGTCACGGTAACATATATTTGATGGGTTTCTAACAGTATTTTGCATAATCTTTTTAGTTTGAACTCATTTTCCCAAACTTAACGTATTCAACAGAGACCTCGCCGCCATTTATCTTTTCAAATATATCGATAAACACTGTATGCTTTTCGAACCGAATAAACATTTTAAATTTAATGAAAACACTAACAACTTATCCAGTTAGGCAGAAAAGTAACTTATCTTGCCTTTGGTAACATTTATTTGTTATACATTTGTTTATTTTTTAGTTCTCGAAAGTTCCGGGAATTTTTGGATTTTTAAAAATCTCTCTATGCCTTTTTATCTATCGATGTTGATTTTCGTAAACGAAATTTTCTTTTTTACTTTGGGTCATCACATCAAGATCGATGGCGTCTCGAGGATAAGAGTTACTGTAATGTGGTAGTGTAGTAATCGTTAATGATGTCAAACTTGTTTCCATTGTATTCATTCAGGCCAGCGGAACAGTGTTCCACAGGCAGGCAGTTCTGGGAAATAAACTTTTTTCATGGAATCTGCGTTTAGATTTAAGCACACATATAGAATGGGGGAAATTGTATATAGTGGTTGTAGCTAGTCGGTGCTTTTTGTAAAAGTTTGGCAAAAGGGGGGCATGGATTGGAGTTCAGTCGAGAATTTTCCATGAAAATAACGATAGAGTAGAGGCAGGCTTGCAAAGTTTCTTCTGTGTAAAAAGAGGTTGCAGGGAAGAGAGAAGGGCATCACTTACTAGGTTTCGAAGCCGGTTTTGAACTTTATCAAAACTCGACAGGGTGTGCCAAGCAGCTCCTGCTCTGATTTGGTAACAATCTCCATTTCATGGCGTACTTTGCTTTTACACAGGTATAGAAGTGCATCAGCAGTGAGATGCGTACTCGAGCGATAGAGTGATTATACAACTTTTCGAGCGGTCTTACCAACAGATTTGATGTATATGTTCCATTTCAGATCAGGAGTGAAGGTCAGTCCCAAAAAGCTTATTAAGACATGAAGCTTCTCCAAGGCGGGAGCTATTAATTTCAACTGGGGCGTGATGGGGGTCAGAGCGATTATGATGAAAAGAGAGAAGTGTCATTCTGGACTCACAGTAATAAATTTCCTATATATATATATATATATATATATATATATATATATATATATATATATGGTTATATTTTTCTTTTGAAAAAAAATCCAGCAGAGTGCTCAATTAAAAAGAAAATCCGAAAAATAAGAGCGTATTCATATTTTATATTTTGTGTACAGAAAATTGTTAGCTGAGATATGTCATTGGTGTTGCATGATAAGGGTTGTCCCCTTTCCATGCAAGTAAAAATGAAAAGAGAATTAGTT
>NC_136507.1:71804571-71922071 GCF_053919585.1 Euprymna scolopes
GCCAAAACCAAAACGTAGATTCCATGTACAAAGCTTCTTTCTTAGAAGTGCACGCTTGTGAAATTCTCTTCCGTTTGCCTGTTTCCCACCTGACTACAACCTGGATGTCTTCAAGTCCAACATAAACAAATTCCTGATGAACCGTCCCCTAAAGTAAGACACATTATTAAATCTCCAATACTAACGATTACTACGATAATATGCCATTGATTACTGGACACGCAATAACCCTTATCCCCGAGTGGCTTCTGGGCCTTGATAAGTGGTGAATACCATGCAAAAAAATGCCCTAGGCTCGAGTTTCGCTCTCCTTAGAAGTTGTAAGTTGAACATATTCGAAGTCGTCGTTCTAACAAGGACGAAACTCGAATCTAGAATTTCCAGACTGCGGCTTTTATTATAGTTTGTGTGGGCTTCAGCGTTGTTTAATTGTGGATATGTATATATCATCTCACCTTAAAAAACTGATATATATATATATATATATATATATATATATATATATATATATATATATATATATATATATGTGTGTGTGTGTGTGTGTGTGTGTGTGTGTGTGTGTGTGTGTGTGTGTGTGTGTGTGTGTGTGATATGAATCCCTTTAAGTAAAAATGGATATTTGATTTGCTAATAAGGTGCCTTTCCGATTCTCACCGGAAGTTTCTGGTTTGTGTGCTGTGATCCTACTGATGAACCCAAAGGAGGGCGAAACTCGTCTAGGACATCCTGACTGCGGCTTTCATGGTTTGTGTGAGCTTCAGCGTTGTTTGTTTTTCGAAATATGTATATATCATCTCACCTCCAAAACCTAATATATATGTGTGCGTGTGTGTGTGTGTGCGAGCGCGCGTGTGTGTGTGTGTGTGTGTGTGTGTGTGTGTGTGTGTGTGTGTGTGTGTGCATGCGAATTGCGTATATTTGATTAAGTTGAATCATAACTCTTGGATTGTGGTAGCGTTGTGTGTTGTGGTATCTTGTTGCACTCCTGTGTCATGTAGTTTGAACTGCGTTGAAGGCAGCACTTTTCATTTAAACAGACATTGTTAAAAACAACGGAAAGCTTCTGTTTTATAATACCTTTTTTTATTTTTTTCAACTTTTGTATATGTGTGTGTGTGTGTGTGTGTGTGTGTGTGTGTGTGTGTGTGTGTGTGTGTGTGTGTGTGTGAGAGAGAGAGAGAAAGAGGGAGAGATATGAATCCCTTTAGGTAAAAAAAAAATGGTTATTTCATTGGTTGATAAGGTGCCTTTCCGATTCCCACCGGAAGTTTCTGGTTCGTGTGCTGTGATCCATATTCTGAAATCAACTCGCTGGAGATTACTTTAGCTATTTTTATGAAACCTTATCGTTTTCAAACCATTTTAAATCAAGTGTTTGAAGTGGGCCACTTTTAAATGTGTATCTCAATGCTATTTCACCCCGTAAAACTCCCTTTTTTTTATTAAGATATCCGCCAAAAAGGTAAGCAAAATGGCTCATATGTTACTTTGATACACCTGTGTAAGAAGTCAGATTGATTTGTCACGTAAAAAAAAAAATGAACTCAACTTTGGTGGCAAAAGCTGAACGTTAATGTCTTAAGAAATGCCATCGAAAATGGTATCCTAACTTTAGAATATGATTTAGTATTTAATTTCAAAATCGTATTCAAATATGCATGAAGGTTTATTACAGAATAGTAGTCATCGCAAGTGGACTTAGCTTTGACACAACATTTTGTCCAGTCTCGCAGTTCCTTGCTCTACTAATAGAAATTTTATTTTTGCGAAAAAAATTTTAAACATTGACATCAAATTTTCACTATTTCAGTAATAAATTCAGATCTGATTTATATTTTGATTCGATTCAATAAATGAAAAAAAAAAAAACGTGTGTATCAGAAGAAGAGACGACTCAAGATCCGCAGCAAATAGTTTCAAATAAAAAAAAATCGTATCGTAAGTATTTTTTGCATAAAATAATAAATAAAATATTGTTTCACTGTTTTGAATTTGTTTTTCGGATTATAAAAACTAGGCGTTTAATGACAGTTTTATCGATTTCTTTATATTAAGTTTAGAAAATTAAAAAAAATATCTGCAACAAGACAAGTAAAATGAATTTGCATCACTTTCATGCCACCTTTCGAAAAAAAAAATCAAGATATAATAACACCGACCTTATATCTAGAATCCTTATCCTAATTTTCATCAAAATTCATTACATTATATTTTTAAAAAAATGTCTAAAATTCAAAGGTCTTAAGAAAAATTGAAATTTAAGGAAAACCATAGTGAGAGAAAGATCTCATTAGGTCCCATCGGTTGACGAAAATATTAGTTAAAATCATAATTTGGAGTTTTCAACTCATGTAGTAACCAGCAAAATTTATAGCTTGCCTATGAATATCTTTTTGTAACTACTTTTGAGTGAGGATAATTGCCATTCTTTGAAACTCTGTGGAATAAGGACATTTTTAGGTTTTCGTATTCCTTACCAAATAATAAACTGTTATAATTTCTTATATACAGAGTTAAAATTTAATTCCTTATATATATATATATATATATATATATATATATATATATATATATATATATATATATATATATATATATATATATATATATATATATATATATATATATATATATATATATATATAAGGAATTGTTTCTTTGGCATCGAGAAATAGACACAATTTTTTCCGATTTCGATACCGATTAATCGTCCCAACGCTAATATATACTTCTCAATTGGTTGTCCGTTCGTGAACGAAACGGATATATATATATATATATATATATATATATATATATATATATATATATAGTCTGTTGTCATACGTCAACAATTGTCGACCTTTCGATTTGCAAAGGTTGGGATATGTATAGAGAACGAATAAAAATATATATGCAATAATATATTTTTCATACATCTTAATTAGAATCGTGTATTATTTTTTTTCAGTTACTCATCGATTTTACATTAAACTTAAATCCACTTAATGCTACAAATTGATTATTATTTTTGGTGTCAATATCACCCACTTGTGCTGATGAGGAGACTATATCTACATAAAATCGATATCGTCTCTGAAATGATCGTACACTATCTCTTGTTGTTTTTGACTTCATTCCATGCAAATGAACTTACGAGGGGCGTGCAATAAGTAATGCCCCTGACCCACTTCCCTAGCAGTAGAGCAACGAAACTTGGCACAGTTATTAGTCTTTCTCTACATAGGAACCACCCAGAGTTATACATTTCTGCCATCGTTTGATGCAGCTTTGAAGACCGTTTTTGTAGAACACTCTAGCTTGGTCCTCCAAACATGACGTGACTTCAGAAATCAAGGCTGCATCATCTGGGAAACGCTTTCATTCCAAAAACAACTTCATGGCTGGGAAGAGGTGAAAGTCAGAGGGTGCAAGGTCAGGAGAGTATGGAGGATGGGAAAGGATTTCATAACACATGCCCGTACTTCTGATCTGGCGACATGCGAGTTGTGGACCGGAGCGTTGTCCTGCAGGAGGAGGGTACTTTTACTGAACTTGCCCCGCCTCTTGATTTTGATAGCTTCCCTTAATTTCCTCAAAAGTGAAGCATAATAGGCTCCTGTAATTGTGGTACCCTTTGCCAGGAAGTCTGTTCTGATCCCAGAAGACTGTGAGCATGATCTTGCCAGCGGAGGGCTGCACCCTTGCCTTCTTTGAAGGTGGTGAGTCCAAGTGCTTCCACTACATTGACTGGGCTTTGGTCTCTGGATCATAGTGATGGACCCAGGTTTCATTCTGTGCAAGTAGTCTTTTGAAAAACTTTAACTCATCTTTTTGGCACATCTCCAAATTCATCCTCGAGCACTCGATGCGTTCTCGCTTCTGGAATGGTGTGAGCAACCTGGGAATCCATCTGGCAGACACTTTATGCATATGCAAATGGTCATGAATAATAGTTTCCACAGACCCTGTACTAATCTTGACATCTTGGGCTATTTGGCTAATAGTAATGTGCCGATCTTCCAAAATGGCAGCCTCAACTTGACGGACAGATGCCTCATCAACGGCAGAAGGGGGGGTGACCAGGTCTAGGAGCTGTTTCCACAGACTTCCGACCATGTTTGAATTCACGATGCCAGCATTTTACAAGGTCATATGATGGGGCATTATCACCATAAGTTTCTTTCATTTCATCAAAAGTCTCCTGTGGTGTGCGTCCTTTCAAATACAAAAACCGGATCACTGCTCGACATTCAACAAGCTCCATTTCACACCTGACTCAATTAAAACACCTGTAAAACAGAAACCACAATTAGTTCAGAGCTGTAATTTGCCACATAACCTGTAGAGATATAAATCATTGCACATGCAAAATTTCAGCTAGATCAGACAACTGGAAGTGGGTCAGGGGCATTACTTATTGCACGCCCCTCGTATACTAATTTATTAAATTCATTTACTTCTCATTTCACCTGTTATTGTTCTAGAGAACTTAATTCTCCCTATTGAGCTGAGCTTATATATCTGCAGTAATTTTAAACGACTGTTGTTAATTCTACCACGTTTGTGTACTCATAGGAAGATCAAATTCAAGATATAATCATTCTACACGTTATTCTAGAATGCTTATTCCAATTTTTCTCATAATCCATGATACTGCTCAAAATTCATTATATTGTTCAAAATTCATGATATTGCTCAAAATTCATGATATCGCACAAAATTCATGATATTGCACAAAATTCATGATATTGATTCTAAAAAATATTTTAAAAAGAGGAAAATTCGTTGATTGGTTTCGTCTAAACGTGCAATCCGATTTTATATGGTATACTGCGTTTTTACTAACGTGTCACCACTTATCAAGGTCCAAAAGCCATTTGAGCATAAGGATTAAATGAATGTTAACTGAATGGTGAGACAGTCAAGCACTTGCCATGAAAATAAGGATAGAATAGAGAAAGACTATAAACGTTTCTCGGCGCTTCTACACTATTGGGACGAAATTTCAAAAATCCTTATACTGGATTTCACATGAAAACAATGGTATCTACGTATTCCTAATATTTTTAAGATGATTATATCCGAAGATTACAAAATACGATGAGTTAGAAAATTATTTATTAAAGAAAATAAAAAATAGAATTCGATGAAAACGATCGTAAGACACAGGAGAGTTCAAAAGGGAGATAACTTTCCGTTTTGATTTGATTTAAGATGGCGGCAATTCTCTACCTACTAACACGATTAAAGTGGGGTTTTTTTTCTAATAATTCAGGTAATTTCGACTACATAACTGGGAGGCTACCATTGTAACTTATTAGAATTGACAAAAAAAAATCAGTTGGAACCATTGTTTTTTTTTTATCTGAAAACTCCATATATCGACTACAAACTCTCGTTCCAATTCTGTAGAAGCGCTCGTTTCTTCTCTGAGAAAGTTGCTGTAGAGAGGAGAAAAAGATATTGCCTACTAGATTTCGAAGTCGGTTTTGTACTCTGTCAAGGCAGGAAATGGTGCTCTGAGCAGCATCTCTCCAAATGTCGTAACAGTACTCTATATTATGTATATAATGTATTTGGCTCTAATACAGGTAGAGGATTACGCCAAGAGTGGGATACCTTCTGGTGCGGTAGAATGATCCAAGAAGTTTTCCAAAGACCTTGACAATAAATTTAATTTAAGACTCCCATTTCCAGACCG
The DNA here is from genome assembly GCF_053919585.1 of Euprymna scolopes. Classification (NCBI taxonomy): domain Eukaryota; kingdom Metazoa; phylum Mollusca; class Cephalopoda; order Sepiida; family Sepiolidae; genus Euprymna; species Euprymna scolopes. The sequence goes on from NC_136507.1 coordinate 71,810,258, forward strand.
GAGTGAAGGTTAGTCTTAAAAGCTTATCAAAGAGGAGATTTCCTCAAGACGGGAGCCATTCATTTTAATTGGCGCCTATTAGGAATCACCGCGTTGGTGATGAAAAAATAGTTTGTTTTCGTTTTATAAGAAAGTTTCGGATTCTGCGACAAAATCTTTTTTAAGCCAACCGTTTCGGATTCAGGTTTTCGAGATCGGTGTCGTTTGGGGGCCTCGTGTATCATTTTATTTTATTCACACGGATGACTGCAAATAATAAGCTAGTGCACACCTTTGGGACCGCCGTATTTTGTCGCTGCACCTTTATGTAATTGAGAATGCCTAGCGAATGAATGCGGTTTCGGCCTGGTATGTATTTCTTGCTGCGAACCCTGCAATAGACGACAGGGTAGAAACAAAGGGGTTAGCTACCCACCCGAAAGGCAGAAAGAAGAAAGCAAAAAAGGGCGACAGTCATCGAGTAATCAAGACACAGCAGAAGTGTTATCGTTCCTCCCATCTCGAGGATGCCATATTCGCCTGCAGGCAAATCACTATGTACGTAACACACGGTAACAATTTTAACCTACATTTTTAAATGTTTGATAAAACCAAAAATGATGTTGCTTATTTCTTTTCTCAGTAGAGTGTGGGGGGGGGTTAAAGACTCGTGTTGTTCGTTGTCATCATGTGATGTCCTTTTCAAAATTTCAGAGCCTGATATCCATGATTTTTTCCAACAATAAGATTTTCAGACAATATTTTTACTCTACCTCATGCTTTTTTGTATTATTATTATTATTATTATTATTATTATTATTATTATTATTACTATTATTATTATTATTATTATTATTGTTATTATTAATATTATTATTGTTATTATTATTGTTATTATTAATATTATTATTGTTATTATTATTATTGTTATTATTGCTATTATTATTATTATAATTGTTATTATTATTGTTGTTATTATTGCTATTATTATTATCATCCTCATTATCATCCTCATTATTATTACTATATATGATTATTATTATTATTATTATTATTATTATTATTTTAAACTATCATAATTATCATTACTATTATCGTAATTATTATATTATTATCATTATTGCTATAAATTATCATCATTATCATAGTCATCATCATTATCACTATATATTAGCATTATTATTATTATTATTACTAATAATAATAATACCATATACTACAATTATTATCAGTACTATTATTATCATTAATTTATCATCACTATTGTTTACTAGCATCATTATCATTAGTATTTTATCATCATCATCATCATCATCATCATTAACGCACTAAGAGTGTTCATACAGGGCGTCGTAAGTAATTATTTCAATATGACAATAACTGGTGATGTTCCCTGGGGTCTGAGTGACGACAAGTCTCCAAGGATTTCCAAAAATCTTTAACTTTTTCGATTACAATTAAACATGATTTTACGTTATTCGATTGATTACGCGTTGGCAACGACCATTGTCTTTTCCAGGATTTGGGTGGCATTAAGTGCACTCTTTAAATGGAGATCTGGTCAGTGCTTTCCGTTCTCGGTCTTTCCATCTTCCACGACCCTTCACAATTATTTTATATGGTATCAGCCGGGTTTGTTTCATTTTTAGGGAGTTGGGATTTATAAGAATTCTTGCAATTTCAGTTCATGTGGTGATCCTTCCACGTAGTTGCTTTACTCTTATTGTATATACTATGTGCTTGGGCAGTTTATATATGGTTTATATGGATTTGTTTCTGCATTCGAAGATAGTCTTTAAACTTTAGCTGTTTCCATCATTGCTGTTATATTATTATTATATTTATTCATTTATTATTATTATTATTATTATTATTATATTTTTTATTATTATTATATTTATTATTATTATATTTATTTTTATTTTTATGTTTATATTTATTATTATTATTACTATTATATTATTATTATTATTATTATTATATTTATTATTATTACTATTATATTATTATTATTATTATTATTATTATATTATTATTATTATTATTATTATTATTATTATTATTATTATTATTATTATTATTATTTAATCACTAGGAGTAGTCACACAAGCTATCTTCAAAGATTTCTCTTTGAGAACAATTTGTGGTGTTCTCTGGAGTTTGACTGACAACAAGTCACCCCAGATTTCCAGTAAATTACACCTCTTTCGAAAACCTTTGCAAAAGACTTTGCGTTATCGTTACAGTCGCTTACCGTTGATTTCTCGTTGGCACCGATTATTTGTCTTCACTAGAATTTGGGTGACAAAAAGCCTCCCCAAGGTCTCAGTCCTCTTTGCACTCATCCAGCGGAAGTCTGGCTAGTGCTTTCTCTCCTCGGTCTTTCCATCCTTCTTAGCGCTACTCGTTTATTTGGTGTGGCTTCAGTTTTTAGTGACACGCACACATAAAAAATAAATATATAAAAAAAATTTCAATAAAAAAAATTAATAAAAATGGGGGAAGGTAGGACCGCGGGGGGGGTTAAACTTACAATAATACAGTTTCAGTTTTAATGATTCCGTGTGATGCTTCTTTGCCTTTTACATTTGTAGCAGTTTCTGTATGCCCAGTTTGTGTCTGTAGTTCATGTGTTAGTCAAGGGTAATCAACGGTAATCAACGGTTTTTCTTAATACTTCTAAAATTTTCACTGTTATCCGTTGTATCTTCCAAACCATCCCTCTGATTCCAATCTCTCCCATTCTGTTTTCAAAGTTTTTCGGTATTGTTCCTACTGATCTTACTATTAGTGGTTTTATTATTATTATTATTATTATTATTATTGGCTCACAAGGAGCTTTCACACAGGTCTTCAGAGATCTCTCCCTGAAAACAACCTGTGTTCTCTGGAAGCTGAGTGACAACAAGTCTCCCCAGGTTTCCAGTACTCTCCACCTCTTTCGATAACATTTGCAAATAAATTTGCATTATCGCAGCAGCTGCTTGCTATTGATTTCTCGTTGGCGGCAGCTATTGGTCTTTGCTGGGATTTGAGTGGCACTAAGCTTCCCCAAGTTCCTAGTTCTCTTCGCACTTATTCGGCTGAGGTCTGATCAGTTCATCCGTCTTTTCTTCCTCCTTGACTCTACTTGGTTATTTGGTCTCGGTCTTTTGGGAGAGGGCAGTGATGTGACAATGGGAGTAGTGTTGGGTTAGAGAACTTATAGTTATGCGGTTTCACCGTTCTTGGTTCCATGTAGTGTTCTATGTTTTGCCTTTGCAGTAGTTTGTCTGCCCCGCACTTGTTGCTCCTGTGTGTTAGTTTATTATTATTATTATTATTATTATTATTATTATTATTATTATTACTACTATTATTACTATTATCAGCAGCAGAAGCAACAGTAGTAGCAGTAGCTTGTAACAGTACTGTTTAGTAGTAGTAGTAGTAGTAGTAGTAGTAGTAGTAGTAGTAGTAGTAGTAGTAGTAGTAGTAGTAAATACTAATCTCCTTTTATTAAACCGTTTAATACAAAACTCATTTTTATTCATTTCCATTATTTTCAAATTTGCTTTGTGGGATAAATAATAAAAAAATATCTCTTTAACAAAGTAAATCTATCAATATAGGAAAATAACGTATACATTCTCCATGTCTAATCAAAATATTTTTAAGCGATCTATTATTTTATATTTTATGCACTGATGACCAGTTCAGATGAGAAGCATTTAGCTTCAAAATACAATGGCCAAAAAAGGTTTTTCTTTCCCTTTTATTCTTTACTTTCCTTATTGATCTGATGTTATAATAAAATTCTATGTAAATTTTATTATAAACATTGTTTATTATATATATATATATATATATATATATATATATATATATATATATATATATATATACTAGCAAAAGTACCCGTCGTTGACTGGGTCCAAAACAGCCTACAGAAAATGGACTCTGATTTATGAAAGTATGATAGGTTATGAAAAGGAAGGGTTGTAAATTTGGGTCGAATATGGGGGTATCAAAACCAAAGCAAAATATGATGAAAGTAAAAATAAAATAGATAAACCTCATAATTTATTATACCATACCTGTTCACACTGAAACACTTATCACAATGTTCTGTGGATCTATATTAAAAACAACTTGTGACATATTTCCATTCTATGGAGGTCAGGTGCGAACGAAACGCCATAATTTTATTATACCATATTTCTTCAAACTGAAACATAATTATCAAAGTATCCTTACGCAGATAGATATGAAAAGTTTTTATTAAAGTTTGTGCCTATTTCCATTCTATGGAGGCCAAGCGCAAACGCAGACCCCACAATTATATTATACAATCCTTATTTAAGTTAAAACATACTTATCAAAGTATTCTTATGTACATCTATATCAAAAACACTTGTAAACGTTTTTTTTTTTAATTTTTAAATTTTTTATTTCAATACTTTGTGGAGCAGGCGCGTATGCACACCCCACAATTTTAATGAACCACCGTTCTGCCAGATCAAACATACGCATTCCTGTGTCTTGATACATCTTCTATCATTATATGTAATCAGTTTTTTAAAATAGTCAACCATATAGGAGCCTATTCGTGACCACACACACACACACACACACACACACACACACACATTCAGCTTTATATTATATATATATATATATATGTTCAAAGATATTTGTATCTCTAAACTGATCAATACAAAGTAGAGAGAAATATATACACACACACGCACACACACACTAACACATACACACACATATATATACATACATATATACATATATATATATATATATATATATACTTTTAATGTATATATACAATAAAGATATTTTTAAAATTGCCAGATCTATTTAAGCTCAATGAAAATGGATTGCATTTTTAGAGCATATACAGCATTTGAAAACAATTCAAATATCACAAGTATATTTAAATCACATTCGTATTATTTTATTTAATAATTTTTCTTAGAACTGCACGCCTGTGGAACTCTGTTCCGTCTGCCTGCTTCCATCCGGACTACAACTTGGATGTCTTCAAGTCCAATGTTAACAAATTCCTAATGAACCGCCCCCTTAATTAAACACTTCATCAAATCTCCACACTAACGTAATGTACTTGTAATAACCCTTATCCCTGAGTGGCTTCCGGGCCTTGATAAGTGGTGATCACTGTGTAAAAAATATGCTAGTCACGTATTCCGTTGAATAGTATACTAATATATATATATATATATATATATATATGTATGTATGTATGTGTGTATATATATATATATATATATATATATATATATATATATATATATATATATATATAGGGTTCCCTAATAAAATGTATACACTCTTTAAATTATCTCAATTAATTTCGGACTTTATATATATATATATATATATATATATATATATATATATATATATATATATATATATATACTAGTAGGCTGCCGATTTTGTCTGATCGTAAAATATGTTTAAATATGAAAGAAACGTGAGAAGAGTTTCTGAAAGTGGGATTTAAAAGTCATCGCTTCAGAAGAGGAGGACTTTGACCTTTCAGAAACTGTAGTCTCCTCGGCGTTAACTGGAGGATGCGCCTCAGGCGATTAAGAATAGGCTTACTTCTTTTTAAAGGGAAAATTCAACGCCTGGGAGGTAGGACCTCCTAGATTTTCACAGAACCAACAGTATATTGTAATACGCAAGAAACATGTCATTATATAAATGTTAATTTTGTGGTCGAGAGAAAAAATACCCCAGCTAAATACCACAACTATTAATGTGGTTACGTTTTTCCATCAATGTGGACCACATGTTGGTTTTGTAGAAGCATAATACACATTAATCTTCATCTATAAAAATTAAACGGGAAATAACTCTCATAAGTTAAAGGGGAACAAACTCTCAAATCTTACATTATTGAAGTTTATTCCTATTTTTAAATGTAACTGATGTCTGTTAATAAATAGAAAAATAGATTAAATATAAATTAGAATAAAAATAAATTAATCAACTTTTAATATTTCTAAAAAGGACAATAAAAACAAATCTATTACTAATAATCATGAATGATATGGAACTAATTATTAAAATAGATTTTCTTCGATGTAATATGCAAATGAGCAAATGAGGTTACTTCTTTAACGTATGAATAGTATATATAGATATCATGCTGGAACAAATGTGTGTAAAAGTTTGTTTTTAATGTGAAAATAAATTTGTGCAACAGTACTTTTTGTACATATAAATCAAATCGTGGACAAACAAACAGACTGGAATACGAATTATATATATATATATATATATATATATATATATATATATATATATATATATATAATTTCGTATTCCAGTCTGTTTGTTGTTGTTATATATATATATATATATATATATATATATATATATATATATATATATATATATATATATATATATATACTAGCCGATTTACCCGAGCTTTGCTGCGGATATATTTGTATTGCACAATACTAATTGGCATTCTTTTAACATTTATGTAATTACAGGTTCGAACCCAAAACTTCTGGGTAAACGACATTTCTTGTACCACTGGTAAAAATGTAAACGAAAGTTCTACATTACGTAGAAAAAAAAAACTGTACAGGTCCGTTTTCAGTTTGTGTTGCTCCCAAAAATGTAAATTAGGATTTTTGCGGATAAACTATGCTTGGTTGTGTATATAAAAAGTACCCCATTTTTAATAAAAGAAGGACTTTCACATAAAAAATTAATAAACAAAAGATACGGCAGAAATTGAATTACACTTGTAAATCATATCTAAAAAATAGCACGGTTCGTAAACTGCAGAAGTACTAAACAGATAAAAACACCCGCATTTTTGTACTTCTGCAATTATTTTTCTTTGGGTGATGCTGAGACATAAAGTGACACCCCCTCCCCCCCCCCGAAAAAAAACCCATAATTACGTCGAAACTCCCCCACACAGATATATATTATCAACTAAACCAATTACCCAGACAGGAAAACATAAGATCTTTCTCTAAAGAAAATCGAAGAAAAAAAGGTGAAAAAAAAAACGCGTAGGAATATATCTGATATAAAAAGCATTACTTTACCTTGTTTCTTTTTCAAAGTATTATGGAAACGATAATAAAATTCAGACAGTCAAGTGAATAGTTGAAAAATGATTTTAAAATCGTCCGTAGGAAATACATTTTAACCTTTTGGTAAACGTGCTCACACCTTACAATGAATCGACATTTATAGCCGAGACTTTAATAGAGGGCTAACGATTTAAAATATTTCGTCGAAAAATAAAATCATCCTTAGCCTAATTATTTATTTTTTTATCAATATTTGTAACTTTTACATTTATAGAAAATAAATAATTAAAACAAATCATTTTATCACCATATCTCTCGATTTGGTTAAAAACTATATCCGTTCATAACCGGAAGTGAAATATCAGTGAAAATTACTTAAAATGTGCCAGTTTAGCAAATAGTACAAAATAACTTGAATTAAACTAATTTAAATAAATTAACTTTAAATAATACTCTTAAATAGAACAATTACATCAATTACATTACTATAATCAGTCATTTTAATTGAGCGAATTATTTAAAAAGATTTTCTTTAATATAATATGCAAATTAGATTAGTTCTATTATGTACATTGCCTTCAATATAATGTATATATATTGATCGTGATGCTATTCATTTATATAGAAAATCTTATAGTAAATATAATTTATATAGATAACCGTTTTCAGCAGGAAGTTTTGTATATATAAATCAAATTGTGAACAAACAAACAGACAGGATTACGGATATATATATATATATATATATATATATATATAAACTCCGCGGATTAAGGACTATCTGCTTATTTAATATTTCCTTTTCAAATTAAATATGTTTTTAACTCTTTTTTCAAAGTGTTTTTAACATGTTTTATTAACTATTTGCTCTTATATATATATATATATATATATATATATATATATATATGTATATATGATAAAACCGGTAATTAGTAAAAACCTGAAGAGAGTGCTCAATACTATTACAGAGCAAATATGAGTTTTATTTTTTTTTTATTACCGTTTTATCTGTTTGGTTACATATGTTTCGGATGATGGACTATGTTTACGATCCAATAGCCTCGTCAGACTTTACAGAAATGGTTATTAGTATTTTAGTCTTTTCGAAGAAATACGAAAAAAAAGGAAAAAGGGGGAGTAGGAGATAATAAGGGGGAGGGAGACGGGTATTGACAATATTTCAGTTTTGAAGGTTAAAATACATTAGATTGTAGTGTGTGTGGAGGGTAGCAGATTCAGGTAGGCGTGGGGAAGAGATATATGGATATAGGGAGGAGATGGAGAGATGATGGTAAAAAAAAGAAGAGGGGTTATGGGGAGGATGGGGCGGGGTTTCAAGTTTTAGGTTTTAAATTTTGACTGCTTTTTGCTTGTTCAGCAAGGTATATTAAATAGATGAGAGAGGGAGAGAGAGGGAAAGAGAGGGAGAGAGAGAGGGAAAGGGTTAGTGTAGATGTCATGTGTTTGACAAGTACAGGGTTCCATTTAAAATTTTCGTAGTCGCTATAAGTCGACTTGTTCATTTCAGTTCAATGTACATATGTATGTATACGTATTTGCGCGTGCGTTAGCGTATGTATTAACTCTTAACTGCCTAAAAAACAACCCATTGTAAACTGAAATGAACAAATATTTAAGTATCTCTCTTCATGGGCCAACACTGAAAAAATGATTTTTTGACATACTGAAAAGTAGTCTGTCTGCAGCATATATAACAGAGTTAATTTATTTCCCCCCTTCAAAATAACTCAAAATATAGACATTAAAAGCTAAATCCCTGGCAACAAAAGTGAGTACACCCCTTACGAAAAGTTGTCAATATTAACATACAATATGTCAACTCTCAATATTTTGTGTGCCCACCATCATTATCCAAAACGGCCTTTACTCTCCTGGACATGGAGTTTACCAGACCTTAGCATGTAGCCACTGGAATGCTGTTCCACTCTTCAATTTCGACGTCGAGAAGCTGGCGGATATTTGAGACTTTGTGCATGTCCACCTTCTGCTTGAGAATGGCCCCAAAATGTTCTATTGGGTTCAAGTCTGGAGACATGCTTGGCCAGTCCATCACCTTTACCCTCAGCCTCTTCAGTAAAGCAGTGGTTGTCTAGGATGTGTGATTTGCGCCATTGTCATGCAAGAACACTGTTTTGCGACCCAGTTTCTGGAGGGAGGGGATCATGCTCTGTTAAAGTATTTGACAGTACATGTTGGAGTTCATGTTTCCCTCAATGAAATGTAACTCTCCAATACCTGCAGCACTCATGCAGCCCAAGACCATTACATTCCCACCACCATGCTTGACTGTAGGCATGACGCACTTATCTTTGTACTCCTCACTTGGTCGCCGCCACACACACTCAAGACTATCAGAACCAAATAAATTAAATTTCGTCTCATCAGACTATAGGACATGGTTCCAGTAATCTATGTGCTTTGTTGACATGTCTTCATCAAACTGTTTGCAGGCTTTCTTGTGTATTGCCTGCAGAAGAGGTTTCCCCCTGGGGTGACAGCTATGTACAACAATTGGAGGAGTACAAATATAAGTGTGTCATGCCTACAGTCAAGCATGGTGGTAGGAATGTCATAGTCTGGGGCTAATTTTTAACCAATGAAAAATAAATAAATAAAAGTAAAACAATAAAATAATCAACTAATGAAAAATATAATAATTAAATAAAGGTGAGAAAAAAGTATATAAATTATTCAAAACCAGTTAGATTACTCTACACCTAACGATAGATCCTGAAGGATTGGAAAGTACTCGGACGTATGATAAATATGGCGATTACATCAGCCAGTTTCTGCCAGAAGTGACGACTGTTATTTGGAAGTTGGAAAGGACCGGAAATAAAACTAATAGATAAAAAATGTCTATTTCATTCAATGTAATATATTTAAGAGAAAAAATGCTACACACACATACACATTCACACACACACACACACACACACACACACACACACACACACATATATATATATATATATATATATATATATGTGTGTGTGTGTGTGTGTGTGTGTGTGTGTGTGTGTGTAAATATATATATATATATATATATATATTCTGTTTGTATATATATTCTGTATGTATATATACATCCTAGAGTGGATGAAACGCGGAATATTCAGTGTAGGTTAAACGCCATATATATATATATATATATATATATATATATATATATATATATATATATATATATATATAAGAAGATTTAAAAATTTAAAAAATAATATTCAGACATATCGGTCTTGAGGGTGTATTTATTCATTATTAATATGATTAGATTAACGATTAAATTTTATGTAAGCCATAAATATTTCCCGCCTTAATGCTGTCTGTATTTACACACGCACTTCATCGACCTGTAGATAAAATGGAAACGTACGTGTATACAGTGAATCGTTCACATTAACTATTGTTAGAAGAGTGTTTTAGTTTAATAACTTTGAAAAGGGGGTATAGGTCGAAAATTAAAGAATAAATCTATATATAAATACGTCGAAAATTAGAAAAAATGAAAAATAAATAAAAAAAATATAATAATATGAAAGGATACAATTCTAATTCAAGACACTACGTTTGTAAATAAATATTTAACTGAAAATTTCTAGAATTCTTCAATTTTGTCATTTCATCTATGGACCGTTGTCTCATATCAAACGGCATCTCTTTCAGAAAAAGTCACCTTCCTAATAATTGTTGCGTTTCGGTATTCAAAGAACTTCAAAAGGGTTAATATGACGTTCAATATATAGGCCAATCAAAACCTGAACGTATTTCTAAATGTGTGATGCTATTTATTCCGTCCGGGCAACGCCAGGTCTCCTTTGACAGAGTAGATAAATAATGGATTCAGTTTCTTTTATTTATTTTCTTTTTGTGTCGTTGTTTCCTTTTCAAGTCCAGATGATATGTTAATCTTCTACTGACTTTAACCCAATGACATTTTAGATGCGTTCGCGTAACTCTTTAAAAGGGCTCTGTTCGTCCGTATTACTTAGGTTTGAAGTAGTATTTTCGTCGTTAAACTATGACTCTCGTAGAGTGAAGGCCTTTTCTATCGAACGTGACGCCATACACTTTGGTGCAAGTGTAATACACCAAAAAGACTTTCTGTCGATGATGAATGATAGCTTTTTTGTAAGATTAGAAAAAGTTTAGCACTTTATTTAAAAATAGGAAAAAGTAAGGCTACCATTCGATTTATACGCTTTTCAATATTAATTTTTAAAAAAGCAAAACAAGAATTAATTCAGAACTAATGGCTGTGTTGTTGTTGCATTAAAAGTAAATTAGCATTGCGTTGTTTCATGGATTGTAAAGGCTAAAATTTGTTTATCCATTTGATTACGAACAAAATGAAAATATGCAAAATGAAGCAATTCTATTATATATATATATATATATATATATATATATAATTTTTAAAATATAATTATCCACTAACACGTGTTTCGTCGTCCACGACTCATCAGAGTGGCTGAATCTATCTATCTATCTATTTATCTATATATATATATATATAGAGAGAGAGAGAGAGAGAGAGAGTGAGAGAGAGAGAGAGAGAGATGTTTTTACTTGTTTTTTTTTTAGCGATACTCTTTGAACGAATTCAATTATTTATACGAAAGTGCATTTTTACCTAAATGCGAGTTGGGAATAATTTTCCCTTTGTTACAATATCAATCTATTTATTGTGCAAAAAATATTGTTTGCTACGATGTAACTAATTATGTGTGTTTTAATCAGGATTTTATTCCTTGTTATCTTCTACAGTACTGTTTTACTTTGTGCGTTTCTTTCTTCCATTTGTGTGTGTGTGTGTGTGTGTGTGTGTGTCTGTGTAACGTTGTATTCTTTGTTTTTATTTTTTTTTTTGTTGTTGTTTTATTTCTACCCATTTTACTGTCTTTCCTCTTATTCTAACTACTATGGACTCCAATATTTGTTCCAACGTTGTGTATTGTTTTTGTTTTTTTGTTATTGTTGTTTTTGTGTTTTTTTTTAATTTTTAATTCTTACAATGACCTCGTCCGTACTTTCGCGTCGTGTTGTACGTGCGGCAGTTCGGGTTCGTTACGCTCCCATGAAGAGAGCTTCCGTATTTCGGCACAAAATCAATATATGTATACAGAGGTTGTTTTAAACGTCGGTAGGTATATTAGGGTTTGTGTGTGTATACATAACTATATATTTGTATATTGATTTCAAGTGGTTATGTCAACGTGTGTATAAGATTCGAGTGACTGTTCACAAAACATGTACAGGTTGCAAAGCATTGAAAGGGACAATACCTTCTTGTTCGATAGGTTCCATTCAGCCGGTTCTTGGTTCACCTGTTTGGACCATCGGACTTGCAATAAAGATCTTCAACTTTTTCGAAGAAAAAAGACCAAAACAGAAATCATCGATAAAATAATATTTACATTTTTTTATTTCCGGTAATCCTTTTCTTCTCGAAGTTTCCAGCATCGTTCTTATTCACATTTCTAGTCTGTTGGATTCGACCCGCCTTCTGGTCGTTCGGAGAAACCAACTTCTCTTGTTAGCTCCAAAATCCCAACTCCTCTAATTTAATCAATCTCCACGTCTCGTTCTAAGAACACGTCATCTTAAGTAACTTCTACGTCAGACTACTAGAGGTCAGATCTATTTTTAAATTATTGTTATAACCTTAATCGTTCTCGTTAAGTTTTGAGACATTGTGTTGAACAAAGATGGCGGCGTAGTTCAGATCAGTAACGTTTCCAGTCTGTTGGATCTGACATGCCTTCTGGTTGTTCGGAGAAAACGAACTTCTCTTGTCAGCTCCAAAAACCCAGTTCAACTAACTTAATCTCCACGTAAGATGCACATCATACTAAGTAACCTCTACGTCAGACAACGTCAGACTGCTACAGATCGGACCTACTTTTTAAATTATTGTTATTAATTTAATCGTTCTAAAACCCCATTTGGCTTATACGTTTTCTCTGAGCATTATCATTCTAGTTTATATTTATATAAACATTTATTTCAACTAGAATTTAATTTCAAACAACCAATTTATCATAGGCTGGCAAGGTTATCTGGCACTGTTCGGCATTCTTTATGCTACACAATCAACTATTTCTTTTATGAATTTACGGTACAATCAAACAATAATTAAATAAACAAATTAAAAATAAGCGTTAAATATTCTTTCAAATGAAAACAAACGGCCAATAAGTTTAAAACTGAAAACATACGTTCATTAAAAACTGGTTGCGTAAAAAAGTTTTGTAAATTATAAAACTTGATACTAAAATTCATAAACTATTTAGAAACAAATATAAACAGAGTAATTTTATTACCGATTTAATACTCAGACACAAATGAGCCACATCACATGTTCAAATGTAGCGTGTAACAGTGGCCTGGCCTTCGAAGCACCTTATTATTGATAGTACTAACCATAATGATGTCACGCGAGAGCAGGCCTTCTTTTTACGAAGGCGACAGTTTTACGCAGTGGACGCATCTTAAAGATAGCTTCACTCTTGTTCTCACGTGCGTATGTGTGAATGAATGGAACGGTTCTATTTTATTTTTATTTTTTTTTTTTTTTTAGTTTTGCTTTTTGTTTTGTTTTGTTTTCTTTTACCTCTCCAGGTCAGGCATTCACGTCCACGTTTTGATAAGAAACGCTATCAAGGCTGTTGATATTAAAACCTCCCCTCTCTACCCCATCGCCCCATCAAAGCCCAGATTACGTTCCATTGCAGCAACTGACACCAACTATGGCAAACTCACAGCTTCTTCTGAGAATCCACCGCATACTTTTGTTTGTCAACCCTTAGCTGATGCCACCAACCTCCAATCAGGGGATTGCGGGGTTGCCAACCTGCTGGGGGACTTTATTATTATTATTATTATTATTATTATTATTATTATTATTATTATTATTTGGCAAATTCAATCAAGGTTCAAAGGTTATTTGAGAATAAGATATACATCGCAGTGATGATCAGTAATGGTGGAAATTGGTTATGACTTGATTATTTAAGAGGATGGCTCAACTAAAACTTGTTTACATTAGACTTGAAAACGACCAACGGGACAGCCTCGTGGTACTGTGTTCCACACACGGGCAGTTCTATGGAATGTTCGTTAAGTTTTAGGCACAGATTGAAAGTAAGGAAAATAGTGAAGATCTCAGGATTATTTTGTGGCCCGTTAAAATTTTATGAAAAGCAATTTTATGTAGTGATTCTTAATAGTGACGTACGTCCGTTCGTTTAGTCCCAACAAATTTTTTTTGATATTTTGAAATTATTCTTTATCCAATATAACATTTATTGAATACATGTTAAAAATTTAATGGCGTGAATAATAAGTAGGGCTATGACAAAAGAATATTTTTTTCGTTATTTTGACTCTCGAGTATATATCTTATATGCTTTTATATAGAGTGATGTGACTCTCGATTGATTAACTGTGTCTGTGTCGGATATATACTCGAGAGTCAAAACAATGAAAGGAATATTCTGTTTTCATAATAATACGACATCCTTGGTGTAAAAATATTTTATTCGCTGATATTTTTTTTTAAACAAAACGATAATCTATTACTTAAAAAGATTTGTACTGTCTGTTTGAATCCGAAACTATAGTATTACTCGTATTAATAATGGAGATTTGCTATCTGTCTGTCTGAAGCCGGAAATATCCTATTAATTGTATTACTAGTGGAGATTCGGTATCTGTCTGTCTGAAACCGAAAGTATACCATTACTTATATTACTAATTGAAATTTGGTATCTGTCAGAAACCGAAATTAAACTATAATTATATTAAAAATGAAGATTTGCTATCTGTCTGTCTGAAACCGAAACTATACTATTAATTCTATTGTTAATGGAGATTCGGTATCTGTCTGTCTGAATTCAAAACTATGCTATTACTTCTATTACTAATGGAGATTTAGTATCTGTCTGTCTGAAGTCGAAACTATACTATTACTTCTAAGATTAATGGAGATTTGGTGTCTGTCTGTCTGTCTGAAACCGAAACTATACTATTAATTCTATTGTTAATCGAAAGTCGGTATCTACCTCTTTTAAGCCGAAATTATACTATTACTTCCATTATTAATAGAGATTTCGTACTTGTCTGTCTGAAACCGAAACAATACTATTATTTTTGTTAAAAATGGAGATTTGGCATCTGTGTGTCTGAAGCCGACTCTATACTATTAATTCTATTAATAAAGGAGATTTGGTATCTGTCTGTCTGAAACCGAAACTATATTTTTAGTTGTATTAATAATGGAGATTTGAGGTGTGTCTGTCTGAAACCGAAACTATACTATTAATTGCATTAATAGTGGAGGTTTGGTAGCTGTCTTGCTGAAAATGAAACTATACTATTAATTATGTTAATAATGGAAATTTTGTATTTCTCTGTCTGGGGCTAAAACTATGCGATTAATTGTATTGATAATGGAGGTTTTGTATCTGTCTGTCCGAAACTACAGGGTAGTTGCTAGAAAAGCAGGAAATTTGTCAAACAACGATGTATTTTTACAAAGAGTAATTTTTATAAAGTTATCCAAAGACAAATGATATGTTATACTCATAGATACTAAAAATGTCGTCCGTGCACTTGCTCGACAACAAAAGAACCAATCAAAAAATAGCAATCACGTATTTTATTCATGATCTAAGCTGACCTTCAAATTTCCCGCTTTTCTAGCGAACACCCTGTATTTTCTATTATCTCTATTACTAATGGAAATTTGTTATCTGTTTGGATGATACTGAAACTATGCTATTAATCCTATTAATAACAGGCTCCATGTTTTGACAAGTTTCTGGGTTTGACCTTTACTCCTGATCTGAAATGGAACACGTACATCAAATCTGTTGCCAGGGTCGCTGGGAAAATGGTGGGATCCTTTTACCGCTCCAGAAGATATCTCACTACTGATGCAATTCTCTATCTGTATAAAAGCCAAGTACGTCCAAAGATGGAGTACTGCTGCCATATCTGGGCAGGAGCTGCTAAAAACAGCCTATCCTTCCTTGACATAGTACAAAATAAACTTCGTGGTTTAGTGGAGGATGCCCTTTTCTATTCCCTGCAACCTCTCTCCCACAAAAGAGACGTTGCGAGCCTGTCTTTGTTTTATCGTTATTTCCATGGCAGGTGCTCGCCTGAGCTCCAATCCTTCGTCCCCCCCCCTCGTCAATCTTTCACGAGAAACACCCGTCTTGCTGAAACTACTGTCAATAATTTTCCCCACGCTTTATCTGTGCCTAAATCCAAACGTAGATTCCATGAGCAAAGCTTCTTTCTTAGAACTGCACGCCAGTGGAACTCTCTGCCGCTTGCCTGTTTCCCACCTGACTATACAACTTGGACGTCTTCAAGTCTAACATAAACAAACTCCTCACAAACCACCCCCTTACGTAAGACACTCTATCAAAACCCCCAATACAAATGATTACTACAATACTATCTCATTGATTACTGTACACGCAATAACCCTTATCCCTGAGTGGCCTTCGGGCCTTGATAAGTGGTGAGCCCCATATAAAAATATATATATATATATGTATTTGAATCCGATACGCAAATATCGTTTGCCGAGGAGAGTAACCTGGTTTGTCCTAACCGTGTGGACGTTTCTGAACGGGTGTTACGTCTGGAGCACGGCAACCAGCTTCCCGGTTGTTAGATGCAAACGATAGGCACATCCCCTTTATTTTGATGAGTTACTACGACATGTCTGCTTGACGTGTCTTGTCGTCGGGTTTTCTTGTTAGGCATCATTACCGCCATGTTTTTCAACTGTCATTGATTGCTGGGACCATTTAGCCGGAATTGAACACTTGTATAAAGTAAGCAATAACGAAGACATTTTCTTATGAAAGTAGAAATTTATTTAAACATTTAAGAAGGAACATTTAACTCGGAGAGTTTAGGCAAGCAACGCGTTGCCTTCAGGATCCCAATTTACAACGGTTTACAACCCCCACCCCACCTCACCCCACCCCCATGGAAAGAGAAGCCAAGGAAAAATATAGAAAGATTTACAACAAAAGAAAGAGATACGCATATACTTTTTGAGAGACGGCAGATGTAACAATTACTAAATAAGGAATACAGATATTTTTTAATGAGTACCGTTGCACACAAACAAAAACAAAAACACTTTCGTGCAACCCCTATCTCCATCATTCCCTATAGAGAGTTTTATCTTATATTTTTCCTTTAATGTCCGAAAGCAATCTAAAGTTTAGATAAGTGCATATCTATATAATTATAAAACTCAAATGACCTTGTAACGATGTATGCAACCCACTTTCCGGTTTACAACATCCGGGTGCGCATGCGCGCATGGCCTGCGCACTGAAATGTTAACGTTATTATTTCGAAATTATTTTTTAACATGGGAAGAGTGGGGTTTAAAATAACTTAAACGTAATATAGAAATGAACGATGTAAAAACAAAAGCAGATATATCAAAATTTAAATTTAACTATAATAAGTATTATGGTATCTGTTCAGTGCACATTTACCAATAAGTATGGCCAACCACTTATAATTCAGTAACTGAAACTGCTTTTTTAAAAATAATCAATTATAATAAACAGAACGACTCATAGAAATCTATCTATATTCTTTTTTCATTTTAATATACTTTCATAGGAATGTTTCTGTTATGTCAAAAAAACTATTTTTTTTACGTCACAAGTGTGACGCTTATACATCCCATAGCTAATATAACATACTGACCCAACGGGTCACGAGTAGTCGTTATGACAAAAGACTATTTGAAAGTTCATGATGTTGACCATCTTATAATTTATTTATTAACTAGCAAAAGTACCCGTCGTTGATTGGGTTCAAAAACAGCCTACAGAAAATGGACTCTGATTTATGAAAGTATGATAGGTTATGAAAACGAAGGGTTGTAAAGAGATAGCTTCGAATTTGGGGGTATCAAAACCAAAGCAAAATATGATGAAAGTAAAAATAAAATAGATAAACCCCATAATTTGTTACACCATACCTGTTCACACCGAAACACTTATCACAATAATCTGTGGATCTATATTAAAAAACCTTGTTAAACTTTGTGACATATTTCCATTCTATGGAGGTCAGGGGCGAACGAACATTCCATAATTTTATTATACCATATTTCTTCAAACTGAAACATAATTATCAAAGTATACTTACACAGATGGATATGAAAAGTCTTTAATAAAGTTTGTACCTATTTCCATTCTATGGAGGCCAGGCGCAAACGCAGACCCCACAATTTTATTATACCATCCCTATTTAAGTTAAAACATACTTATCAAAGTATTCTTATGTACATCTATATCAAAAACACTTGTAAACGTTTTTTTTTAATTTTTTAATTTTTTATTTCCATACTTTGTGGACCAGGCGCGAACGCATACCCTACAATTTTAATGAACCACCGTTCTGCCAGATCAGACATACCCATTCCTGTGTCTCGATACATCTTCTATCATTATATGTAATCAGCTTTTTTTAAAGTAGTCAACAATATAGGAGCCTATTCGTGACCCCCCCCCACACACACACACATTCAGCTTTATATTATAGATTTTAATTTGAAATATAGTATTTTGTCATTTATTCACTTTATTGCTCTGTAATTACATTGAGCTTCTTAAATAAGGATTAGTGTATATTATAAGAAATATTTTTCCACAGAAATATATATATATATTTATATATATATATATATATATGTGTGTGGTCTGCTACATATGTGCATACATGTTTCTGCTATTTTACGCTTGCAATTGTTAATAGAAAATAAAGTCGTCGGCTGCCTCGCCGGTCCTGTAACACTAATACTACTCGACAAATACAGCAGTAAATTATTTAGTCCTCCCCAACAAATCTAGACTAATAACACAAACTCTCTCTCTCTCTCTCTCTCTCTCTCTCTCTCTCTCTCTCTCTCTCTCTCTCTCTCTCTCTCTCTCACCGACAAAAAATCATACTGATATTGAAAAATAAGCGGTGTCTCAGGCCTAATGTTGCATCAGAAACATGTTTGCACATATGTAGCAAATAATATTCGTATAAATAAACATTCTATAATTATACTCTGCTTATTATTGAGTACTTTTCATAAACACTAGAGTTTTAGTGATTTACATCTACGAAATTACAACTAAGCATATATATATATATATATATATATATATATATATATATTGGATCGTGGAATATTCGCACCCTCCAGGACAATCCTAATGCACCAGAACGTAAAACAGCGTTGATATCTCGTGAACTTAAGAAATATAAGATCGATATTGCGGCACTCAGTGAAACACGCCTTGCTGGTGTCTCTCAATTTAAGGAAGAAAAGGGTGGCTATGTCTTTTTCTCCAAGGGTAGAGGGCCTGATTAGTCTCGCCTCTCTGGTGTGGGATTTGCCGTAAAATCAGAACTAGCCAAATCACTGAAATCTCTTCCCAAAGGTCTATCGGACCGCATTATGACTTTGACCCTTGAGTTGGAACTTGAAACTCGGGTTACACTTGTAAGCTGCTATGCACCAACAATGAGCAGACCGGATGAGGAGAGAGATGAATTCTACCAACAACTACGAGAAGTAATTGGTGGTATTCGCCATAAGGACAAACTCATTTTGATGGGCGACTTTAATGCTCGGGTCGGTTCTGACTTCCAATCATGGAAAGGGGTTCTGGGGCATCATGGCGTTGGTAGAATGAATGAAAATGGTCTTCATTTGCTCTCCCTCTGCAGAGAATTCAATATGACCATCACTAACACAGTTTTTCAACAGAAAAATTGTCGCAAAACCACATGGATGCACCCTCGTTCAAACAGCTGGCATATGATTGACTATGTCATCACTAAGAAACGTGATTTTCGTGACTTCAAAATAACGCGCTCCTTCCATACAAGCTGTTACCTATCAGATCATGCCCTGCTTCGTAGCAAGGTGTCTCTGAGTCTTTGGCGCAGAAAGGTAAAGAAGTCATCTATTCCAAAACGTATTAATGTATTGTCGCTTAAGAATACTGAAACTCGAACAATCCTTTCTGACAAGTTGGATGAAAATTTAGATGGTGTAGAAATAACTGACAACATAGAAGCGTCCTGGGAAGCACTACGAAATATTACCCATTCCACTGCCCTGGAAGTGCTGGACTTACCCATACGGAAGCACCAGGATTGGTTTGATGACCAGGATATAGAAGCCCAGGATCAAATTCAGAAAATGCATCAAACTCACAAAGCATGGATTGACGACCAAAACTCTACTGAAAAAAGATTGGCATACAAAACCTGCAAAGGGAAAGTGCAGAGGACACTACGACAGATGAAAGAGAAATGGTGGACCGCACACGCAGAAGCTGTTCAGTCAGCATTCAACAGAAAAGACACAAAAGCCTTTTATGAAGGTATAAGGAAGGTTTTCGGTCCTCAAGAATCAGGAGTTTCGCCAATTTTAGCAGAAGACGTGACATTACGGTATCTTGAGACGCTGGAAGGAACATTTTGAAACAGTGTTAAATTCTTCTTCGGTAACAGACGATGAGATTATAAACTCAATTGAGCAGGTTCCCGAGAGATCAGAACTATCCGTGTTACCAACTCTCCCAGACGTTCTTGCAGCAGTTGAACAGATATCATTGGGTAAAGCACCAGGTAATGACTGTATACCACCGGAAGTCTACAGATATGGTGGTCATAAACTGGCCAGAAAGCTACATGCACTTTTCGTGTCCATTTGGACATCTGGAAAAGTCCCACAGGACTTTAAAGATGCATCAATTTACCATCTTTATAAAAATAAAGGCTTGAGGAATTCCTGTGACAATCATCGTGGCATATCTCTGCTCTCAATTGCTGGAAAAATCATGGCCAGACTAATTATCAACAGATTAATCAGACATCTTGTAGATGAGATATATACCGAATCGCAGTGTGGTTTCCGCTCTCTTTGGGGTACAATAGATATGATCTTTTCTCTGCGACAGGTCTCTGAGAAAGTTCGAGAAAAGAACCAAGAGCTATACATAGTGTTCATTGATCTTACTAAAGCCTTTGACACTGTCAACCGAACTGCCCTATGGAAAATCATTAAGAAAATTGGTATACCTGACAATATGCTCAAAGTTATAACATCCTTCCATGATGGCATGAAGGCTTCAGTGATGTCCAATAGGGACTCTTCTGAGCCTTTCAATGTGACCAATGGAACAAAACAAGGTTGTGTAATGGCTCCAGTACTGTTCGCTCTTTACTTCTCTGTTATGCTGAAATATGCATTTGCAGATGTTGACACTGGCGTTCATTTCCAATTCCGTACAGATGGTGGGATTTTTAATCAACAACGCTTCAAAGCAAAAACACTTCTCCGAAGAACCATTATAAGAGATTTGCTGTTTGCAGATGATGCTGCCCTTGTCACGACTTCTCGGAAGGAGGCTCAACATCTTGTAAATCGGTTTTCCACTGCATGTAAAGCCTTTGGCTTGACAATCAGTATAAAGAAAACGGAAGTCATCTACCAGCCACAACCTACACCAAAACAAGTACAGGGTGTTAAACAGAAACAAACCGTGCACAATTTTCCTCAGATGTCGATTCAGGTAGATGGGAAAAACCTGAAGTATGTTAACAAGTTTACATACTTGGGAAGTGTGGTTGATTCAAGTGCATCTCTTGACCATGAAGTTATCAACCGTATCTCCCGAGAAAGCAGCGTCTTTGGCAAGCTGCACACAAGATTATGGAATGTTCGGGGTTTAAGCCTGAAGACAAAAATTCATGTATATAAGGCTGTGGTACTGTCCACACTTTTGTATGCCTCGGAGTCGTGGACCCCGTACCGAAAACAAATTTCGCAACTTGACGTCTTCCATAAGAGATGTCTACGTGCCATTTGCGGTTTTACTTTGAAAGACAAAATAACAAATGCGAAATTATTCACACTTTGTAAAATCAGCAACATCGAAAGCTTCTTAATCCAGTCGCAGCTTCGATGGGCGGGTCATGTGATGCGAATGGATGATGATAGGATACCGAAGCAACTCCTGTATGGCCAATTAGACAGAGGCCGTCGAAACGTGGGACGACCATGGTTGCGTTACAAAGACAAAATAAAGTCTAATTTGCAGGTTTTAAATATTGAATATAAATACATTGAGCGTTTTGCATCAAAAAACTAAAAGAAGCGAGAGTCAAGTCAAGAAATAATACTGAGCAGTGTGGAGCTAAATTCTCGCATTTATATGTCTGTCACCACTGCGGTCGCCATTGCAAGTCTCTAGCAGGAAGGACTAAAGTGCCACATACGTCTAAGTGAATGTCGACACGCTGAGTTCTAGACCTTCAGGTCAATTGTCGGAGTCTCATACGTCGAAATCGACGGAGAGTCCATCATATATATATATATATATATATATATATATATATATATATATATATATATATATATATATATATATATATATGTATATATATATATATGTATATATATATATCATATATATATATTATATATATATTATATATATATTATATATATATATATATATATATATATATATATATATATATATAATGAAAATTACAATTGAATTCACCAAAATGATCCAAGATGGTAAAATTAAAGTAAATTATAAATATTAAAGAATTAATATTTATGAAATTATCTCAGCCAGATATAAAAGCTCGATAATACCAAATAGGAAATAATATGTGCAAACAGTTAATTAAATATGTTAAAAAACACTTTGAAATGAGTTAAAAACATATTTAATCTGAAAAGGAAACACTAGATAAATGGATAGTCCTTAATCCGCGGAATTTCGAAGAAATACTCTCCTTCTCATCAGAGGGTAGGAATCAGCAAAATGCGGGATCGGATTTTGCATGCAGAAGTATTTGATGAAACAACAAGTAAGTCAAAGATCTTACTTGAAAACAAAAAAAAATGAAGCAGAGGGAATATGGTAAAGAAAAAGGTGATTACACATTAATGTATAGTCTGGTGGAAGATAAAAAATCCAGTGACGGTAAAATCCAAATGTAAAACTTCAAGAAAGTTAAAAGAATTTTCATTTGTACAAGTAAAATCCAAGGAAATTCCGAAATTGGAAGAAGATGGTCCATAATAATCCAAAGGCAGAAATCCCTGGAATAATTCACAAAAATGTGTACAAGGAAAAATAATATTAATAAAAGAAAAATAAGATGTGCTTTTCACTCTACTTCCGAGACATAACTAAACTCCGCGGATTAAGGACTATCCATTTATCTAGTGTTTCCTTTTCAGATTAAATATGTTTTTAACTCATTTCAAAGTGTTTTTTAACATATTTCATTAACTGTTTGCTCATATATATATATATATATATATATATATATATATATATATATATATATATATATATATAGTAAGGTGATAGATAATTTAAAATTAAAATTTAAATTTAAAGATCTGTTTCATAAGAAGAAACATAACAAACCAATAATTTGTACGATCGTTTCGGAAACGATGTTTTTATTGTGATAGACATTAAGTCATGGACAATAATTTTGACATATAGTTTTTTTTAAACAAAGTCTTCTCATCAGCAAAAATGTTGGGTTGTTATTTTATATGTAAAAGACACCATAAATAAACCTAGCATTTTTTAAGTAAGGCAGATGTATCTGGAAAATATTAAAATACAGAGGGAAATAGTTACTTATTAATGTTGATAAACAAAGTAATATGGATTGAGAATAAAAATTAGAATAAATTATAAATCTGAATTTGGTTTAAATATAAGGTTATAATAATGTTTTTAATAAAATTATAACAATTATATATATATATATATATATATATATATATATATATATATATATATATATATATATATATATATACAAGCAGAAGTAACCGTCGTTGACTGGGTTCAAAAATAGCCTACAGAAAATGGACTATGACTGATGAAAGTATGATAGGTTATGATAAGGAGGGGGTTGTAAAGAGATAGGTTTTGATACTCAAAAATTTTACCCTAAGCAAAATATGATTTTTTTTTTTTACCCTAAACAAGGCACATTGCCACTTTGGTGTAGGGGGCTACTATCAGGGGCAACAACTACTGGGGCACTATGTAGGAATTTGGGCAGCAAGATGTCTGTTCACGTTGCACTTGAACTTCTGCACGTGGGGAAGCAGAGACCTGGAATGGAATTCCAAAGTCTAGCGGTTCTGGGGAAGAAACTATTGGAGTAGAAAGATCTTTTACATCTAGGGATCTCTACAGTGTGGGGGTGGGATTTTGCAGCCTGTCGGGTCTGTCCAGGGTGTTCACGCCGTATGGGCACAAGTGCTTGCAGTTCGTTAGAGCATTCACCATTAAAATACTTGTAGAACAGGCAGAGGGCTGCAACGTTTCGTCGATGGGACAGAGGCTGAAGCTTAGATGACAGTTCAGGGCCTATCAGATTTGCGACTCTCTTTTGAACCTTGTCAAGAAGCGAGAGACTTGTAGCAGATGCACCAGCCCAAATATGACAACATATATATCTTCTTATTGTTCGCCTTTTGAAAACCGTAATTATCGTCAAAGCACTCATTTGGATGTTGAATGTAGCTTATAAATGCAAGAAATGTTGATTTTTTTTTTTTTTTTTTTTTTTTGCTCAACCTACACCCTTACACAAACCCCTACTTTCTTCCCCCCCTTCGTGTCACGGGTTCGAACCTGCCTGCCTACTACAACTATTTTTTTGCTCAACACAAACCTACAAACACCCGGGCAACGCCAGGCACCTAGGCTAGTATATATATATATATATATATATATATATATATATATATATATATATATATATATATATATATAGAGAGAGAGAGAGAGAGAGAGAGAGAGAGAGAGAGAGAGAGAGAGATAGATAGATAGATAGATAGATATAGATATAAACTCCTATAAATTTGTTTTTGGGGGTGGGGGTTATTGCAATTCATATTAAAACCCCTTTTTTTCTATTTATTTAAAAAGAAAATACTACTTTGAACCGTGGAATCATCTGTGAAAGATATAGCTAATTTGCATATTCTTTTAAACATTCATTTTAATTAATTCTCTATTACTTTTTCAGATTTTTATGGGATGATCATCTTTTGTTAACTATTACATGTAATTATATTCGTACAGATATTCTACATGATTTATACTTGCGTAATATTTGCATAAAAAGTTTATAGTAAACAAAAAACTCTTTCTATATGTATTTATGTATGCGCATATATATATATATATGTATATATATATATATATTTGTTTTTAAAAAATTGCCTACCAAACTCCTCTATCATATTTTGGTCTACAGACATGAAACTTAATTTGGGTTTTAGCAAAGGAAAATCGGTGCAAAAGTGTGAAAATTTTTTTAAAAAATGGAATTTGCCAGGTGAAGGTTTATACGACAGCATTACGAATATGCATGCGTAATGTAATAGCTGTTTGGTTCATGTTTTAATTTTTAGCCTTGCAGCAAACATGTCTTCATAGCTCAGGCATTAACGTCAAAGGAAAAAGTAAATAGTAAGCTAAACGTTTTGGTTTCGTTTTTCGGTGATGATGCACGAGTCATTTTTTTTTTAACTTTTAAAATCATTATTATATATTGGGTCCAATATAATCTTCTATATATCTAAAGGGCAAAATGCGTGTGTATGTATATATGTGTGTGTGTGTGTGTGTGTCGCAAAAACCTTTAGACGACAAATATCGAAAAATTTGCCAAAAGCATTAATTCTTTCAACCTATACTCGGCCGTTTTGTACATCGTGCCCTTTGCGATTGGTTACTGTTAATTCTTGACGGTCGTGACTTCCGGTCGCGCCATGAAGACATCGACTAAGGCGTCACGGTTTTTTTGTTTGCTTTTTTTTTTTTTTTTTCTTCCTTCGCGTTACGGATTCCAGCCTGTCCGTCTACTATTGGTCAAGATCAAAGTGTAGTATCTGTTCTTCAGATGCTGCACTCCCATTTCTTGTTATCTTTCGGTCGAGCATTAGTCCTCCACGACAGAGACAATTTTTTATTTTTGTACCTTTTCTCCACGTTAAAAAAACGACCCTTGTGTCTAACTCTGTCCCGTGGGGAGGCATAGTAAATAGGTACTATCACTTTTTTTAAAACACCTCTGTCTACTGTTGTTTTGATTCGCCCCACCCCGCTACCGCCATTTTTACTCCCCCAGCCCACCCCCGGGTTCCTTATTACACCACATACACACACCCAGGCACTCCCGCTACTTTTGTCTAACTCCCCCCCCCCGGGCTCCTTACTACACCCGGCCAACGTTGGGAACCCCCGCTTATATAATAACAAATACGAAATCTGCATTAATCAAAATATCGTTGTATTTTACGACAGGACAAAGCCGAGTAGCCTGCTACAGTGCTACAGTACACACTCACAGTTTGAAGAATTTTGCATTTTGTATACGTCAGATGACTTTCTAAGAGACGACAGGTGTAACAATTACTAAATAAGGAATACAAATTTATTTGAATGAGTGCCCTTGCAAAATAAAAAACAAAAAAATGCAGCAAAAAAAATTTGCATTACCGCGCGGCACCTTTCCCTGTCGCTCCTTCAAAAGACAGATAAAAAGTGAATGTAAGAGTACGCACTGCGTGCATGCTGTGTGTGTGTGTGTGTGTGTGTGTGTGTGTGTGTGGATATACTTTAAATTATATCGTATTAAAAACGATTTAAAAAAAAAAAAAAAAACAGGTTAATAGTACGGGGTAAAATATTTACAAAAAAAAAAATGAGAAAACAGAAAAGAAAAAAAAATGTCAGAAGTTGAATAACATAAATCGTTCGTATAAAGATGTGTGCCGCCACAAGTCAGAGTTTTCTGTGGTAAAAATAAATTGACTGTCAGTCAGCGTGGAAATTTAATACACCGTCTTTATATCAGAAGCGGCCACCCCTTTTCTACCCGTGCCCATATTTCTTCGCTTTTTATTTAGATGAGCCACACAAACTTGTGCCCTCTTTTTAGTTCTTTAAAATATGGTAAAATATCAACATATTTGACAGTTATAAATGTTTTAAATATATGCAAAAAAAAAAAAAAAAAAAGATTATGCAAAAGTGTCCGTAAAAAAGATTAGGGTTCTTAAAAAAAGCTTATTTAGAATCATGTTATTTTTTTTTTAGCTTACGTTTAAATTTTGATTGTGTTTGAAATATAAAAAAAAAAAACAAAGTTAATTTCTAAAAAGAAATAAAAATGTATACTTACGTGTTAAAAATAGATTTTTCAATCTATTTTTATGTGTTACGGCGATTAAAAAAAACGTAAAGGTGTTTTTGTTTACACAAAATAATACTTTTTTTTTTAAATAGACAAGGAGTTTATTAAAATCCGTGATCGTTAATAATCGATGTAAATAAAGAAAATTTCGCAAAAAATTTATCGATTTTTTTAATTCTGTTGAATTTTTCATTGAAGGGAGAAGTGAAGATGTTTTTGTTTTTAAATTTTGGGGTTCGGCTAGTAATTATGCACATGCCTAACATGCACGTATTTTATATATCTATACATATACGTAATACGAGTTGATGTATATACACATGTATAAACAAATAAATGCAAGTGGTCTATTTTTTTTTAACGTATTTTAATATATTAGCATACACACAAAGCGCCTCAAATAAGTTTCTAGACGGTTTGTTTTTTGTACAGGGATTTAAAATTGTTGTAGACTCTTGAAAATTCCGTATGACTGATTAATTTTTATGTTTTCAGGTTCAAATGAACAGCAACAGTAGGAATTGAAATACACTCTAGTAAAGCCTTACTGTCACAGCCGGTGAATTTCAAAAATGCAATCTGGATGAGGGCACACTTTAGAAGAACGATATGCAATAAAATTCTGTTTTAAACTTGGAAAAAAATGCCACAGAAACGTATGGAATGCTTCAGACTGCTTTTGAATGATATTGTATGAGTTGAGCACGAATTTGGAGTAGCATAAATGATCAAGGAAGGCAAGGAGTTTGTGAGGGATGATGAGAGGTGTGGGAGGAGTGAGGGAGTCAGGGTGGATTGGTCAAATAAAGAATTTCATGATTAAGTGCCGTCGTGTATAGAGATAATAAGCGCACAGTTCACTGTCGGTGTGGGAACTGCACGCACAGTAATTCGCGAGGAACTGAAGATACGGAAGATTTTCATGAATGCACCAGTCTACAACTCCATACTTGTAACAGACTATTTGACCAAGATGGACATCAAGACAGTTCTTCACCCTCCCTATAGTCCAGATCTTGCTCTCTTTTTTTGGCTTTTAGTTATTCCCTAAGCTCAAGGAAAATCTTAGATGCTGTCGTTATGAAACAGTTAGGGAGATGAGAGAGGCTGTGACGAGGATCATTGACACGCTCACACAAGAGGACTTCCATGGAGTCTTCCGGAAGTTGTTGGAACGGTACAACAAGTGCATTGCAGCCAGAGGAGATTACTTCGAAGGAGAATAGAGTTTCATATGTGTGCACGTATGAAAAAAATGTTTGGAAACTTATTGTAGACATCTCGTATTTAAAAATTAACAATGACCCGTTCATAAGTTTAAGAGATTACCTTGTGTGCGTGTGTGTGTGTGTGTGTGTGTGTGTGTGTGTGTGTGTGTGTGTGTGTGTGTGTGTGAGAGAGAGAGAGACAGAGACAGAGACAGAGAGAGAGAGTGGGGGGGAGAGAGAAAGCGATAGATAATTATTATTAGCACTCATCCTGAGGAAGTTTGGTTAGTGCTTTCCATTTTCATTGACCATCCACGACTATTTGGTGTCGTGCCAGTTGATGCCGACACTTTGAATGGGTGGGGATGAGGAGTTAACTAATAATTATATAATTATATGGTTTCAGTTTTCTTGATTCCATGTATGTGTTTCTTTATGTTTTTTCTTTTTACTATTTTATTTCTGTTGCAGTTTCTATGCCATTTTAATGCTGTAATTCACGAGTATTAATATCTAAATCCGAGGGTTTTCCTTAATATTTCTGCAATTTTCATAATTGTCATCATTTTATCTTCTCAGCCAGCGATCTGATTTCAATCTCTCCTATTCTCTTTTCAAAGTCTTCCGGGTTGTTCTAATGCTCCTACTATTATTGAAGTTATCTTGACTTACTTCATCTTCCATATATCTTTCAGCTCTCTGAACAGTTTTGTGTATTTGTTCCGTCTCTTTGATATTCACTCTATAATCTGCTGGTAGAGCGAAATCTACACTCTGGCAGGATTTTCCTTCTTGTCAACTATTATCAACTCCGATCTTCTTGCTTAGATCGGTTTATCTGTTTGTATGTCCATGTCCCATAGGATTTTGTGATTTCCGTTTTTAAGTACTATTGGCGAGTTTTGCTTATACGATTTGTCTGTTTGCATAATCCCCAGTGTACTGCCTTCCCGATTTGATCGTGTTTGTTTAGTATTCTTTTGATCTAGTTTGATGCATTCGCTTATTATGTTTATCATTTCGTCTCTTTGTTCACGGAGTCTACATCTGCCGTTTGTGTGTGTGTGTGTGTGTGTTTTGTCGATATTTGCTTTGATGTAGTTGGTTATCGCGTTATATTCTGTGGTTGTTATTGAGGATTCAGTTTTTTTATTTAGATGCCCTTTCCGTAGCCATGTCTTGTCTTTTGTCATCCTTATGAATTGTTCATGTAGCTATTTGTCTTCCCATTTTACTTTTCTCGTCATATCCATTGCCTCTCTGTTTTCTGTCTTGTTTATTTCTACAATGTCTCTTGATAAGGTGATTATCCTTTCTGTGATTTGCGTTATGTATTTTTCTAATTCTTTTTTTCGTATCATTCACACAGTCTTCTATACAAATTAACCGCCTTCCTGTGTCATTCCTTTTCACGTAGAGTCGATCAGCATCATCCTTTAGTGTATTATGCATGGTCATGAGTTTCCTGGAGTTCTCGCCGCGATGCCTCAGTTCTTCTTCAGTCAAACCTATAAACGGTCTGGAATATCTTACTAGTGACACTACCCATGTGTTTATACCTTTTATTGGGTTTCTTCTATATAGTTTAGTTTCTAAGAGTTTTCTTGGTCTTCTCGTTTATTCCTTTTCATTTTTGTTTCATTTCTCTTGATTTAATGGTAGCTGCTTTCAAAACTCCTAGATATTTGTAAGTGACATTTCACCTAGTGCCCTCATCTACGCTTAGTTGGGTAGTTCCATACTTTCCGTTGTCTCCAGTTTTCGCTTTCTTTTTATTATCTGTGTACATTTTTCATTAATGAATTCCATACGGATATCCTAGCTGAAGATTCTGTTTGTGTTTATTAGCGTCTCTTGTTACGTTTTGGTTCTTGCAAAAAGTTTCAGATCGTCGATATACATTAGATTGTTCATTCTTTCATCTTCATAAGTGAACTTATTATAACTATTATTATTATCATTATTATTATTATTAGTAGTAGTAGTAGTATTTCATATAACCACATAAAATCTTATAAGGAGATATAGTATTTTATGCATCAATTTTCACTATTTCCTTCTAAAGATCTCAATACGTGAATAGAACTAGGTAGTAACTTATATATATATATATATATATATATATATATATGTATATATATATATATAAGTTACTACCTTTACTACGATTATATATATATATATATATATATATGTATATAATCGTGAGCAAAAATTGACCCAAACAAATTTTATTGCACTAAAAGCTATATTGAACAAAGAACAATTGGACAAGGAAACTTAAACTAGACTAATAACACAGAACAAGACATTACTTTAATACATGCTTATGATGGAATCGCATTTCCTTTTGATTTCTTTACAAGATCAATCCTTTTAGACATGCTCTCAACCAAAGTATAACACTGTGAAGAGGAAATGTTATTCCATTCGCTTTACACAGCTTCCACAGTTTTCGAAAAAGTTCTTCCAGCCAATGCGCAAGATATTATGGGTTAAATATTCTCGATTAGGTTGACCTTGCCAAAACATCACATTAATTTAATTTAAAGAAAACCATATTTTTGTAACTTTAGCAGTGTGTGCAGGGGTATTATCATATTTGACCAATTCGCTTCACTGCTTCTTTTTTTAAAATATGATATATATATATATATATATATATATATAATATATATTTTAGTCATCGACATACAGACCTGTTTCGTTGTTTCACAACTCATCAGTGCCGCTAGACTAACACCTCTCCCAAGCCGAGGATCGAACCTAGAACCGTCGTGATGACAGTCGGCAGTCCTACCCCATGACTACGGAATCGGTGGCCGAAATTAACCTGTCCGAACGATTATTTAAATAAACATCCGTCCGCTACTCGTAGAGGGCTCAAACGTTTGTTTGTAAACAAATCGCGAGCTTCGCATTATTTCAGCTAAATTAAGTAGCGAGTAAGATAATTTACGAGAGTGCTCTACCAAAGAGGGGAGCTTTATAAAATATATTTTAGTCATCGACATACAGACCTGTTTCGTTGTTTCACAACTCATCAGTGCCGCTAGACTAACACCTCTCCCAAGCCGAGGATCGAACCTAGAACCGTCGTGATGACAGTCGGCAGTCCTACCCCATGACTACGGAATCGGTGGCCGAAATTAACCTGTCCGAACGATTATTTAAATAAACATCCGACCGCTACTCGTAGAGGGCTCAAACGTTTGTTTGTAAACAAATCGCGAGCTTCGCATTATTTCAGCTAAATTAAGTAGCGAGTAAGATAATTTACGAGAGTGCTCTACCAATATATATATATATTACGAGAGTGCTCTACCAATATATATATAATTTACGAGAGTGATACGAGAGAGATAATTTACGAGAGTGCTCTACCAATATATATATATATATATATATATATATATATATATATATATATATATATATATATATATATATATATATATATATATATATATATATATATATATATATATATATATATATTGTTTGCTCAGTTGGTAGAGTGCTTGCCTTGCATGCAAGAGGCTCGGGTTTCGAATCCTGAGTTCGGATGTGTCTAACTGATGAGCCCAAATGAGGGCGAAACTCGAGTCTTGGACTTCCGGTTCTTTGACTGTCATGGCTCTCGTGGGCTGCGACGTTGTTTGGCTGTGTAATTTATTATATATATATATATATATATATATATATATAATTTAAATATCATATATATATATATATATAATTTAAATATCATATATATATATATAATTTAAATATCATATATATATAATTTAAATATCATATATATATATATATATATATAAAATTTTAAAATACCATATATATATATATATATATATATAAACTTACATATAAAAAAAATTAACCTAGATTTAAAACAGGTCAAGACACTGGATATCTACGCTAAACAGCAAACACAAAGGAACGGATCAACCGGAGGTCAAATGGGCATTTGTCCTGTTAGTGCCTGCTCATTGGCTGATTTGGCAGGGTGCGCTGGATACTAGAAAGCTGATTGGCTAACAATAACTCAATAGAAGGTGCGTATATAAATATGCGAAACAACCACAAAATTCTCGCATAAGCCTGAAGAACCCTAGAGTGGATGAAACGAGGAATATTCAGTGTAGCTTAATCGCCATATATATTTCATAACTTACTAACTAGCCCTACCTACGTATTGAGCACTGTTAAAGTAAATACTTAAAGTTTACGCATAAATTTATACTTTCGTATATTAATTTATGTGAGTAAATGATGTAGTTATATATATATATATATATATATATATATATATATATATATATATATATGCAAGACAGAGCTGGTCTGTTTATTATACAAACATTATTGGTTACATATGTGCATACATGTTTCAGTAGAATCCCAATCAGACCAAAAGAAGAATTGATATCGATTCTTCTTTTTTTTTTGTCTTATGAAGTGTTGTCCCTTAATTGGGAATCCACTGAAACCTTTATGCACCTATGCAACCAATAATGTTTGTATAATAAACAAACTATATATATATGCATATATATATATATATACATATATATATATATATACATAAAAAACATATATATATATATATAAAACATATATATATACACATATATATATATATATATATAAAACATATATATATATACATATATAGACAAGAGAGGATGGGGTCTGGTGGTCTCCTTCCTTCTGCAGCCTTGAACTCTGCTATTGGCCAGCATTTGGTTGACAACCCGTGCTATGCCGATAGATATAAAATGGAATGGCTCGAGGTGCTACATAAAGCGGACTCCAAAAACCATTTAAAGATTTTGGAGTCTGTCTCTATTGCGGTGCGTCAACCTTCTTTGTGCCGGCAAAAGGAAACATCCAACGCATTGTTTCTCTTTGGGGAACTTTGAATCTTTTCTCTCGTTTTTTTTGTTTTTTTTCCTCCCTCGTTGTGCCAATATTTTAATCGTTTTTTAAACGTTAATAAATTTATTTTAGTGTCCCCGTACTTTTGGCACATTTAATAATTCCCCATTAGAACTCTTTATATTCGAAAAAATATTATTTTGTACGCTATCGATTATCTCCTGATGAGATGATAGCCGAAAATGCTCTTGAGAAACTTCCGCTTATTATTTTCAAAACTGTATATAAATTCTGTACCTCTAAACATTTATATATATATATATATATATATATATATATATATATATATATATATATATATATATATATATATATATATATATATATATACTCGGGTTTTTTTTATATTCAAAAGTAATGGACTAATGAATTCAACGAGGTTGTTAGATAGTGCTCAATAAAAAGAGCTGATAATACTTGTTTATTGTTATATAAACATGCTCACATCCCGCTGCTACAAACAGCCACTTGTTTCAATCAAACAACAGATATCATCAGGCAGCGACTTGACTATTCAAAAGTTCAATGAATAACGATTATAAGATTATTCATTGAACTTTTGAATAGTCAAGTCGCTGCCTGATGATATCTGTTGTTTGATTGAAACAAGTGGCTGTTTGTAGCAGCGGGATGTGAGCATGTTTATATAACAATAAACAAGTATATATATATATATATATATATATAACATTAAAATTATGATGTAGAATGTAAGCAATATATAACTTTATTATATCATCAGAATAATACGAAAAAAGTTAAAGGGAAAATTAAGAAAAATTCTCTTTACGCCATGGTATTTCGAAGCTAAAGTCTTCTAATCTGAAGAGAAGCGCCAGAATTATACAAAATGAAAAATATAGAAAAACAGGCATAATGGCATTTAGATATGAAATGAGAATAAATAGATAGGATAAAATGGTAAACAATAATTAATTAAACGTAGGTACAACATATAATATATATTTTTGTACTATTTTGTTTGGCCTTTTGGTCAAGATCAAAGTGTAGTATCTGTTCCGGCAGATACTGCAAGCAAAGACCATATGTGGGGGCGACCCCACATATAAGACCTTGGTCAATGTAGGGGCAACCCTTCATACCAATTGTCACTATCCAGCTCCCTTACTCCCCGGGGAGTTGGTCCCCATTTCCCCTTCAGTCCTCACATTAAAAATCGGCCTTGTGCCTAATTTGCTCGGTGGGGGAGCAAATAAATACCATCTGTTCCGGCAGATGCTGCACTTAAGATAATTTGTACCAGTCAATGGAGGGGAAACCCTCTATACTGGGACAATTATTATTTTTGGTAACCAGAGTGCCCCCTTTTTGCCTAATTTTAGGGGAGCTGGTTTTTACCTCACATTAAAAACGGCCTTGTGCCTAATTTGCTCAGTGGGGGAGCAAATAAATACCATCTGTTCCGGCAGATGCTGCACTTAGGATGGTTTGTACCAGTCAATGGAGGGGAGACCCTCTATACTGGGACAATTATTATTTTTGGTAACCAGAGTGCCCCCTTTTTGCCTACTTTTAGGGGAGCTGGTTTTTACCTCACATTAAAAACGGCCTTGTGCCTAATTTGCTCAGTGGGGGAGCAAATAAACACCATCTGTTCCGGCAGATACTGCACTTAAGATAATTTGTACCAGTCAATGGAGGGGAAACCCTCTATACTGGGACAATTATTATTTTTGGTAACCAGAGTGCCCCCTTTTTGCCTACTTTTAGGGGAGCTGGTTTTTACCTCACATTAAAAACGGCCTTGTGCCTAATTTGCTCAGTGGGGGAGCAAATAAATACCATCTGTTCCGGCAGATACTGCAAGCTATGACTAGCTATGACTAGCAAAGACCAGATGTGGGGGCAACCCCACATGCCTGACCTTTAACCAGCTCCCATTTCCCACCTCTCGGGAGCTGGTCCCCATTTTCCCTTCCCCTCCCTTCACTCCTCACATTAAAAATCGGCCTTGTGCCTAATTTGCTCGGTGGGGGAGCAAATAAATACCATCTGTTCCGGCGGATACTGCAAGCTATGACTAGCTATGACTAGCAAAGACCAGATGTGGGGGCAACCCCACATGCCTGACCATTAACCAGCTCCCATTTCCCACCTCTCGGGAGCTGGTCCCCTTTTCCCCTCCCCCCTCCCTTCACTCCTCACATTAAAAATCGGCCTTGTGCCTAATTTGCTCGGTGGGGGAGCAAATAAATACCATCTGTTCCGGCAGATACTGCAAGCTATGACTAGCTATGACTAGCAAAGACCAGATGTGGGGGCAACCCCACATGCCTGACCTTTAACCAGCTCCCATTTCCCACCTCTCGGGAGCTGGTCCCCATTTTCCCTTCCCCTCCCTTCACTCCTCACATTAAAAATCGGCCTTGTGCCTAATTTGCTCGGTGGGGGAGCAAATAAATACCATCTGTTCTTCAGATGCTGCACTTCTATTTCTTGTTCTCTTTCGGTGGAGGAGAAATCCTTCACGACTGAGACAATTTTTATTTTTGTACCTTTTCTCCACGTTAAAAAACGACCCTGGTGTCTAACTCTGTCCCGTGGGGAGGCATAGTAAATATATACATATATATACATATATACGACCCCTTTTATTTTACTATTATATGTTGTATCTACTTTCAAGTGAATATTCTTTTTTACCATTTTATCCTATTCATTTATTTTTGTCTAATTTCTTAATGTCATTAAGCCAGTTTTTCTATATTTGCATTTTGTATAATTCTGGCCCTTATCCCTTTTCTGATGGGAAGCATTTAGCTTCGAAATGCCACGGCATAAAGAGTATTTTTTCTAAATTTTCCCCCTAACATTTCCTTATTGTTCTGATGATATAATAAAGTTATATATTTATTCTCCATCCTACATTTTGATATTATTTTTTGCTCCTCTTAATAGTGTTGGGATTTTCTTATCTTGATTAGTTTTGCTTTGTTAAAGATTTACTCTTTGATAACATAATTATACATACATACGTACATGTGTGTGTGTGTGTGTGTTTGCGTGTGTGTGTGTGTGTGTGATGGGTGTAAGTTTGCACGTGCGCGTGACAACGGAATGCATGGATATTGCTTTTTGTTTTTCAGAAAATATTGTTTTGATTACCTGTAATACACACACACACACACACACACATACATACATACATACATACATACATATATATATATATATATATATATATATATATATATATATATATATATATATATATATATATATAGTTAATTAATTTATTCTTCACATCTGTTTGGAGAGGTGTTTTCCTTCGGTTGTCGTTTATTTATACACTCTACACAACCGCGAAGGTGTGTCTGTTTGTTCGAGTGCCGGTAATAAATAAATATTTATCTTTCGTCCTCACGTACCTCGTTCTCATCATCGCCAACAACAAAACTAGAACTTTTATGGAAAGAACTAAAAGACCCTGACCTTAACCCCCTCCCGTTCCCCTTCACACCGTCTTTCAACGCTGTGACTATAGGGGCCATAATCGCCCAACTCCCATGAGGTTTAAAGCAGCAAATCTTATTCAATAAACCATGTTCGTTGCAGTTGAATTGGAGAAAATCGCGGGACGTCATTCAAATTCCGCATCGCACACAAACGTGATCCCGTTGGTGATAATAATAACTTAATTTGGATCACCATTGCCTTCTAATCTGCCAAACTCCAGACACTGTCCCATCACCACAATGCTGTATCCCTGTGCTTGCTTTACAAGTACTTCTCCGGAATGTGCTCCGACGTACCTACCACACTTCTAATCCCTAGTAATAAAATATCCTTAACCCTCTCGACTTAAAATCCCACCCTGTTAAGTGTAAAGTTTCCCGGTTGTCCCTATAGGTCTGGCACCTATCACCGTTTTACCTGCTGCCCTCCTACCTCAATTTGACGTCACTCATCTCTGAGGACGATTCTGCTTTGCTGATCTGGGTTTCCGCCATGCACTCAGTTTGACCCTTTTCAAAATTAACACTAGTTGATTTAATCACTATTGATGTAGGTTCCCTAATATGTAACACCAAGTTGTCTCAGTAATGTCTATCTATCTATCTATCTATCTATCTATCTATCTATCTATCTATCTATCTATCTATCTATGCACCCCTATATAAATATAAAGGTATGATCTGGTTTGCATAGAAATGATACGATTTGATATAACTATGAACAACTCTGTTGTGTATCATTTGTTGTCGCCATGGTTTTGAGATTATTTAATCGCGTTTCGGCTAAAAAAAAAAAATCTACATTACAGGAAACGTGTTCTTTTGAGAAAGACGATGGGCATTCGAAAACTGTGGGCTAATAACACGAGTCTTATCTATGAACTTAGATAAACTTGAAACTATCAGATATCGAGATATAACCAAACCGATCAAAAGACGTGATAAACACGAAAAGATACACACACGCGCATGCATATATATATATATGTGTGTGTGTGTGTGTGTGTGTGTGTGTGTGTGTGTGTGTGTGTGTGTGTGTGTATATATATATATATATATCATTTGGTCTCAGTCTTTTTTTTTAGGGGGGTAGTGATGTGGCAATGGGAGGATATAATAATTATTATTATTATTATTATTATTATTATTATTATTATTATTATTATTATTATTATTATTATTACAGTTGTTGCTGTTATTATTGTTATACATTTTTCCTTCTTTACATGGGCTAGAAACTTGACCGTGCGAGTTTCGATTAAAAGTCATTCCACAGCAAAAATTTTATTGGAAAACATTTTTTTATTCATTGCATTCCTTTTCAGGACCGTTATGCACATTACCTTTAAACAGTAACTAACATGCTTTTAAACATTTTTAAACAGAGTCGAACTCATAATTAAGTAAATACAATATAATCGCTAAGAAAAACAATCACAAATCTCACATTTAAAAACCGATAAAATTGTGCATAAAAATTTGAGGCGGGTGGGGGGGGTCGTAGCTCAGTGGCAAAATATCAGACTGACGATTGAGCAGTTACAAGTTCGATTCTTGTTACCAGTTTAGTCATGCTGACGATAGGTGATATCCAGAAACACGTGTTCATGCATAATTTTATGCTCGTAAAAAATAACTAATAAATATTTAAAATAAAATATATTATATTTAATAAATATTTAAACAAAAAATATTTAATCATTTAATAAATAATAATAATAATAATAATAATAATAATAATAATAATAATAAATAACAAAAATGTACGTCCTGAGAAAAAAGGGGGCGACGCAGATAAATAAAGGACAGGTAACTCCATCATCGCTTAGGTAAGCGAAATAATTAAATATAACATAATCGCTAATATACAAACAATAACAGATATTATATATATATATATATATATATATATATATATATATATATATATATATATATAAATTAAAAAGAGATTAAAACAATAGTCTAAAGAGCTGAGTGTATTTTAATGTAACAGTGAAATTACTAGTTTAATTAAAATATAGGAAAGAAATAGTGCTCGTTGTAATTTAGATATATAATAAGCTCGATAGGTAAATATCCTAAAGCTAATTCAATATTAAGTAATGTGATTGATAATTTAAAATTTAAAAATTAAATTATAATTAAATTAAAAATCCGTTTCACAAGAAGGAACAACAACAAAATCAATTATCTGTACGATCGTTTCGGAAAACAGTGTTTTTGTTGTGTGCAGACATCAAGTTACGGACAATAATTATTACATATAGTTTTTTAATAAACAAGGTCTCCTCGTCAGCAAATTTTGAAGGGTTTTTATTAAATTCAATTTAAAAAAAAAAAAAAAAAAAAAAAAAAAGACACCATAAATAAACCTAGCATTAAAAGTAAGGCAGATGTATCTTTTAATTTTTCGCCTTTTGAAATCAGGAACTATGGTTAAAATACTCATATAGATGTTTGCTATAGCGTTTCACCTTATTGAATGATGAATTTTAAAAAGGGTGGGACGCCCGTGCAATAAATTATTTCCGTTAGCGTGCTTTTGATTTAAAGACGCCACGTTTTTAATAAATTAAGTCAGGCTAACCATCCCCCTGCGCCCCCCCCCATTTTCTTTGGTTGGGGTCTATGATTTTGTTGTTGCTCCTTCTTGTGAAACGGATTTTTAATTTAATTATAATTTAATTTTTAAATTTTAAATTATCAATCACATTACTTATTAAGGTTAAAGCAAGCAAGCAAGGACGGTCGCACGGTCCACAGAGTTTTATAATTATATATATTGTTCTCAGTTGCACTAAGAGATCTCAAATACAATTACGGGTTTATATCAAACAGAAATTATATTTGGCAGCGACATGTATTTGTACGTTCGCTTAAATACAAAGTTCGGGAAGGGTAAGGACTGGTAAAGCAATAAATGGACTCTTGTGATATATATGGACATAGATTGTATAAATTGTATCAACATGAATTCTTTGACATTCGTAGTGTCATAATTGTAATCATTTTGGTCTTAATAAAACACGATCCAAATGTTCCAAATCATGCTCTCCACCTGGACAATTCTATGTAAAGAGGCTATCGTTAAACTATCAAATGGTTTGGTTATGTAACGATGCCATATTCGTTACTTAATAATAGAAAAACAAAATGGCGACACACGGCTGATTTTATGCTCAATGGTCACTCAAAATATAAAATGGCGACGCGCGGCTGATTTTATGCTCAACAGTCACTTAAAAATAAAAATGGCAATACGTGGCTGATTTTATGCTCAACGGTCACTCAAAAATAACGTGAATTATCACTGAGGAACGGAGGAGTTTGTTTGGAGAAGACGAGCCGTGCATATATAACGTGTTGAGGCATGGCGGATTATTTACTAGAGCCAACACGGAAATCTAAAGTAGAAACCTACAGTTTTTCATTGCTGAAGAAATCTACAGGACATTAATAACAAGAAATATTTAGAAATGTATTTTGTGTGATTTTATATATATATATAGTAGTAAGTTATAAAATATATATGGCAATTAAACTACACAGAATATTCCGCGTTTCATCTAAATGCCTGATTAATCCTAGCGTGGATTAAACGAAAAGAGGAGAAGTTTAGCGTGGATTAAGTTTTAGAAGTTTAGCGTGCATTAAACGAAAGAGGAGAAGTTTAGTTCTCTTTCTGTTCTCCAGAACAGAAAGAGAACTAAACTTCTCCTCTTTCGCATGTGATATGACCGTCTTCCTGTACATCCTCGCCTAGAAATCCTGATGATGTCCCTTGAAATGGGGACGAAACGTTGATTTAATTTTGTTTTTACTCTTTTAGGTTTTTCCTTTTTATTCACATAACGTCTAAAGCATCATTTATATCTTGCTTTATTTTATTCATATATATATATATATATATATATATATATATATATATATATATATATATATATATATATATATATCAGAGTAAGAAACCTGATTTTAGTGTAATCTTCTATATAAATAAAAATAAGGTAGATGTATGTACGCGTGTGTATGATGGCTAAACTCTTAAAGTACTGGTCACATAACACTCAGGTAAGCAGGAAATAGTAATCATACACTAAAGATTGTTTGTAATGAGTAAAATCTTTGTTTGGATGGATGAATTACGCGTACAGGAATATGTCGGCAAGTTTAAAATAAAAAAAAAAATGTTTATTTACAACTTGCCAACATATTTTTATATTGTTTGACGCAAGCCCAAATACAATCATAGCTAGAATTAGTTTAATTTTAAAATCTTTTTTTCTTCTTTTTCCTTTTTGTATATCTGTCGGGTAAGCTATAACGAAAAACACCCGTCTAGCTGAAACCACTGTCAATAATTTTCTCCCCCTCTTTATCTGTGCCTAAATCAAAACGTAGATTCCATGAACAAAGCTTCTTTCTTAGAAGTGCACGCCTGTGGAACTCGGTTCCGTCTGCCTGTTTCCCATCTGACTACAACTTAGATGTCTTCAAGTCCAACATGAACAAATTCCTGATGACCCGCCCCCTTAAGTAAGACACTTTATCAGATCTCCATTACTAACGATTACTATGATATTATCCCATTGATTAGTGTAGATGCAATAACGCTTATCCCCGAGTGGCTTCAGGGCCTTGATAAGTGGCGACTTCCTTGTAAAAAAATAAAATAAAATAACGGTAGGGAATGAGACTGGAGGACTGAAGGTTTTACTTTCGATTCCAGTTAATGTCACCCAAGTCAGGCTGTCATTAATCTATCAAATGGTTTGATCATGTAACGATAGCACATTCGTTGCATCGTCCTCATTTTTCCTGTGTTTTTCTCAATATGCTTTGCTGGTTTATCCACTGTCTTATGGGAACCCCTGTTCCTTCCGGTAACCTACATAGTATTTAGGGTCGAACACTCGATACCACTTAGTGATGAAAGGAGGGGTTATTATTTTTATCCTTTGCTTTTTGCCACGTCCGGTGCCCTATGGTTTTTTAATAGCATGAATAGCAAAGGCTTTTATTCTTAAGTACGAGGAAGGGGCAATGAATTATAATAAAATCCTAAATAACGGCTGCATGATACAATTTAGGGAAATTGAGATAATAATGTATTCTTCGACCTTAAGTTTCAAGAGAGAGAATTAGAGAAACATGGAAGTTTTTGTGAGGAAGGATATTTGCTGATGAGAGCGCTCTTTATAATATGTGATTATTCTGTACTTCCTTGTTTGATGGATTAATAAATATTAAAATACATCCATTATCAATTTTCTTGGTTATTAATTGCTCTATCTAGTACATTGAGCTTTCTGCTATCTCGATAATATAAGGATACTAGTTATCTTTGTAATTATCTATAATATAAATCTCACCTGTTTGTTTAAATGTATGTATGTATGTTTGTATGTTTGCCTAAAACTTTCGACAGATGCGACGGATTTTCATGAGATCGATATCGTTTTGAAACTTGATCTTCCGGACGACAAATATAAAAAAAATTGGCTAAAAACATTAATCCCTTCACCCACAACTGGGCACTTTTCTACAAGAAGAGATCACTTTTTTCGCCGATATTTTCGAAAATCATCCCCTGCTTTCGATTGACTAGCCTTAATTTAAACCTTCGCCACTTCCGGTTTGGCGATGGACGCAACGGCAAAGACGTCACTTTTTTCACGTTGTTTTCCTGTTTCGCCTGCCTACTAGCACTTTTTTTGTGCTATAAACACTCGGACAACGCCGGGAACCCAGGCTAGTATATACGTATATTAATTATCACTTCATAGGCTGTTAATTGCGGAAGAATGAAACGCTAGTGTCTTTAGGTATAAAAATTGTTAATTGAGCCCTATTTAGGGAATTGAGAGAAAAGCGATCAACTCTAGCGAAAACGCATCATTCCGACTTTCTGTCGTAGAATACTCTCATGACTGTTTCCTGTGAACGCCCGTTGACATGGAATTCATAATTATTTAATTTCATTCCATTTCTATGTTAATTACCGACGGCCTGGAGAAAGGGCGGTAGCCCCCAGAGTCAAGGGTTACTTCGTTATCTGGATTCGAATTTCCCGACCATCAGTATTTAACTGATTACATAATCGTAAAACACTAGTGTTTGTCGGTATAAAAATTGTTAATATTTATTTTAAAATATTATATATCTAGTAACACCTCATATTTTCAACTCAAAAAGTTGAAGAGCTACGAAGACGGGAATGGTACCATTAAAACGAGCGATCTATTTTTCCATATCATTGCCACCATTCTCAAAGCACAAGGTTAGGAATTCAATAACGCATTTTTGCTTCTGACGCACATTCGTGACAGGGGTTGCTTTCTTAGAGTCTCGCATTGCCAGTACCTGCAACAGAGAGATGAAACTTTCAGGTAATGAAATGCATAAGTTCAGTCATCATAACAATGAAATTTTCAATCTCCTTTAATCTATTCGGACGGAATGACGATATAGGAGGTATTACTTTTGAAAAACCCCTCGTATA
Source organism: Euprymna scolopes (assembly GCF_053919585.1). Taxonomy (NCBI): domain Eukaryota; kingdom Metazoa; phylum Mollusca; class Cephalopoda; order Sepiida; family Sepiolidae; genus Euprymna; species Euprymna scolopes. The sequence goes on from NC_136507.1 coordinate 71,853,783, forward strand.
TACTCGTCAGCATTAAAGATCTAACTTTCTGGATCAATGCTTGAATCTATCTGAGAAAAAGCATGATTATCTGGAATATAAATTTTTCTTAATTTTGTCTATTTTTTTTATTTATTTATTTATTTGCAGTTTCAGCAATTATAGGCCCTTTTGTGGCTTGCAGTACGCCAAAAACATCTGTCTTAGTTTAGTTTTTCCTACGAATTGGAATAAAAGCCGAACTGTTTACACGAGTCTCTTGAACCGTTTCCGCTGTATTCCTACGAATGTTTCCCCCCTTTTGGACATCTCGCGCTAAAAACGAACTGTTTTCGGTAGTCTTGAAACTGACATCTGGCATATATGACCCACGTAACTAACTTGATACTGTTGCAGCATGACGTATACTGACAGGAGGCATGGCCGGGTTAAAATCTCTGTGTCTGGTATCTTGTCTTGCCACTTGGCTTTCATCAATCCGCAGAGGCAGGTCACGTGAAAATGGTTCAGTTTCTTGGCATGTTGGACCTATACGATCCAAGTTTCGCAGGCATACCATGAGGATGGTAAGAATAACAGCTCTGTATACCTAAAGTAGATTTGAGATCCTTATGATCCAAGGTTGGATATCTGGTGTGATATCATAAAGGCCTGAAGTTAATACTCAAAATTTTTAGAACGTTAGTTCAGACTTTGTGCGCTGAAGTTAACGAAGTACCTGAAGATAGTAATTGTCTGTATTTTTTTTTTTTTGAAGATATAAAGAACTGGAAAGCTATCCGGCGTTGCCCGTCGTGAAATACGCGTAAATATTATATTTTATTTCATACAGAAACTGAGACATATGCATGCGAGTATTATGTTTTTTTCTTAACAGGTCACTTCTTGTAAGTGAAAAAAAAATACTTCAGCTGAGATTGAAACCAAAACCTAAAATAGTGAATCAAGTACGATAACCATTAGGCCAGCTTGAAACGATATTTAAAAAGTGTTTTCAACCTACTCTTTTTAACATAAAGAAACCTATCACACGAACTATTCACGCACGCGCATTCATGAAACAGTTGACAAACAGATAAAAATCCGATAACACGTAACAATTTTTCAATTTTTACTCCTTAGCAGCCCTTTTTCTTTTTCGAATGAAAACCGATTAAAATATTTTCCATGTGTCTGAATACGCTATATTCGAAATTTCAAATCTGTAGATAAAAAATCCGTTGAGTATATAGGTTGAGAATCGCCCTCATACACACATTCTCACTATATATAGGCATATAGATAACACATTAGTTCTCCATCGTCATATCAAGATAAAACTATACACACCCAATCCTCCGCGTGAAGATACATTTTATCCTAAATATATCGAATTATTTCAAAATAGCAGGATCTATTGTAATTCACGGAATGCAAAATATATTTAACCAACAAATACGTTTTGATAAAGCTGATATATTTCTGGATAGCGCAAAAAGTAGTTTTTTTAGACAGAAAAACCAATCATACAAAGCAAATATGAGTTTATTAACATTTCTATTAAAATAATGTCCATTGTATTTAACTTTAGAACTGATCCGAATAAGATAAATTAATAAGTATTAATAAATACTCAGAAAGTAATACTGTGCTACATAGTTCAATACAAATAATAAAATCACATTGTAATATAGACTCATTAATTTACTTCCCTGCCCAGCACCTCTTTGCAAACAATGTTCTTTATTTTTGCCCTGTTTTCTTCAAATGTTCCCTTTTCGCGAAACGTTTTGCTGACTTCTTTCTTTGATGAAGAATCGCTGCATGTCGAAATTAGTACGAGTTCCTTTCTTAGACTATTACAACAATGATCATATTTTATTATAATGATATTCGAAAACAAGGCTACATCAAAGAGATGGCATTCTTATATTCTTTCTAGTCTTACCAGTTTGGCCTTCAAAAAAGCAAAGTTTCACGAGTTTGGCTTTTTAAAGCAGTTTGGCCTACAAAAATTGTATTTAGCCTTTTCCAAAGCGTAACGTAGGACTAACTAATTAAGGAACACGCAGAATATTATATATTAATAGATGGATGAAAGTGTTATAAAATCTGTTGGACACAAACAACAAGGCAAGACTAGACTTTAAATTCATGCACAATAAAATCACAACACATATCCAACCTTGGGCCATGAGGATTCCAAAGACAATTCTAAACCTCTACAAACTCCCAAAAATGAGACGCATCTTCTAATTTTCTAAGAGGGAATAGAGAAAGTTGCACCTTTTCCCAGGTGGATTATCTCCCTCCTATAGTGGCATGATACAACACAAGTACCGAAAAGTAGAATTCGAAAAGCCAACGACTTAGATAAGGCGCATGCTACTCTGCAAAATGCCTGGGCAGCCCCATCGGCATTCCCTGGTATGCAATTAACAATAAACTAACCCCTTCTTAAAAGAAGATGTCAAAGCCTGGTAGGGTGGACTTCCGGGAATTGCATAGAATCCAAACCATAGCTTAGCTAACAAAGAAAATGCTATCTCAGCAATGGCCTATACTTTGGTGATTTTGGTGCCGAAGGAAAATAGAATTGAGCAGGAAAAGCCAACAAATTGTGATGCTGTGTACAGCAACATCATTTTTAACATCAACCCCAAAATAATAATTCTATGTTTAATGCAAAACCATAAGCAGAATGTATGGCTTTCTCGATTTAAAATTTCATCTTTATTCATAACACTAATTAGTGTTATTATTTATAACACTAATGACTTTGCTCTTTATAACCTAAGTTTATAAATGCCTCACTTGTAAACTGTTTAGATTTTTTTATGTGAAATATAAAACTAATTCATGTTCAATCTCCTCTAACGATGTTAACGTAAGAGTATCTGAATAGTTTTGCTATCATCGAAACAAGTAAAAGTCCGAGGGAGAGAGATTAATAGCATATACAGGGTGAGGCAAGATTTCACAACGAATTTTCCCTAGGAAGTCTTTGGTCGGTAGTGCCGTTTGAGGATGAGCATTTTCATGATGGAAAATGGCTTCCTTTCTTTTGACTAAAGAAAGTCGGTTTTTTTCGGGGGGGGGGCGGCCAACATTGGTGAAAATATTACAGAAAATATGAATAATATTTTCAATAATCTGAAAGAAAAAATATATAAATTAATCATGGTGATGTGTTTAAGTAATAATAATAAGCATTAAATGAATTACAATCGTTCAAATTCCTCATCCGGAAAAAGAACTTTTTGTATCTATCTTTTTTATGTATATATATATATATATATATATATATATATATATATATATATATATATATATATATATATATATATATATATATTTATATATATAATATTTTCTTATAATTATATATCATTCCTTATTTAAGAAGCCTAATTTAATTACAGAGCAATATAGAGAATAAATGACAAAAAGTTATATTCCAAAATTCATGAATAAATTATAATATGGTCAACATCATAAATTTGGGAATAAAACTTTTTGTCATTTATTCTCTCTCTCTCTCTCTCTCTCTCTCTATATATATATATATATATATATATATATATATATATATATATATATATGTGTGTGTGTGTGTGTGTGTGTGTGTGTGTGTTTCGGAGTGAAATATTTAAGAATTTGAGAGGGAGAGGTAAGGGGAGTGAATGTGTGTGTGTGTGTGTGTGTGTGTGTGTGTGTGTGTGTGTGTGTGTGTGTGTGTGTGTGTGTGTGTGGTCGGGGTTGTGGTCTAAACCTTAACAGTTTGAAGTAGAATAAATAATCCTACGACTAAATTGTGCGATCTAAACAGTTAAACAGAAGATGCGCAAGTGGGGTTCCCAACCTGGAGGAAACGTATCAACAGGAAGCATATTTAGCTTACCTTGGCCTTTAAAATGCTGATTCCGAATTCTTTTCTATATCTCCATTTTAACTTTTTTTTTTTTTTTTTTGCAACAAAAACACCAGTCAATATCGTAGAATGTATGTTTCCCGTGTGGCAGAGATTCCCAAACTTTCTTTGCATGTCACGGACAAGTTTCACACAAAAGAGAAGAGATTAACATAGCGTGTAACGTTTTCAATAAGAAAATGAAAGTCGTGCGTAGTATTTACATGTGTCGGGTGTTTATAAGTGTGGGGTATTTATACGTGTCAGGAGTTTATACGTGAGGGTGTTTGTACGGGGTCTTTATTTATAGCTATCGCCGTTTAGTCTAATTGTTGCTATAGAAATAAGCTTCTTTTCATGAAAAAAAAAAGATGACACAAAGAGACGTTCGTTGAGTTTTCTTCAATGTTTTATTTAGAGAGAATGTACATCGGAGAAAGCAACTATTGTTATCTTAACTAATATTTCTAACTTACTTTAATGAATGACGCTGACAGGCACACATTGGAGTAACATTCGCCTTATGTTAGCCTTGTGTTATTGACGGTGTCTCGTCCGCACAACTTCTATGGAGAGACTGATTTAAAAACGTTACTTTTCTCTAAGCTCGAAAACGTGACGTCATTTTCTATCGTCTCTACGTTTTATCTACGGCGTTTAGCTTCTCCCGTTTGTCTCAACTTTACATCATCCGTCTCTGTGAACAATTCTGTTTATGGATTAAAGTTATCATGGCCTGCACTAAATGTGACCCTTGTCGAAATTTACACTAGCTAACTTAATCGCTACTAATGTAGGGTACCCAATATGTAACACACGCACAGATGGCTAAAATAGCTAGCGACAAAATGGGAGCAGCTTTTGATATAACAGGAATTTTTCACAGCAAAAACTTAAAGAAAGAAAAGGGGAATTTGTTTCTAGTGAGAGTTTATTTTGGGTAGCGCAAATAAACGGGTTAATGAGACTCACTATTAAGAAATGTTAAGAGAGCAGTTCAAACTGAACACGACTGGTGGTGTTTCTAAAACTTAAAAATTATTTAGTGTTGGTGTAACGTTGTTATTACTTAAAAAAATACAAGGGAGTCGCCATTTATCAAGGCCCGAAGAATATTCGAGGATAAGGGTTAATGGACGTAAAGTGGTAGTTTAGTAATCGTTAATGATATAAGTTGGGTAGAATTTGGATTATTTAAGGAGACAGTTCAACAAGAACCTGTTTATATTGAAGGCTGCCACATTGTACTTGACCGGAAAGCAGGCTAATAAAACAGTGTTCCACGTGCGGGCAGTTCTGGGAAAGAATCTTTGTTCATGGAATCTGCGTTCAGATTTAGGCACAGACAGAGAGTGGAGAAAATTGTTGATAGTGGTTGTAGCTAGTTGAGTGCTTCTTGTGAAAGGTTGGCAAGGAGAGGGGCATAGATTAGAGTTCAGACGAGCACTTGCTATAAAAAAAAAACACAGAGCAAAGACTTTTTTTACATAGTGACCACCACTTATCAAGGCCCGGAAGCCACTTGGGGATAAGGGTTATTGCGTGTAGTATCGTAGTAATGGTTAGTATTGGATATTTGATAAAGTGTCTTACTTAAGGGGTCGGTTCATCAGAAATTTGTTTATGTTGGACTTGAAGACATCGAAGTTTTAGTCAGGTGGGAAACAGGCAAACAGAAGCGAGTTCCACAGGCGTGCACTTCTAAGAAAGAAGCTTTGTTCATGGAATCTACGTTTTGATTTAGGCACAAATAAAGAGTGGAGGAAATTATTGACAGTGGTTTCAGCTAGACGGATGTTTATCGTGAAAGATTGGCGAGGGGGACCAGAGATTGGAACTCAAACGAGCATTTTCCATGGAAATAACGATAAAACAAAGACAGGCTCGCAACGTATCTTCTGTGGGAGAGAGGTTGCAAGGAAGGAGAAAAGGGCATCCCCCACTAAGCCACGAGGTCTATTTTGTACTCTGTCAAGTTACTACATTACAGCGGGGTAGGATGGAGATTGAAAAGAGTTATGTAGGGTAGTAAACTTGGAAAGATATGCGACGAAATTTTTTTTTTTTAATAATTATCGATTTTATCAATCAACTGGAAATGGTTTTTAAAAACTAATATGCCAGAAACAGCGTTTGAAAAAAAAGTCTGGTAAAGAAGATTAATTATAGGTTCTCTTTGTTTGGATTTGAAACCGACGGTACTGATATTGTCCTGGTCTTATATATATATATATATATATATATATATATATATATATGGAGAGAGAGAGAGAAAGAGAAAAAAATTTTAAATGAGGAATACATCTAACTATCATCAGATCAATAATGAAAGGAAAAAAATAGGAAGAAAACCTACTTAGGCCATAGCATTTTGAAGCTAAATGCTTCTCATCAGAAGAGGAAAAAGGCCAGCATTATACTAAGTATAAAATATAAACAAAAGCGAGTTTGGAAACATTTAGATTAGGAATGAAGGGATATTAAGACATATCAAAGAAAGATAAAAATATAAGAAATAAAAATAAAGATATCTATAAACAGGGAAGTAAAAAGAAGTACATAGGTAAGTAATAAGAAAAACAATAGAGATCACTAATATTGGAGAGCATAACGAAAAAAAGCACAAGAAAGAAAGAAGAGAAGGTAAAAAAACAAGGAATTGGATAAAAAGAGCGGAAATATATATAAAGTGAACGTATCTGTGTGTGTGTGTCTGTGTACATTTCCCTACGCAATAACTCTGTCAATTTTTAGTCTACAGACTCCAAATTTGATATATAGGGTACTGAGATTTGGGAAAATCGATGTGATCCATTTTGGGCCAGAAATTTGGCGATTAAGGGGTCAAAGTTCAACGATTTTACTTTTGAGAATTCTACTAAACTCCTTCGACAATTTTGGGTCTACGCACTTGAAATTTTAGATATAGGTTCCTTGGACATGGATCTAAGTTAATAACTTGATTTGAGCCCAAAACAATAAATTCTAAGGGGTCATAATAGGGGTCAAAGTTAAAAAAAATTGACTTCTGCGGTCTCTTCCAAATTACTCAGACAATTTCTGGTCTAAATATTTAAAATTTTACATAAAGGGTATTCAGAGATAGGGCAAGCTTTTTCATCAGTTTGGGTCGAAAGGTTTTAGTTACCAATATATAAATGTATGTATGTATGTCTGTTTGCATGTTTGCCTTAAAATATCAATAGAGCTGACGGATTTTACCAAGATCAGTATCGTTTTAAAGTTCGATCTTTCATACGACAAATATCGAAAAATTGGCTAAACATATTAATATCTTCCCCTTCAACTAGGCACTTTTCTACAGGAGGGGTCACTTTTTTCGCCGATATTTTTGAAAATTATCCTCTCCTTTAGATTGTCTAGCCCTAATTTAAAAAAAATGTCGCTTCCGGTTTGGCGGTGGTCGTAACAGCATAAACGTCAGGTTTTACCCCGTTCTTTTTCTCCTTCGCCGTACGGGTTCGAGCCTGCCTTCCTACTACCACTTTTTTTTTTTTTTTGCTCAACATACACATCCAAACACCCGGGCAACGCCGGACTGAAATGCTAGTATATATATATATATATATATATATATATATATATATATATATATATATATATATATATATATATATATATATATACCAGCATTTCATATATATATATATATAATATATATATATACTAGCATTTCATATATATATATATATATATATATATATATATATATATATATATATATATATATATATATATACTAGCATTTGCCCGTGTGTTTGGTGATGTATGCTGAGCAAAAAAAAAAAGGTCAATTTTTTTAACTTTGACCCCTATTATGCCCCTGAAAATTTATTGTTTTGGGCTCAAATCAAGTTATTAAGTTAGATCCATGTCCATGAAACCTATATCTAAAATTTCAAGTGTTTAGATCCAAAATTGTCGGAGGAGTTTGGTAGAGTTCTCAAAAGTCAAATCGTTGAACTTTGACCCCCTTAGCAGCCAAATTTCTGACAAGAACCCGATCACATAGATTTTCTGAAATGTCAGTACCCTATATATCAAATTTCGAGTCTGTAGACTAAAAATTGACAGAATTATTGCGAAGGAAAATATACACAGACACACAGGCAGACAGACAGACACGCAGATACGTTCACTTTTATATACCCAATTGGTTCCTTATACTCGATATAGGGTTCGAGAAAGGGTCAAGTGTATTTGCACAACAAAACGACAAATGAAACCTTCCACATTTTCTTCCCTTTCTTTAAAAATTCTTTCTGGGTGTGCATCAGCGATAAAAAAAATAAACCTTCAAATAAATAACAAAAAAAAAACTGTCTTGATTTGTTGTTTTAATATTTTTGCCGGGTTCAAGTATTCACTTTTCATGACATTACTTTCGAATATTAAAATCAACGCTACTTTACATTTTATAACATTGTTAACAAAAAATAATTTTGTTAACTATTCGTTTTTACCTTCACAGCTAAATGTAAACTTCACCATTAAAAAAAAAATTAATTAAAGAAATAATAATAATAATAATAATAATAATAACAATAATAATAATAATAATAATAATAATAATAATAATAATAATAATAATAATAATAATAAAGAAAGAAAGAAAGGGAAAACTGGAAACGACAGAAAGCATGGAACTACCCAACCAAACAGAAATGAGGGCACTAGGGGAACAAGACGACTATAAATACTTGGGAATTCTGGAAGCGGACACCACCAGAGCAGCAGAAATGAAAGAGAAAATTGGAAAGGAATACTCCTGGAAACGAAATTATATGGCAGAAACCCAATAAAATAATACATGGGCAGTATCCCTAGTAAGATACTCTGGACCGTTTATAGGATGGACAAAAGAAGAACTGAGACAGCTCGACCAGAAAAGAAGAAAAATTATGACCATACATAATGCACTACACCCAAAGGAGGATACTGACAGACTCTACGTGAAAAGGAAGAACATCGGGAGAGGACTGATCTGTATAGAAGACTGTGCGAAGGACACAAAAAAAGTCAAGAAAAATACATAATGCAAAACACTGAAAGGATAATTATGGCAGCGAGAGACACTGAAAAAAAAAACAACAAAACAGAAAACAGAGAGACAAAAGACAAAACGATAAAAGAGAAATGGGAAGAGAAACAACTCCACGGAAGATTCATAAAAATGACAAAAGATAAGAATAACGAAAACACCTGGACATGGATGCGAAAAGGACATATAAACCAACAACTGAATCTCTAATAACTGCAGCACAAGATAACTCGATAAGAATTAACCATATCAAAGCAAGGATCGATAAAACATGAGAAAACAGCAAATGCAGACTATGTGGACAAAGAGACGAAACGATAAACCATATAGTAAGTGAATGCAGCAAACTGGCCCAAAAGGAATACAAAAACAGGCATGACCAAGTGGGGAGGGTGGTGCACTGTGAATTGTGCAAACGATTGCATTTTGAGCGTACAGACAAATGGTACAAACATAAACCCGCAACAGCACTCGAAAACGAGAACCACAAAATCCTATGGGACATGGACATACAGACGGACAAACCCATCCAAGCAAGAAGACCAGATGTTGTAATAATTAACAAGAAAGAAAAATCCTGTCAAATCGTAGTCTTTGCTATCCGAGCTGACCACAGAGTGAGTATGAAAGAAAAGGAGAAACGAAGCAACTACACAGAGCTAGCTAGAGAGTTAAAGGGGATTTGGATGATGAAGAAAATCAAAATAGTACCGATAATACTAGGAGCACTAGGAACAATTCAGAAAAACTTCGAAAAAAGAATGTCAGAAATTGGAATCAGAGAAATAACTGCAAATGTACAACGACTAACGATAATGAAAACGACTGAAATATTAAGGAAACCCCCTTGAATGCGGAGAATAATACAAGAAGACAATTTAACGAATAAGCATTACAGGGAATGAAGAACACCGAAGTTGCATATCTACAAGTTCTACACCCTCATCATGCATCCCCCCCATAGTTTCACAACCGCTCTCCCCAATAAAAAAGTGATACCAAAGAGCCGAGAAGGATCTAGAAGGACTGAAAGACCGAGGAGAGAGCGCTAGCCAGACTCGGCTGGACAAGCGCAAAGAGAACTGGGACCTTGGGGAGGTTGAGTGCCACTCAAATTCCAGTATATTTTAAAGCGGATAATGCGACTAAAATAGCTGAACAATTATAATTTTTATTGAACAAAACATTCGATGAATTGTAAGAAAATAAAGACGCGACTAGTTTTTCCTACACGCAAGACTTACTTAATTGATATAAAAATGTTCCGTGTATGAAACGGGACTTCCGGTTTAAGTATAAATAAGTGACTTGCTTACATTTAATACTTTACAGAAATATGTAATATTTGATTATAGTTTGCATAAATGTTTTTTTTTTAATTGTTTGAATCTGTTTTTAAAATTATAACAATATATTACTTTATTAAATATTTATTGAATAATTTTTATTCTTTATTGTTGCGTGATGATACAAGTGTTAAAACAAAAACACTTAAAAGAAATGTAAAAAAAAAAAGAGTTATTGTTTTTATTATTAAAACTAAAAAAATTTTTTAAAGAAATGCAAAAATTTAAAGTTTACTTTTATTGTTTCATGATAACACAAAAAAGTATCAAAACTAAAACAAATTCTTGAAACAAAACACGTCGACATGGTTTTGCACTTCGCACGCGAAACAACAAAAAAATAACGAAACTTATTATTCTTTACATTTCTATAAATGGAGTCTTTTTGAAATAATATATTAAATAAATTAACACAATAAATGTTGAAACTGGGATAGTTTTTATGAAATGGGTTGTTTCTGTATGGTTTCGTTTTTCGTTTTATGCTTGGTTGATTTGTTCCGTATTTGTATCAACTGTATCTATTTCCACCATCTTTCTTTTGGGAGCGCAATTGTTAGAGATTTTTTAATATTGTATACCCAAAAGTATTGTAAAATTACGCATATTAGAAACATGCGCTTTCTCTTTGTTTTTTAATTATTTTTCGTCTAAACACACTGAGCCACAGCAACGCGTGGCCTGGTGCAACTAGTATATATATATATGATGAGCTCTCCTCGTCGATTTCGACGTATGAGCTTTCGCCACAACAATTAAGTTGCTCGGAAATCCATACACATGATTTGTTTATAGTGATGAAGGCATTGTGTAGATGCATCCACACTTTTTGGAATTACTGCTAACCTTTGTCGGTGCAGACGACTGCCACGGGACAGAGTATACAGTAAACCGCGGGTTTTTACATCAGAATCAGAGTTCCCTTCTTCTAGATACATGTCTTAACGAAGACCGGGGTTGCATCTCTCCCAATCAATGAATGCGTCACCAGAGATACCAACCTGGAAATTTCTACGATTCGACGTGGTCTGGTGCAACTAATATATATATATATATATATATATATATATATATATATATATATATATATATATATAGTCATCCACATACAGTACTGTTTCGCTGTTTCACAGCTCATCAGTGCGGCTAGACATGCAACTACCTCTCTCTCTCTCTTTCTCTCTCTCTCTCTCTCTCTCTCTCTCTCTCTCTATATATATATATATATATATATATATATATATATATATATATATATATATATATATATATATATATATATATTCTATGGATGATACGTGTGCCTTATTTTTTCTTCTTTATGATTTTTCTTTATTTACTGTATTAATTTTAGCCGGATCTACCAATGTAGGGGGTCAAAGCCGTCATTTCCTGGAAAGATGTTCTGCTTACCTTTGGATTACTGTGTTGATTATGAACTTTTTTTTTCAACTCTGTCTCTCTCTCTCTCTCTCTCTCTCTCTCTCTCTCTCTCTCTCTCTCTCTCTCTATCTATCTATCTATCTATCTCTATCTCTTCACATATCTGTGTATATAGTGCGACTATGCAAAAAGCCGCTGGAGAAGATATTTAGCGATTTAAATATTACCAATAGTAATATTTTAAGTGTACGCACCTTCACCGACAAAAACCCGGCATCTCCCGGATTATTCCAACCAATTAGGTGTAATATTCGATTACTTTTCTTTTTTACGATACAGTGTTTGATGATGTCACGTTTTGGAAATTATATCGCAATGTTTTGGAAACTGAACATCCCAATCTTTAATGCGCATCTCCAAAAAATAATGATGATTCCATTATAAACAATTAGAAGAACGAATCTCTTTTCGAGATTCTTTCATTGAATTTACTTTTCTGATTCATTTTACTTCACCGATCCTATCATGGAAGACTTTTGAAGAATATGAACAGAAATTGCCTTGTCAATCAGTTTAAGCACTTTGTGGTGGATTTTCGTAGTGGATCACCTTGACTTCTTTACATTTCCTTAGTCTTATTTCCATTTTAGATCTTGATATTTATTGCTGTTTGTTTGTTTGTCTGTTTGTTTGTTTGTTTTTTGTTGTTTTTTTGTTTTTTGTTTTTTTTGTTTTTTTCATGTTTTTTCTCTCGCACTCCGTTATCAAAAGGCAGGCTATGTCTGTAGCAAGATCCCGGGCAATTAAGCAAGTTCTCTTGTTTTTGTTTAGAAAAATTATGTCAGGTTTGGAATGTTCAAGAACCTTATCAGTTTGTATGCGCATGTCCCAAAGACGTTTGACATTATCGTTTTCCTGCATCAGTTCTGATTTATGCTCATACCACTTCTCATTGTGGTCCAATTTTCAGAGTTTGCATATATTCCAGTGTAGGACCTGAGCGACTTTGCTATCTCCAACTGTTATGTTGATGCTGTGCTAGTATAGAGCATTCTGATATAATATGCATTACGATTTCTTCCCTTTCATTACACAATCTGCACAGTTTTGTTTAAATTATTATTATTATTATTATTATTATTATTATTATTATTAGTAGTAGTAGTAGTAGTAGTAGTAGTAGTAGTAGTTATGATCTTGATGATGATCGGAATCGTTACTGACAGCTGGACTGAACGATGGGATTGAAATTAAGTGCATAAAAGCTAAAATAGATCAAACATAGAAGAACAGTAAATGTAGACTTTGTGGGCAAAGAGACGAAACTGTAAATCGTATAAGTAAATGCAGCAAACTAGCCAAAACGGAATACAAGAACAAAAAATGACCGTGTGGGGAAACCCATATAGTGTAAATTGTGCAAACGATTGAGTTTTAAAGACAAAATCGGAAGCAGTACTAGAAAACGAAAAAAATCACAAAATCCTCCTGGGCATACATGTATAAACAGATAAAGAGATAAAAGGGTAAAACTGGCAAAATGTAGATTTTGCCGTCCCAGCAAACAACAATGTAAAAATCAAGGCAAGAGGGAAAACGAAGCAAATACCCAAAACTTGCAAGAGAAGTGAAGGGGATATGGAACATGAAAAAAGGCTATACCATACCAATAATCTACATATAGTCTCTTGCACTTGAAAAAAAAAATGGAAATCAAAGGGAAGACTGAGACTATACATAAAATTGCAATGATGAAAACAGTTAAAATCTTGAGGAAAATCATGAAATGCAGAAACTTACAAACATAAACTACGAACACCAATTAGTATGAAAGTCACAATCGAAATGAAAAAATCAATGACTAGAACACTACGTAAACTCGAGAGAACTGAAACTGCAAGAAATTTTATAAACTGTGCCCCCGCCCAAAATTAACGATGGCATTAGCTTCAGCTGATATCACATAAAATAGTAATGTAGTCATGAAGTGTCAAAGAAAATGGAAACACTGAGGAGAGAAAGAGATAGAGAGAGGGGGAGAGAGGGGGTAAAAAGACAGCACTAGTCAGGTATCTCCTGTAGTATTGACCTCGGGGAGGCTTATTGCCATCCAAATTCCATACAAGACCAATAGGTGTTGTGTAACATTGCCCAGGAACCAACACGCTGTAGCCTCAGTCGCAAAGCAGATAAAGAATAGAAAAGAATTTCAATTCTTTTTTTTTTTGCTGTTGTTGTACAACGACATTTATTTCTTCATTTTTTCGTTACCGCTATGACGTCTCGCACGCGATCGTCTTCTCGAAAGTGGCCTTGAACGTATCCGCGCTTCTAACGTTATCTCGAACGTTATTTCCGTCTCTGACGTGATCTCCTCCTTAAAATCTATATTTTCCCCTACCAGTGCCGTCATTTTGCATGCATTTGCATATGCGCGTCAGCGCTATATCACAGTTGATCTGGAGAATATGCAGGATGAGGTCAAATTTACCAATCAATTTCTCGTAGAAGATCTTTAGTCAGTAGTTCTGTATGAAGACGAGCATTATCATGATGGAAGATAACTCTCTTTGTATTCACTAAATAGGGTTGTTTTCGGGTCAACATGAGGTCGAAATACTACAGAAAAATATGAATGCTGCTTTAATAATCTGAAAGAAAAACTTATGAGTTAATCATGGTTATATGTTTAAACAATATGTATATAAAATAAATTAAAATGATTTAAAATGCCCCTTCTACAAACCGACAAGAACTTGTGCATCGACCTTATATAATAGATTAAGCGATCGGCCAACAGACAACGCCTCTCAGAGAAATGTGAAGACGCAGCAAAAAATAATTGCACACAAAAAAATAAGCAAAGATGGCGATAATTTCATTGCTTACTCATGATTGAAATTTATCAGATAGGCGAGACGTTTGTCGTCAAAGTAAGAATGTTTTGAAAGAATGCTGGAATCGCTAAATTTCTTTCTCCGTCTCAATTTTTTTTTTTTTTTTTTTTACCAGCAAGCGATTCGTGCTGTCGTGTAATAACGAAACGAAATGAAAAAACAAAACTACTGCATGCCGATGCTTTCACAACTTCTAGACGGCAGTTCTAACTTTCGATTTCTCCCATAATAAGGCGCATGAGTCTTGCTTACTAAAAGACAACAATAAATGTCGCTGTACGTGTATTATAAATAGGGCCATGACAACAGAATATTTTTTCCTTGTTTTGACTCTCGAGTAAATATCCGACACAGTTAAGCATAGTTAATCAACCGATGACCACATCACTCTATATAAAAGCATATAAGATATCAACGGATACACACTCGAGAGTCAAAACAAGGAAAAGAATATGCTGTTGTCCTAGCGCTAATTATAAATAATAGCAAATACATGCGTCTTCCGGATACAAACATATACAAATAGACCACGTATGTTAGTGCTCTCCCTTTCTCCTCGGCCTTTCCATCCTCCTTGACCTTTTACGGCTGTTTTATTTTGTGTCGGTCGAGGTACAGCTAATAAGATATCCCGCAGTTACAGCTCCCGTGGGTTCACATGGTGTTCCTTCCAGGTGTTTGTTTTATTTTATCATATCTGGACTGGTGAATCGCTGTCTCGTTTGAGGGTTCCTGATACAGTGTAAAAACGTATCAACATTTTTTTATTGCTTCTCACATAAAAATCAGGATTAAAATTCGTAATTGATGATTACGTTTATATCAGTAAAGCTTATGTAATTTGATTCTTTCAACCCTTTGTTCTCCTCTTCACCCTATATCTCCAAAAACGTGATGTTGCTAGTCTCAGTCTTTTTATAAATACTTTTATGGTGTCTTTCTTTACAATTGTCTTAGCTAGTTCATTTTTCCATTGTTCCAGATCGTTTGACTCATTGGTCTAGTGGTCTTCATCAATTCGCTGTTTTTATATATATATATATATATATATATATATATATATATATATATATATATATATATATATATATATATATATATATATACCTTATTGTGATACAGCTTTCTATCCCAGTAGCTTCTTTCCAAGAACTGCAAGCCTGTGAAACTTTTTTCTGCTGACTGTTTTCCTCCTACTTATAACCTTGTATTTTGTTTGTTTGTTTGTGTGTTTGTTTGTTTTTCAAGACTACAAGCAATGGACTTCTTTTGTCTTAACAATGATGATTTTTTCGTTCTTTACATCAAGTAGCTTCACACTTTGTCTGGTGCAATTTCCAGGAAATAAATGCAGCCAAAGTTATTATTTTTACTGCTTCTCACATAAAAACCAGGATTAAAATTAGTAATAATATAAATGAAGATTACGTTTATATCAGTAAAGATTACTATTATGTACTCGTTAGGAGTAATCATACCCATTATCAAAGATTTCTTTTTGAGAACAACTTGTCGTGTTTTCTGGAGTCTGAGTGACAACAGGTCTCTCCAGGTTTCTAATACTCTCTACCTATTTCGATAACCTTTAGTTGAATTTGCGTTATCGCAACATCCGATTACCATTGATTTCTCGTTGGCAGTGAATTTAGCTGGCAATAAGCCTCCCTAAGGTCCTTGTCCTCTTTGCACTTATGCAGTGGAGGTCTGGTTAGTCCTTTCACTCCTCGATCAGTCTATTCTCCTTGACCCTCCTTACTTATTTCGTGGGGCGTCAATTTATGATGACACACAATAATTATCTATACATTAATAGGATAGAGAGCGCGTTATTTATTTTGTGTGACGCTTACATCCGAGTGACTGTCGTCTAATTATTACAGACATTCATTTCTTGTAATAAATAATTTTAGCAAGAATTCTTCATAAGTTTTGGTTTCGATTATAGCTGAAGGAACTCGAGTTATATATATATATACATATATATATATATATATATATATATATATATATATATATATACCAGTGGTGAAAAAACCGGACGAGAGTGCTCAATGCGTAGCCAGAGCAGTATATAGGAAATTTATTACTGTGGGTCCAGAATGAGTTTACATATTGTTTCAGCTAGGGGAAAATCCTCACAAAGAAGAGGAAATATTCAACTAGCATCGTCAGAATTCATAGATGGACTAGTTAGTTAGTCCATCTATGAATTCTGACATGCTAGTTGAATATTTCCTCTTCTTTGTGAGGATTTTCCCCTAGCTGAAACAATATGTAAACTCATTCTGGACTCACAGTAATAAATTTCATATATATATATATATATATATATATATATATATATATATATATATATATATATATATATATATACATATATATATATATATATATATATATTTCATGATTTTCTTGAGGGTACAAAACTTTATTAAGGCAATCATGAAGGGAAGACGTATTTCTTCGGAATTCATTTTATATTAAAAAAAAAACAAAGACCGAGGAGAAAAGGAAAATGGATAGCGACTAAAAAATAAAAGTAGGGAAATAGAAAAAAAAGATCAAAACGAGTCAATTGACATGTTTCGCCCTCACTCATCAAAATTGGAATCGAGGGATTTATTGTTTAATAATTTGTTTTCCTTAATGATAAAATCTCAAAAGAGGGACGTGAGCAAGAGAAATCGTATGGGGATGAATTATAGGGGCTGATCATGTTCAAACCCAACAAGCAGTCCTTTTGCTTACAAAGGAAAGGCTTCCTAAGGCGAACGTAAACAGTCTCCAAGACTTTTAGATGATATACGGAGTGAGCTCGACTCAAGACGGAGAAAGAGTCGATGCTGAAGTTCGTTGCACAATCCCAGTATTTAATAAAGTGTTCCGTTATAGTGGATCCATATGTGTTGTTTACAGCGTAGGTAGGTAGGATTGTTCCATTCCTGATTTTGCTTGGTACATGTTGTTGTATGCGACTTTCCAATTTTAAAGACGTTCGACCTACGTAGTCGGCACCGCAACCACATTTAAATGAATAAATGACATTACTAATATGATGAGGGGGTAGAACAACTTTTTTATTGGAAGCCATTAATGGTTTTGTATTATATACAACACGAACACTTGAAGCAAAATAACATCC
Source organism: Euprymna scolopes (assembly GCF_053919585.1). Lineage (NCBI taxonomy): Eukaryota > Metazoa > Mollusca > Cephalopoda > Sepiida > Sepiolidae > Euprymna > Euprymna scolopes. Next base: position 71,871,481 of record NC_136507.1, read on the forward strand.
TTCAACAGTTGAACTAATTTGTTTGGTGAATTTTTCACTTACTTTCCCCAACCACGGCAATCGAATATAAACCATACATTTATCCAACATATTAGGTTTTGTTCGTAAAAAATCTGCTCTTTTCCTTTTAATGGTGTTTTCAATTACATCTAAAGGATACCCATTATTGGACAAAGCATCTGTAATTATATTTAATTCCTCATCCAATTTTTCTGGCGAGCAGATCATTAGGGCACGATGTGCTAATGTCCAAATTAAATTATATTTGCGCTTGTTAGGGCAGAATGAATCCCAGCGTGTATACAGCCCAGTGAATGTTGGCTTGCGATAAATCGATATAAGGTAACTAGATGGAGTTTCGTTACCAAAATATCGAGAAATGCCAGGGCGGAATTATCTTCACTTTCATACGTATATTTTAACGCCCGATGCATACTGTTTAGTAACGAGAAAAATTCGTTTGCCTCCGAATTACTATCAAATAGACAAAACGTGTCGTCTACATATCTAAAATAGAGCAATGGTTTTATGGGTCCGGACATTAATTTTTCCTCATGGAATCCTACAAAAATGTTGGCCAATGTGAGTCCCAACACGGAGCCCATCGATACACCATCAATTTGCCTGTACATTACATCATTAAAGCTAAATTCAACGGATGTAACGGCAAATTTAATTATTTCAACAAATACGTGTTCAGGAACGGAAGACGTTGGACTTTGGCTGCGATATAAAAAGTCAGCACAAATATCTATCGTTTCTAAAACTGGGACGCAAGTAAATAAATTGCTGATATCATACGAACACGTAAATTTATTTGTACTCGTTGATTTTTGCATGTAGTCAGCGAAATGAAATGAATATTTCAGACGGTATATATATATATATATATATATATATATATATATATATATATATATATATATATATATATATATAACATAAGTTTTGGTTTCGGTTTCGATTCAAGTTGATGCACCCAAGTCATATGGATATATATATATAAATATATATATATATATATATATATATATATATTAATCGCAACTTTATAAAATATATAAATCGATAGGACATTAACTCTATAATAATATATACGAAATCTGCAAGAATTAAAATATCATATTTAAGCGTCTCTGCGGGCGTCTCTGCTAATTTAGATAAATAATTTTGCAGTTTTAACAAAAGAGCTACAATACAATCATAGCGTCTCTATTTACACTGAACATCTACAGAATGCCAAAATGAATATATTACATATGAATGAGTCGCTTGTGGAATTCCCACGTGTCCCGGTAGTTAATTATTATTAATTAATGATTGCTCATTGAAGTGGTGTTCCCTGGAGTCTGAGTGACAACAAATCTCTCCAGATTTATTGCTCTAGTTTCCTCTTCCGGTTACAAAATGTCACTAGTGTCTTCATGGATACCTGTCGGTCTGGTGATGTACAAAGTTATTATTCAAACCTCTTCTTTCCTTAAATTATTTGTTAATCGGTTGTAATTGCTGTTGCCTTCGTCATTAGCAAATCGCCATTCATATTGAGGAAGAGAGGATTGGACCATTGGTTTTACGTGTTGAAAAGACAGCACAGTCAATTTGTGTGTGTGTGTGTGTGTGTGTGTGTGTGTGTGTGTGTGTGTGTGTGTGTGTGTGTGTGTGTGTGTGTGTGTGTGTGTGTGTGAAAAGGTTAAAGGGTTATTCAAAACCGGACGATCGCCTTCCGTCCGGTTGAGAGGGGCCCAGGCTTTTCTCATCTTAGTTCGACTTCCCTTTAAACTATCAGAGCATCATCGTTTTCTTTTCTTTTTTTTTTTCTTTCTATTTCTTTTATCTTTTTTTTAAATGTTTTCGTTTAAATATTTTATTTATTTATTTATTTATTTATTTATTTATTCATATCAACCCTTTTGCGCTTAAACAATGCCGGAGAAGTTATCTAATGGTTACCGATGAAAACGGTAATCATTGCGTTCCACGTTCAACTTTCATTCGTAAAATCACTTTCAATAATTCACTTGGGAAAGGCATGAACCCAGCTTTCCCTTTTCGTAGTTATAATGAATTGAAACTCGTATTAAAAACTAAAAGTAAAAGAAACGAATTGCATACATTCTCTCTCTCTCTCTCTCTCTCTCTCTCTCTCTCTCTCTCTCTCTCTCTCTCTCTCTCTCTCTCTCTCTCTCTCTCGTTCTCTCCTCTCTTTCCGGAGAGCTTCGCCGCATAGCTGAAAACAGAACTTCATCGCAGATGGCGACTGTTTCGTAATTTTCCAGAATAGTCAACAAAGCAAAAAGAGATGTAAAAATAAATATACAACAAATAAATGTTACCAAAGGCAAGCTAAGCCACTTTTCTACCTGTATAAGCTTTTGGTGTATTAACTCATTTTGTGCTTTTTAGCTAAAAATGAAGGTAGCGTAAAAAAAATATCCATTTCTCTCCCACTGAATGAACTTAGACATCAGGGGCGGAAAGTGAGATTGAGAAGTCAGCGCTCTCGAAGAGGGGCACTAGGACTTACAAAAAAGTGCCTGGACGCATTCCCTGGCTGGTATTGCCAAAATGGTTACCCCTTCGTTATTGGTCAGGGTCTACATTGCTTACATTCGATAATCTAGTGATAAATAGTGCTTAAATCTGATTGTGCCGTATACGACTGTACGTTTGCTAAAATAAAACCTGTGACATTTGTTACAGGATAGAGCTGTATTAGAATCACTTGCCTGTTGTAAAGAGTGGGTCCTGTTAGCATAATGATCCATTCTAACGAAATTTAAGTACGTAAGGCCGTCTGTGTTCATCAAACAGCCTATCCTGCCTTGACAGAGTACAAAATAGACTTCGTGGCTTAGTGGGGGATGTCCTTTTCTCTACCCTGCAACCTCTCTCCCACAGAAGAGACGTTGCGAACCTATCCTTGTTTTATCGTTATTTCCACGGCAGGTGCTCGTCTAAGCTCCAACCTCTGGTCCCCCCTCGCCAATCTTTCACGAAAAACACCCGTCTAGCTGAATCCACTGTGAAAAATTTCCCCCACTCTTTATCTGTGCCTAAATCAAAACGTGAATTCCATGAACAAAGCTTCTTTCTTAGAACTGCACGCCTGCTTCCCACCTGACTACAACTTGGATGTCTTCAAGTCCAATGTTAACAAATTCCTGATGAACCGCCCCCTTAACTAAACACTTCATCAAATCACCACACTAACGTAATGTACTTGCAATAACCCTTATCCCTGAGTGGCTTCCGGGCCTTGATAAGTGGTGACCACAGTTTAAAAAAAAATAAATAAATAAATAAAATAAACGATGAATTGATCGCAAGTTACTATTTTTCTTTTTTTATTACGATGCCCTTTCTCAGTGTTAGTGTATCAGTGAACACAGTAAATTGGATAGTCGACACCCGGTACTTGCACTCAGATAGTCACTGAAGTGTGGTGTCTGCATAGCAATGACAACGAGTGCAAGTTTTGCCACAAAGAAGTACAGAGTGTGAATCACCAGTTGTAAGGTTTTTCTGATGGTGGTGGTGGTGGGGAGGGTCAGCACAATGAAGTGTGTAAATATTTCCATTACACCATCTGTAAAAAGTTGGTTATCGAATGAAGCAACAAGTCTTGGGAACACATATCTGAAAGAACAGTCGGAAATAAGTCATGCACCATCTACTATGACTATTCATGCGGCTACATACGTCGATTGAGGTGCATGAGGTGGAGAGTGGATGTCTGATAGCCGGTAGTGAGCACAAAATTATAAGAAAATTAAAGAAAAAAGTGACACAATTAAAAAAAATGCACAGCACATTATCCGATAGTAGTCATCAACCGGGTATGGGGATACTTCGGCACCAAAGCCAAGAGTCTAGGCCAGGGACCTCCAAAATTTTCCAACGGGTGACTATATTGCTGATTTTTAGAGTTATGCGGGCCAAAAGAATATTTTTATGACCTGAACGTGTTTTATACTGTTTTGTTAATTAGCTTTGCTTTTTACTGAAACTCATTATCTAAAACTTAATTGTTTTAATCATTTTCTGAAAAAAAAAAAAAAACACCAATCTATTTTCATACATATCCATTAAAAAAAAAAATCCTGAATATTATTACGTTTTTAATAAACGAGGGCCGGATCTGGCCTGCGGGCCGCAGTTTGGAGGCCTCTGGTCTAAGCCATTGTTGAAACAGCATGTTTCCTGTTTAATGAGGTATGTATTTGATCTTATGCAGTTTTATGAGCTTCACTCTCCCAGGCTTTGCTTTTTTACTTTGACAAGAGGTTAGTTTATTGTTAATCCTCTGAGACATCTCAGAAATCTTTTGACGGGCTGCCCAGAAATCTTTTGATGGCCAGAGTGCTTTTCCTCTAGGGGACTGGCTTTTCAAATCCACTTTTTGCCCCTTGTGTCACATCATCACGAGAGGAAGATAAATAACGTCACCATGGAAATGGTGACTACATATGTTACATTAGTGTGTGTATATATAGTCGTCCACAGACAGTCAGTTACGCTGCATCACAGCACTTCAGTGCGGCTAGATGAACAACTACCTCAAGCCAGGATTTATATATATATATATATATATATATATATATATATATATATATATATATATATATGTGTGTGTATATGTATATATATATATATGTATATATATGTATATATATATATATATATATATATATATATATATATATATATATATATATATATATATATATATATATATATATATATATACGGCATAATGACGTTGACATACCTATTTGGCTTTATCGAGCTTTTACATGCTGAGATAACTTTATAAATATTAATTCTTTAATATTTACAATATACTTTAGTTTTATCATTTTGATAAATTGTAATTTTTCTTTTATATATATATATATATATATATATATATATATATATATATATATATATATATATATATATATATATATATATATATATAACTGTCTGTCTCCATAATTTCAAACTCTGTCTCATCCGAAACTAAAAGTCGCAGAGCAGCAGTGGGGGCCTCAAATGGTTGGATTTTTACGGGAAGTTTAGTTTTTACGCTGTCAAAAGTGGGTCAAATTGAAAAAATCGTTAAACATTTTGTACATTCATCTTAGCTAATTTTTAATTTTTAATTAGTTTATATGCGTGCCACGTTAGTACAGTGGTAATGTCAATATCTTTGAACGCTTCAGTGTCGATTCTATCTGATGGCACGTAAATACTTTTTTTTTTACTTTTGAAATCACGACTCTATGATATATACGAAATCTGGACAATTTATATATATATATATATATATATATATATATATATATATATATATATATATATATATATATATATATATAAGCGTATTTTACACCCGGGCAAAACCGGGCTCCTCACCACCGCTAGTATATATATATATATATATATATATATATATATATATATATATATATATATATATATGCTCTAGTTTATCACAGTAAAAAGTGGGTAAACTGATTTAAGCCTTCGAATTGTACGTATCTGTTCGCAAGGCGTTCTTATGATAACTTTTACCATTCTTGGTTTAGAAGTAGAACTTGTATTCCTTTTCTTTTCTCTTTTTTTTTTAGCCGCAATTCTTTGGCCATGACGAAGACTATAATGAATTAAACATTTGTTTGCAATATGAGGTTTGGTAAAAAATATAATCGAAGATTGACTGGCAATAATCGAGGGAGAAAAAAATACGGATGATGGAAGAGGGCGACAAACGGATGAATAAATTAAAAGATGAGAAAAGAAGAAGAAGAAAAAACAAACGATAAAATGGTTGAATGATGTTTACGTGAATGAAAATGGAAGATGGAGTAACTATCTAGCATGCTATATATATATATATATATATATATATATATATATATATATATATATATATATATATATATATATATATATATATATCATCAGGTGTATGGGTGGATCTGGTTAGTTGGAGCCCTAAAGGCTGTGTGATGTTTGTGCTAGTGTAGTAAATGAGAGAAAAGAAGTTACAAGGTCAGTGAGGGTGTGGGAGTTTATAGGGAATGGCTAATGGTGCGGGCTTTGTGGGGCACCGGAAATGCTGTTAGGGGATTCTGCCAAGTGAATCACAGAAAGCAATAGGATGAGAATGACGGATAAAAAAAAGAGGGTCACATGGAATGGGTGTTGAAGGGGCCTGGAAAAAAGTAGAGCAAATCAAACTATATATATATATGTGTGTGTGTGAGATAGAAACTAATAGAGATGGCGTTAACGATAGGAGGAGGGAGGGTACAAAAGTCAGCATTACAAATAAAAACAAAAAGAGGAATACAATTGCATTAGGTGATTGGGTTAGGGAACTTAATAGGAATAATGAAGATTTTGAATTAAAATGATCAGTAGTGGACAGGGGGAGGAAGTATAGCCCTGGGAAATCAAAAAGGTGCAATCTGTGTTTATTGGAAGCCTTTTACATAGTGAATTCTAAAGAGGAAATTTTGAATAAAAGACTAGATTCCATACAGGGATGTCTTCACAGGAATAGATTTCTGCTATCACGCCTTAAATGTAACTGAGGTATAACTTTTTACAACAATAAGGATCATCGGATGCTAGGATTAAATTTTAATGCAGAGTTAAATAGCTGGGAATGATATAATCTAAATGAAGGATCCAAATCTAACAAGCAAATATAGTTTCTATTATTCTAAACTGGGTAAGAAATATAAATAAAGTATAAAGCTCATCTAAGAATGGAAAGTTTTTCCATAACGGTGAGCAATTTTTGTATTCAGTTGTAGCAGTATTGATGGTGAAATAAGTGATAACCTCTTCAAATCAATAAAACAACTTAACAATAAACTAGCAATTATTATTTAAAAAATTAAATTAGCAATTTGGGGAATGGAAATTAATTTTGTCATTTGACATCTTAAGTTTGTATAATCCATGCTGGTTCATTTATTTACTTACTTTACTCTTTGTTCTAAATGTTTTTACCCATAAATGCAGGAGTAGACGTCTTCTCATCGGAGTGAAACACATTTGTAGCTATTGTGTGGTTTTGCTGTCAGAATAATAATTAGAGGATATATACCATTTTGTTTAAATACTCAAGAATACAACACACGAATTATAATTCTGGCTTTGAAGACATAAGCAACCTAAGTTGTTATTGGATTAATAACAGATGTGGGTTAAACCCATGGGTAAAAAAAACAAACAGTTTTTAAGATTAAAAACATAATTTATATCTTTAATTTGTTAAATAAGCTATCGTAGCACGTTCTGGATCTGTTTGATTAAATTAATTATTAAATCATAGACGCTTTCTAGTAATCACTAGACCGAAAACATCAAACGGCCTGAATTATCTCCTTTTAGCTGTAATGGGAAATAAAATTGACCTCTTTTCCAACAGAATTAACTATTAGCAATTAACAACATAATTGGATTATCTCCCTTCGTAATTGTTTTTTAGTAACGATATGGGAACATATTTAATTAGAATGATAATGAATTTTAAAACATTAAATAATGATAAATAGATTAGAATCCTTTACTCGAATAAGGATTTATATATATAATGCAGTCTTTTTATTTATTCTCATATTCAATTAAACATTAAACCTAGAATGGTCTTACATCTAAGTATTAAAACAATCGATAATTTGTAAACATTACCTGTCACTAATACGAAACTAAAATTAACCGTAACGTTAATGCAAGGGTGTTATGGCCATATTATAAATATAGAAATAAAAATTAAAAAATTCTTTTTAAAAAAATTAATTATGTGAAATAAAAAAAATAGTTAAATCTAATTTAGGAACTCAACGAGTGGGATATATACATTTTTTTAAATGGCTAAGGGTTTTTTGTGGAAACTTCTTATGACTTTGTTCTTAAATAAGGATACGAAAATTAGATGATATATTAATATTTAAATGGGCTTTCCACGGAGGTTACCTTAAGGGTAAATGTTTCTCACTTGCTTCTTTTCCGTTAAGGGAATTTTTCTTTCTTTTTTTTTTTTTTTTTCTCTTCAAACAATGTTCTATTGACAAGAATGTTTTTATTCATAAAGTCTGAAGAAATGCTGGTTTTTGAAAATTTTCAAACGATATAATGTTTGAAATTGTCGACCGGGCATGGAAACAATTGTAACGTAAAATGAAATACACTTTTTGTTGCTATCAACACCTTTTTTGAAATCTTGATTTCTCTTACACAGTATATTAATGCTCAATTATGAAATATGATAATTTTGTAGCTTAGTTTTTAAGTCATCTCTTTTTGGCTTAAAACTTATTTGTATATGAATATTTACTGGATTACACGAACTCAGTATATTACATACAAGTCTCTCTCTCTCTCTCTCTCTCTCTCTCTATATATATATATATATATATATATATATATATATATATATATATAATGTGTATGTATGTATGTATGTATGCATCTATGTATGTATCTATGTATGTATGTATGTATGTATGTATATGTGTGTGTCTTCTTGAAGGTGTCCTAAGTAGTTTGCAGTTGTATTTTGAGTGCCTCCCACACTGAGAATTGAACCTTCAACCTCCAGAAGAGTGTAACTTACAATTGAATTTTACCAAGCATTTTATCTACTACGCCACGGGTTTAAAAACAAGATTATATTAGTCCAAAATATCCACGTATGTCCTTTACGTTTTATAAGAATATTTTTATTTTTTTTTATTATTATTTGTTTAGGAAATATGAGCATAAACGGATGATTTATTAAAAAAAAATGAAATATCTATTATATCTTGAGAATAATCAAATGTGGTTATTACCGATGAAGGACAGCCGAAAACTTACATCATTCTCCTTTTAAAAAACTTCTTTCTCCTAGTTTTGGTAAATCAATTAGGCTAAACTGCAAAGATGATATTTTATATGATGAGTTTAATTTTTTATAAGCATCAAAGTGAAAATGAATTCCCCATTAAAACTAGTGTAATAATGAAATGTATAAACGAATACGGCGGGATCTCGATCGGTAAGATAAAACAATTTTATATTACTAAGTAATTTAAAACTGTTTCTTTCAGAGCGAAAAATGGCAATAGAAATTAATGAATATTAACATTCACGGGGAACATGAATTGGAACTGATACATTGGGGGCATTGACAAGACTGCTGCAAAGAATGTGGGTTCTCTCTACCGTGCTAGAAAATTATTTAAGTCTGAGAGTATTCTATAGGTCTACAGAACCACCATTCCCCCATGTATGGAATAGTGTTGCCACATTTGGGCTGGTGGATCTGCTACTAGCCTCTCACTCTTAGACAGTGTTCAAAAGAGTTACCAACCTAATAGGCCCCGTACTGTTAGCTAGGCTTTCACTCATGACCCATCGATGAAATGTTGCATCCCTCTGCCTGTTTTACAAGTATTTTAATGGTAAGTTCTCCGACGAACTTCAAGTCCTTGCGTCATCTTGACGTAAATGCCCCCAACAAACCCAAAAAGCAGCAAAATTACACCCCAACACAGTAGAGATCCCCAGATGCCAGAAAGCTTTCTGCTCTAATAGTTTCTTCTCTAGGACTGCTAGACTTTGGAATTTCCTTCCGGGTCCCTGTTTCCCTGACTGTAATAACATGCAGAAGTTCAAATGTCATGTAAATAGATATCTTGCTGCTCATAGACGACTACTTTCATTAACCTATCAGAGAGAAAGGATTTAATGGTTGACAGGACATTTCCAGATACTCCGTAGTTGTAGAGCTTTATGCCATACCCTATCAAATGCCTTTCATATGTCAAGAACAATTGATCTAGAAACGAAACCTCCATAAATAGATTCACTGATCCTGTGTAATATTATAATTAGCACATCAGCTGTAGATCTCGCAGGAAGGGAACCATATTGCATGTCAATGAGTAAACTGATTTGCTAAGGTCGTTGATAATCTCTCAATTTATCACGGATTCGGGCAACTTACTCATGACACACAAGAGACTGATTGGTCTGTACTGAGAGACAAATGGCCGATCTTCAGTATTTTTAAGTACAAAGCAGACTGGTGAAGTTTTGTAAGGTGTTGGGAAGCATTTCTCCTTAAGGCAATGTTTAATCAGCTTTGCAAGAATTGTAGCTTGTTTTGGTTGAAACTTTTTATGCTCTATGATTGGAATGCTGTCAGGTCCAGTTGTTTTACTAGAATAAAGGTTCTTGATATGTTTGTGCAATATCACAAACAGATATGTCGATGTCGTTCAACGTATTTTCAGTCATAGAAGGAAATTCAGGGGGTAGGCGGCCCTGATCGCAAAGGGCAGAGTTTGATGCAAAATTCTTAGCAAAGAATTTGGCTTTGTAGGATGCTGACGAAATTATCCCGGGTTTATTGATGATGGTTAGATAATTGTTGTGGGGACTTCCCCATGCACAAGATATAAACTTTTCCGAACTGTATAAATTAACTGATAGTTACTACTTTCAGTGTGGTCAGTGTTCTTTCATAGTCCGCCATCTTGGCGGTACTTACTACGACGGTTGCTCTTTGTATATGTTGCTTTTTGTTTCAATATATTTTATCTTTTAACGTATTTTGAAAAACGCTACATATAGTGATTGAAAAAGTCACAATCTCTCTCTCTCTCTCTCTCTCTCTATCTATCTATCTATCTATCTATCTATCTATCTCTCTCAAGAGAGAAAGAGAGACAAACAGAGAAGACTACCTGGATACCTGGACAGGTGAAATGAATTCCTCGGGTAGAACAACTTTGCACCACTTTTATGTCCACTTGTAGATATTAAAATAAAAATATGCCGCTAAACCTTATTATCTCTGTTAAATGCATGATGAATTGTTTCGTTCTTGGTGATTTTTTCCATATCAGGTATGAAACCATTTTGTTTCAATTGAGAGGGTGAAGTTTTCAAGGCAATTATTTTCTAAGATCGGTACGCAATATCTAGATAGCCTTTAGATATTTCTTGCAAAACCAGAGTTTCTGAAAGCTAATAGCAACTGGTGATTTTCTTATATTCTCTTTAACTAAAGATACGATAGTTTTAATAAAGTATTTCAGGCGATCCTTATTGTTTCTATCTGATTCTGGTATGCCCAATCCCAAAGAACTCTTGTAACTCTATGAAGATTTTCCTTGCCGAGGTTAATATTTCCGGGAATCTTCCAAACCAGGATAATGCAACACCCACATGTAAGGTGTCTTCGTTTCAGAAGTGTATTTATGCCAACCGAGACCATACTAACGTACACATCGACTTTGCTCAGTTTTTTGCTCTTCTGTAGTGCGCGTCCTTTCAGCTACAAAAACTGGATCACTGCCCAATCAAACACATGAATAAATATTTGAAGATAAAATAAGCTGGACCCCCTCCCCCAAAAAACAAATTGACTGAACCTGAAAACGGTTGATATGCCGTAAAACAAAACAACCAAAGTAAACACCATGAATAAATATTTGAAAATATATAGAACTTGAAGTATGAAATCTTTCATCAAAATAATAGGATTCAGCATGAAATAACACAAAAAGAGTTGATATGCCGTAATAAAAAAAACAATCAAACCAAATCAATTCAAATAGAGCCATCACTTGATAATGTGATACCTAACTAGACAAACCTGCCAACAGCTCTGAATCTTCTAATGGGTCGCAAATTATTAATGTCCAGGAACCTCTAGAGAATAAGACTTAAAGAGATTATCAGTTGGGCGATGATCGACACCATGAGAGGATTAAAAATAGTGCGTGAAAACGACATCATTTTATTATCTAAAAGAACGGATCGATAAGTATTTGTTAGCATTAAACTTGCAGACGGTCACGTTGTAATTAGTAGGGAAGCAGTTCTGTGGTATTTTGTTACACAGGTAGGATATTCTAGGGAAGAAACGTTGTTTATGGAAGTTCTGTTTGGTTTTAGGCAAACAGAGGAAGAAAGAAACGTTCTTTTCTGTGGTTGTAGATAGACGAGTTATTGCTATAAATGTTATTGTTGTGCTGTCCAACCTACGGATAACAATGACCTACTCCACTTACTCTAAAGACCGAGAGAATATGTCCATTTATCTTATTTACTTGATCATCATACTTGGCAGACGGACTGACGTATAACCATTAATTTCTATTTATTGTATTGGCATTTCTTTCGATACATTTCGTTTCCACTAAATACTGAGTTGATTAATTTGTAAAGTTTTGATATGCATGCGTATTTAGCTCAGATGGTAGCGAATAACGCTAGAGAGCTAAAGATGCTGGTTTCGATTCTAGCTAATGTCAACAAAGTCATATTTTTATAACTTTTGAAATCACTACTATATATTGGGTACAATATAATAATCAATAAAGAATTGACGAAATCTGCATAAATTAAAAAATCGTATTTAAGCGTATTTTACGACCGGCCAACGCCGACCGACATGCTAGAATAATAATTATAATTTTACATGAATATAAAACCATTTTTACTCAAGAAATGTTCAAATGGGTAACTTTATATGAACTTGTATTTTGGTAGAAACTGTTCAGTGAATAAGTAGATACGAGGGCTAAGTGTATGTATGTCTATATATGTGTTAGTGTGAATATGTGTGTGTGAGTATTAGGCAGTGTTCGTCTGACCTCTTGTTAGTGTATAGGAAACTGTGTGAAAGATGATGGAGCTCGTACGTGCGTTTGAAGTGTTACTTTCGCTTCCACTTCCTTGTGAGCATACGTTATGGTTCTCTTCCAATGATATCTGACAAACCATTGTACAGAGAAAATGAAGACACCGGAGAGTGGTATCCAGTAGACATCGAAATGCTCTCCCTGTAACATTCAAATTCTCTCCAGTAGCCATTCAAGTGTTCTCTAGTAAGTATCCAAGTCGTTTGTAGTAGGCATTCAAATTCTCTCCAGTAGGAATTCAAGTTGTCTCCTGTAGGAATTCCGGTTCTCTCTAGTAGGCATTCACGTTCTCTTCGGTAGACATTCAAGTTGTCTCCAATAGAAATTAAATTTCTCTTCAATTAGTATAGAACAATATCGTATTCATAAAATAATTCATTTTAATATACATGCAGTTTCGTGTGCCGTTTGATGTATAATCGGGTTGAGGGACACTTTTATCATGGGTGGCGGACTGTCAACATTTAGTTTTGTTATTTCGTTAATGTTGATGTGCCCGCCTTACGGATAACAATGAACTCTTCTACTTACTATAAAGACGGGGATAATGTGTCTCTTGGCGTTATGCATGTCATACACACTTGGCAGTCGGACTGACGTATAACCACTTGTCTTTATTAGTTGTATTTGCCTTGTTCTGTTTGATATATGTTGTTTTCAAGAAATACCGTGTTGTATCTTTCGTCTGGACCCTTAATAGTTTACAACAGTTATGCAGGAAGGGGAAGGGTTTGAAGCTTAGTCGTGTAACACAGACCAGCTTGGTGTACAGACTTCATGTGTGAAACATAAAACTTACACGATTAAAGTTCTGGTGTAATGTTGTTACTCTTTGGCTGTTGTCATAGTGTAGTATCTGTGTTAACTATGGCAGGCAGGGCCAAGGGTCAAAACATTATTATAATTATAAATTGATTCGAGTAACGGCGCGTCGCTGGATCGATTATTTTGATTAAAAAATAAACAATTAGATTGGGAAAACGTGATTGGCAGCTGAAATAAAAATACGAAGGAATGTGAAAATAGAAAATAGACGTAAACATGATTTTTGGTTTGCATAAACAAATAACTGGATTGAGGTTACATCAGCTGTTGGTCTGAGACACGTAATGTTATGTAGATTTGGGGAGATTCTAGGAGTCGTTAGCTGAACATCAAAGAGAACGGGCGACTCAAGAAGTTAGTCTCTCCATAATGCAGGGAGCGGCGTTTTCTCCGGCAGCCAAGATGTGAAGACGCTGTAATCTCTGAATAATATTTGAATAAAACGTGATCAACAGCAGAAGAGGATAAACAAATAAAAAAAAATTAGGCGAAGAAGAAAATGAAGAAAAATGGATGAAAAGTGGATGAAGAGACCAAAATGAAATACATTATTTTCTTGCAAAGAACATGGAAGAAGGAAAATGAAAGCCAATTTGCTAATAATAATTCAATATCGATAAGTTGGAGAGATTGTTACTTAGAAACTTAGAAAGATGACTTTATATATTAGACTAGCAGGCCGCCCGGCGTTGCTCGGTCGTACGATACATTTAAATATGATATGCAGATTACGTATTTATTATTGTATAGAAGAACACCGGGATACGGCATTAACAATTAGTAACAAAATACAGTACACCATGTATATAATCAAATAACATTAAATTAAAATTAAATCAAATACCGTAACCAGGAGCCGGAAAAACATGGAATTCCACATTGTAACCTGAAAAACCGTATCCTAGGGCCACCACATGCCGGTGTTCTATTATATAGACAATTCTCTATCGATTATTATATTGAATTTAATATATATTAGTAAGATCAAAACTAAAAAAAAATGTATATGTTCAGTGGAAACTATCTCTTAAACATGTCAAAAGATTTCAGCAATTTCTTCAAACCAGCCAAAAACGTAAAAGAGTTCGTCTGTCGGAACGATGAAGACCATCTGAGTATCCTAGCGATGATGAATGATACATGCTGGGAGTTTGTTTAAAGTAAAGCTGACTTGCACAGAGCCAGCCTCATTCTCTCACCCAGCCTGCCTGATCTATTGGCAGGACAGCGTCGAAACAGCTGGAGACTAAGTGTCATGCAGGAGCTGCCGGAAGTGTCGATGTCCTCCGACATGCAGGGCCTAGGAGTTCAAGACGAAAATGAAAATATAAAAGAACGAAGAAAAAAAAGAAAAGAAAAAAAAAGAAAAGAAAAAAAGAAAAAAGAAAAGAAACAGAAAAATGTCAAATGGGTTTTACGGCATATCAACTCTTTTCAGATTATTTAATGTCTAATCCAATAATTTTGGTTAAAGTTATTCATCAAATATTTATTAATGATGCCAATTTCTATGCTATTTGACCATTTTGATTCTTTTTATGACATTGTATTTTTTTTCATCGACACATCGACTGTTGTTGGGTCATTTTATACGAAATTAGGTAATTTTGGTATATAGTTCTTATGTTTACAGGTTTTTAATATTTTGATGGATGACACACGCTAGGACTTTGTTTGAAGTGATGCTGGCTTGCAAAGAGTCAGCCTAACCCTCTCGTCCCAACCAGCTGGACAGATCAAGACATCTGGTGGCCAGGTGAGATGTGCAGGAACTTCCGAAAATGTCGACGTCCTTGGACATAAAACGCTTGGTATTCCAAAATGGGAAACCTATCTGGCACTGGCCAGCCTCAATGTTGCTTAACTTTGGTAATCTAATGAGAGCTGGTGTATCAACGTGATTACACGGCATTAAAACATAAAAAAACAGAAACATAGATCCATGATGAACACTACGATTAATGATTACTACACTACCACCTTATATTCATTAACTCTTATCCTCGAGTGGCCTTCGGGTCCCGATAAGCTCCCAAGTAAAAATTGACTCCCGAGTAAAAAGAAAAATGCTTACATGACTTAAGTTATGGGCCAAAAAAAATGTCACTTGGATGACGTTTGGCCTTGGGGCTATCCACAACTTTGTAGATGCTTTTGTAGCGAGGAGTCCTTTTTTGGAGTGAGGTGCTGGCCCCACGCCCAACCAGAAGGGACATACAGCGACTAGCCTTCCCAAATGGTCACTTAACTGGTCCTGGCTTAACTTCGGTGATCTGGCGAGAACCGGTGTGTCAACGTGATTGTGCCGTACTTACTTCAGATGAATTAGTATAACAAGACTTTTGATCTTTTCTCAAATGTAAAAATTTATCTTTTTTTGTGGATTTTTTTTTCTGTTTAAATGAAAAACAGGCTTGCTTTTTAAATGGTGGATTTCAAACTCCATCTTTAAAGGAAAAGGGAATCAGTGCTGACAAGTTTCATGATCGTTAGGCTAATAATTAGTATTAGGACCATTAATCGGAATCAGAATCGAAATCGGGAATCGGAAAAATCGGAACTTTTTTGGGTATCGGAATCGGTATCGGAATCAGAAAAAATGTGTGACTATTTTCTGATGCCAAAAACGATTCTTTTGATTGTCTTTTTTTATTTCATTTTCTTTTTATAAATCTGGCACTGTTGGGACTAATAATAAAAAATAATAAATATAATCGATAATTGTATTGGAATCGGAAATTTAGCATGGAATCGATAATTGTATCGGAATCAGGAAAACTATTAGAATCGTCCCATTACTACTAACAATATAACAGGGAATTTAGAAAGCACAAAAATTGACAGGACAACCGGCGGACAGACAGACTCAATTTTTATATTTTTTTTTATTTTACTTTAAATGAAAGTCTATGAAATTATGGAGACACTTCAGTGGCCTAACATTTGATCTCCGTATGAAATTCGAAGTCTTCCATTAAATTCTTCTTTACCTCTCAAACGTTCAGTTAATAAAGAAGTAAAGAACGTTAATTTTCCTCTCCTCAAGTAACTTAACTGGGTAATTGCTAGGGATGTGACAACAGCAAATTCTTATCGATACATTTCGTTTCCACTAAATACTGAGTTGATTAATTTGTAAAGTTTTGATATGCATGCGTACTTTGCTCAGATGGTAGCGAATAACGCTAGAGAGCTAAAGATGTTGGTTTCGATTCTAGCTAATGTCAACAAAGTCATATTTTTTAATAACTTCTGAAATCACTACTATATATTGGGTACAATATAATAATCAATAAAGAATTGACGAAATCTGCATAAATTAAAAAATCGTATTTAAGCGTATTTTACGACCGGCCAACGCCGACCGACATGCTAGAATAATAATTATAATTTTACATGAATATAAAACCATTTTTACTCAAGAAATGTTCAAATGGGTAACTTTATATGAACTTGTATTTTGGTAGAAACTGTTCAGTGAATAAGTAGATACGAGGGCTAAGTGTATGTATGTCTATATATGTGTTAGTGTGAATATGTGTGTGTGAGTATTAGGCAGTGTTCGCTGACCTCTTGTTAGTGTGTAGGAAACTGTGTGAAAGATGATGGAGCTCGTACGTGCGTTTGAAGTGTTACTTTCGCTTCCACTTCCTTGTGAGCATACGTTATGGTTCTCTTCCAAGGATATCTGACAAACCCTTGTACAGAGAAAATGAAGACACCGGAGAGTGGTATCCAGTAGACATCGAAATGCTCTCCCTGTAACATTCAAATTCTCTCCAGTAGCCATTCAAGTGTTCTCTAGTAAGTATCCAAGTCGTTTGTAGTAGGCATTCAAGTGCTCACCTGTAGGGAATCGGAAAAATCGGAACTTTTTGGGGTATGGGAATCGGTATCGGAATCAGAAAAAATGTGTGCCTATTTTCTGATGCCAAAATCGATTCTTTTGATTGTCTTTTTTTATTTCATTTTCTTTTTATAAATCTGGCACTGTTGGGACTAATAATAAAAAATAATAAATATAATCGATAATTGTATCGGAATCAGAAAAACTATTAGAATCATCCCATTACTACTAACAATATAACAGGGAATTTTTAAAGCATAAAAATTGACAGGACAACCGGCGGACAGACAGACTCAATTTTTATCCTTTTTTTTTATTTTAGTTAAATGAAAGTCTATGAAATTACGGAGACACTTCAGTGGCCTAACATTTGATCTCCGTATGAAATTCGAAGTCTTCCATTAAATTCTTCTTTACCTCTCAAACGTTCAGTTAATAAAGAAGTAAAGAACGTTAATTTTCCTCTCCTCAAGTAATCAGCTTAACTGAGCAATAGCTAAGGCTATGACAACAGCATATTCTTATCAGTTTAGACTCTCGAGTATATATCCGACACAATTAGACACAGTAAATCAACCGAGAACCACACCACTCTATATAAAAGCATATAAGATATCAACGGATACACACTCGAGAGTCAAAACAATGACAAGAATATGCTGTTGTCACAGCCCTAGTAATAACAGATCGCTTGTTATTTCTTGTTCTTACCAGTTTCTCGGACAAGAATTAATCTAGTCTGGTGGAGTATCCAGTTTAGTGTTGCTATTATAGGTAACATCACTTGGAAAAAGTGAACCATTCTTCTTATAAGCTAGTATGGAGTAGCCATATGGCTGGGGGTCTTATTTGGACTCCGAATACTGTTTTTGAATATTTAGTCAGGATTTACGTGTAGGCGGAAGAATCCTGACGTCATGTTCTACTGGCAAACTCCTGTACAAAGAAACCTTATACACTTGAGGATAGTGTCTAGTAGGGTTAGGGTATTCAAGTGCTCTTCTGCTCTTTGGTGAGGACTGGTTCTTTGATCTTCCAAAATTCCATTTGATGTTTTGTTCCACTTTTCAAACTTTGAATAGTTATACTCTTTTGTGCTGAGCCAGTAAGCCTTTTTATTTTTCTCTTTTTGGTTGCTGCATATGCTAGAGATGTGAGAGCGAAACCTTTCTTATGAAGACCTGATGATTGACTCTGATTAGCCTCTGTCGTAGCTGGAGTGCCACTTTCAGTGTTGGGAAGGTTTACACCATTGTTTAGCTCTTCCCGTTTGATGTATGAACGGGTTGAAGGGCAATTTTATCCTGTGTGCCGGACTGTCAGTATTTAATCTTACCAGTTTCTAGGACAAGAATTAATCTAGTCTGGTGGAGTATCCAGTTTAGTGTTGCTATTATAGGTAAAATCACTTCGAAAATGTATATATCATATTCTTATGAGTTCCTCATTGTCAACGCCTTCTTATTTGTTCTCGAAAGTTACCCTATATTAATAGAAAAGGTTACTCCCGTCTACAACCTGGTAACTGTGCTGGTTAGCTTGAGGAGTCAGCACGCCATCTTTTTAAATATTTGATCAGGGTTTACTTCAAATGGGAAGCAGCCTCATCTAAGGGTCTCTGACAAATCCCCATACAGAGAAATTGAAAGCCACTAAAAAGTAGTATGCATAAGATATCGTTTTCTCCAGTAGACATTCAAGTTCTCTCCAGTAGACACTCAAGTTTTCTCTAGTAGGCATCCAAGTTCTCGTCGGTAGGTATTGAGGTTCTCTCCGGCAGGAATTCAAGTTATCTCAACTAGTCATTCAATTCCTCTCCAATTAATAAAGATCAATATCGTATTCATAAAATAATTCACTTTAATATTCATGCAGTTTTCTATGTGGTTTAGTATTGGAATATATTGCTTTAAAAAGGTAAAATGGTCGACCATACTCGAAGACTCTCTTATCGTTAGCTACTACACCGAGATGTAGGGGAGAGAACCATTCCTTTCACAGGACTACTCCACTTACGCTTGATCCTCGCCTGATAATACGGAGTGTTTAGCAAGAAAGCATCAATTATTATTTTGTTTTTTTAATCTTTGGTATGGCTCGAGCGATGATTGAACCCCAGTCTACCAACCAATTAGTGAACACTAACCATTATGACAAATGGTCTCACATATTGTTTAAAAGGTCACTATTAATTGGAAATTAATGAATTAATGTAAAAAAAAAAAAAAAAAAAAGAATGAATTAACCGGAGAATGAAAGAAACGAGAGATATGTGTGAATGAAAAATATTTGCGTAGCAGAAAAAAAGGGAAGGAAAACATGAATGATGAAAGAGAAATAAAACATCATTAACAACAAAAGAGGAGGAACGAAAGAAAATTAGATGAAGAAGAAAATGAAGAGAAAATGAATGAAAACAAAAGGAAAAAAAGGGTGAAGAAACTAAAGTAAAATACATTATTTTCTTGCAAAGAACATGGGAGAAGGAATATGAAAACCAATTTGCTAATGATAATTCACTATCGATATGTCGGATAGATTGTTACTTGGAAATCCGACAAGATAACTTTATATATTAAATAATATAAGGGGTGTTTCTTTCAATAAAAAAATACTAACACAGAAACAATTTGTAAGATCATTGTGAATAATTATTATTTCTTACTCGCTCGAAGTTCTCAGACAAACCATTTAAGTGATTGCTCTCTGGCGAAAACAGGCGGTATTTTTTGGAGTCTGAGTGACAACAAATTTCTACAAATTTCCAGCTTTCTTCGATTATTTTTGTAGATTAACGTGTAATAACGAAAATAGAAAAAATAGTAAAGAAGAAGAAATGTGGACAAAGAAGAAAAGAAAAAATGATTAAAGAAAAAAAGAAAAAACGAATGAAGAAAAAATAAAAAATTAATAAAGAAGAATAGAAGGGAAAATCTAATAAAGAAGAAAGAATAATAAAGAAAAAAAGAAAAATAATTAAGAAGAAAAGAAAGAAAAATGGACGAAGAAAACAAAAATGAATAAAGAAGAAAAGAAAAATGAATAAAAACGAAAAGAAGGAAAATTAATAAAGAAAAAAAGAAAGAACAATGGACGAAGAAAAGAAAAAATGAATAAAAACGAAAAGAAAGAAAATTAATAAAGAAGAAAAGAAAGAACAATGGACGAAGAAAAGAAAAAAATGAATAAAAACGAAAAGAAGGAAAATTAATAAAGAAGAAAAGAAAGAACAATGGACGAAGAAAAGAAAAAATGAATAAAGAAGAAAAGAAAAAAGTAATAAAAACGAAAAGAAAGAAAAATTAATAAAGAAAAAAAAGAAAGGAAATTAATAAAGAAGAAAAAATAGAAAGGTGATAAAGGGAAAAGAAAGAAAAAAGTGGATGAAAAGTGTGAAAGATCAACGAATTATAGCAAGAGGGAAAGAATACTTGGTGAATGGAGAAAAAAATATACAAAAATAAAATGAAAAACGTGAGAAAACATATCTTAATAAACGCGGAAAAGAAAAATGATTGAAGACGAAAGAAAAGGAACAGTAGTAGGGGACGTTGGAGAAAAGATGCTAGTTTCCAAACGTGATAGGCTGAGGAAAAGGAGGAGGATAGGAGGAAGAGAGGGACAGGAAGAGGAGGAGAGTATATCGCGAGGAGAGAGGGTGGCGAGGACAGAGACATCCCAACTTCTAAAGGGATTGAAGGAGGGGTATGGACGATGATTTCGACGTAGAGAAAAAAGTAGAGGAAAGATAAGGAGGGAGGTGAAGGTAATAGCCGAGGGTTTGGGTGAGGTGTTAAAGTAAATCTATTTTTGTTCTTTTTTTCTCATTTTTATATTATGAATTTTTTCGGGTAGCAGAATCCCGCGAAGCGCAGAAATAGATAAAGAGAGAGAGAAAGAAAGAGAAAAGGAAACGAAGAGGGAGTAACAAAGGCACGGAGAGAGGTTGGGTGAAGTCTGCGAAAGCACGCTGCCAAACATAGAATAATAACAAAGTGTACGAAAGGATCCCGGCACAGAGGAGGGATTTTCTTTAATTTAACAGATACGGACCAAAAACTGAAGGTTTTTAAAGGGGGGAAAAAAGAAGAAAAGAATATCTATATATACATATATAATTTTTTCCCCGTTATTGCAGACGTCGCAAAGCAAACTAGCTTTTTCGCTCAACTGAGGTGGCAGCCGTTGCGACGCTGTAAAGCGAACGTTTTTAATTTTGTTAAAAAAAAAAAAAAAAAAGGAAAAAGACTTCTCTTTCTAGAGTTGTCATGATACTGTCAGCATTTCATAGACAGAAAGAAACGTAAACAGGATAGTTTGCAAAAAAAATACGCTACAATAGCAAAAAAAAAAAAAAAAGTTAGGATGAAGAATACTACAACAGCGACCACTCCATCAAACGGTGACGTCCATTCGGAGCCCGCGAAAACATCGTTGAACCCTACTGACGCAACAAGTACTTCCCCAGGAACAACTCCGGTCAGTAGTTCCGCTGGCGCGAGTAACACAACACCAACAGCACCACTGACCACATCTACACCTAAACCGGCCACAACCGTCGGGAATAAAGTTAACGCCGCAAACAACGACCGTAATAACGGTAATAACAACACCGACACCGCTGTCAACGCGTCAGATACTAAGGCCCCGAGCTCCCCTCCATCAAGCACGAGTGGGATTGGAGTCTTAACAGGGGCTCCTAAACCGGCTAATTACAGTAGTCAAGGACCTACGCCACCGGTGGTATCGAGCAGACCGCCGCCACCGTCACGGCCCCCACCGTCGACGCCGACTACACAACCGTCGGCTGCCGCGCAAGCAACCACAACCGGGTCCGCTGCTGCGCCCGCAGCCAACTCAACCGCCTCGGATAATAAAGACAGCAAAAGGAATTCCCAGGCGGAATCTGGAGTTCGGAAATCCCTGATCGAAAGGTTCGGCTTCTTGAGTCGCTCCAAGGAAGCCAATCTTGACAGTAGCGGGACCGGTTCGAACGCGTGCCCGCCGGGTCAGGCGAAACCTGCGGATAAGAGTCCGGAGGAATTGAAAAAGGAGAAAGAGGAGAAAGAGAAAAAAGAGAAAGAGGAGAAAGAAGATAAGAAGCGAAAAAAAGAGGAAGAGAAGAAGAAGAAAGAGGAGGAGAAGAAAAGAAAGAAAGAGGAAGAACAAGAGCGAAAAAAGCGAGAGAAGGAGGAGAAACAGAAAATTCCGGTTGCGTTTGAAACGACCACGACGACACCCGGGAGAGACGAAGTTGGGGATGGAGTTTGGGACAAGACGAACGTGATGGAGATTGAAGCTTGCAGGAAAGTAAAAAGTAACGACCCGGGACCCAATGCCACGACAGGTAAGAAGAAAACGGAAAATAATTATCTTTATGTTGTGTGTGTGTGTGTGTGTGTGTGTGTGTGTGTGTGTGTGTGTGTGTGTGTGTGTGTGTGTGTGTGTGAGGAAGGAGGGTGGGTAATACCAGTCTGGGGGGGGGGGGCGTGTGACTTTAGGTTTTTGATGTGTTTCTCAGTTTCGGAAAATACATTACATTTGAAACGTTTTAATTTCCGAAAATATTTTTGGGGATTAGTTTTGGTGTAACAGTGCAAAATATGAGTTTGTTCTCGAAGGTTGATGATCGAATTGATTGAAAAAAAAAAAAAGAAAAGAAAAACGAAATTTATAGATTAAATCGGATTTGTGTATTCAAAGGCGCATCAACCTATTTTGGGTCATGTAATGCCGAAGACCAATATCGAATACAAGTGAAAATTTAAATGTATTGTTCTGATGTAGTTTACAGACATGCTTATTGACCCTAACATTGGTGCAAAAAAATAATATATTATTATAGTTGTTTTTTTTTTATTGTTTGTTTGTTTGTTTGTTTGTTTATTATTATTATTATTATTATTATTATTATTATTATTATTATTATTATTGGCTCACACGGAGCTTTCACATAGGTCATAAAGGATCTCTCCTTGAAAATAGCCTGTGGTGTTCTCTAGAAGCTGAGTGACAACAAGTCTCCTCAGTTTTCCAGTGCTCTCTCCACCTCTTCTGATAACATTTGCAAATAGATTTGCATTATCGCAACAGCCGCCACCATCGATTTCTTGCTAGCGGCGGCCATTGTTTTCCACTGAAATTTGAGTGGCACTAAAGCCTCGCCAAGGTCCCAGTTCTCTTCGCACTTGTCCAGTGGAGGTCTGGTCAGTACTCTCTCCTCTGTGTTTCCATCATCCTTGACCCTTCTCGGCTATTTGGCATCATTCTTTTGTGGGGGGGGATGATTATATTATTATTATTATTATTATTACTATTATTATTATTATTATTATTATTATTATTGTAGTTGCTGTTGTAGTAGTAGTAGTAGTAGTAGTAGTAGTAGTAGTAGTAGTAGTAGTAGTAGTAAAAATCGTGGTTAGCGGAAAATTACTGTTAAGCAGCTGTTGCGATGATGCGAATTCATTTGCAATGGCTATTGAAAGAAAAAAATAGAAGGAAATTACCACTTATCAAGGTCCGAACGCCACTCGAGGATCAGGGTTAATAAATGTAAGGTGGTAGAGTTGCAATCGTCAATAACGTAGATTTGGTAGAATTTGGATTATTTAAGGGGACTAGTCAGCAAAAACTTGTTTACATTGGACTTACGGCAACCATATTGTAGTCGACCGGAACAGTGTTGTTCCTCAGGCGAGCAATCCTAGGAATGTAAAGAGTGCTTGAAATCTGGGGGGGACTTATTGTCACTCAAATTCTAGGAATCACCGCCGGTTATCAGCACTGTGTGAGAACTCTTCCTGAATAATAATAATAATAATAATAATAATAATAATAATAATAATAATAATAATAATAATAATAATGAATAAATAAATAAAAGCATAGAAAGAACACAAGAAAAATATATGGTAAACGGCTGTTGCGATAACGCAAAGACAAATGCAATGATTATCGTAAGAAGTTGAGAGCACTGAAAACCTGTCAATCAGACTCCAGGGAAAATAACCTGTTGTTATCGGTGAGCAATCACTGATGATGATCTGTGTGAGAATTTCTAGTGAGTGCATACAAAACAGTTATGAAGGATCAAGGAGGATGGAATAACCGAGGAGAAAAGAGCACTAACCAGACTTCCACTGGATAAGTGCGAAGAGGACTGGAATCTTAGAGAGGCTTATTGTTACCTAAATTCCAATGAAGGTTAATGGTCGTTGCCAACGAGAAATTAATGGCAAACGGCTGTTGCGATAACTCAAATTTATTTGCAAATGTTATCGAATAATATGGAGAGTACTAGAAATCTAGAGAAGACTTGTCACCTACACTCCAAGGCCTTCGGGTCAAGATCAAAGTGTAGCATCTGTTCTTCAGATGCTGCAGTGCTGCACTGCTGCAGTGCTGCACTGCTGCAGTGCACTTCCATTTCTTGTTCTCTTTCGGTGGGTGAGCAGTCCTTCACGACTGAGACAATTTTTTTTTATTTTTGTACCTTTTCTCCACGTTAAAAAAACGACCCTGGTGTCTAACTCTGTCCCGTGGGGAGGCATTGTAAATAGGTACTCCAAGGAACAAACACCACAGGTTGTTGACAGAGAAATCGTTGATGATGACCTGCGTGAAAACTCTTAGTGCGTGTAATGATAAATGTATGCAGAGAAATCGAAATTGACAACGGTGTCCATATCTCTTCAGATTTTTATGTTATATTTAAAAACATTAATTTGTCATTTGGACTCTATCGATATCATGAGTTTGGAAATTTTACTCACTAGAGTATTGGAATGCTTGATTAGAAAGTAGACATGTTTTGTTTGCTAAACGGTTTTAAACTTTTGTTTTACTTATTCGTTCTTTTTCTTTTCTTTTTTTTTAAAACATTTCTGTTTGTTTTAGAATAGTGCGCTTGTTTCTTGCTATTTTTTGTCTTTTTTTTTTTTTTACTAATATTTTCTTGGATTAAACGCCGATTACATCTTTTTTTTTTGCCTGTTGGGAAAGTGCGTAAAATGAAATAAAAAGTTAGAATTGATCGAATTAAAAAAAATATTATTATAATTATTATTAAAATTAAAGAGAAAAAACTATAACTGTGGACTGATTTATGTTTATTTTGTTTTTTTAATTTTAATAATAATAATAGCAGTATGTGTGTGTGTGTGTGTGTGTGTGTGTGTGTGTGTGTGTGTGTGTGTGTGTGTGTGTGTGTGTGTGTGTGTGTGTGTGTGTGTGTGCGTGTGTGTTCAGTGCAGTCTCAAAATACAAAGGATACTCCCTGTAGGGACAGCTCGTGTAATTGTGAGGCAAGGGTTGCGCAATCTCCAACCACACCTCTCCTGAATCGGCACTGTTTGAATCCAGTGGCAAGGAGAAGACCAGGACGACTGGAAACAATGCCGAGATAAGCGGAGAACATATACAGCAGTACAGACAGCACCTAGAATTCCCAAATCGTCACCCAATATATGTGTGTGTGTGTGTGTGTGTGTGTGTGTGTGTGTGTATGTGTGTGTGTGTGTGTGCATATGTATATATATATAGAAACACACACACGCATATATATATATATATATATATATATATATATATATATATATATATATATATATATATATATATATATAGGGTGAGCCAAAAGTAGGTGGACAGTAAAAGTATCAGAAAAGGTTAGAATTGGAATCGGAAATTAAAAAACTCGGAATTTTTTAGGGTATATACATAAACCTATTCAAAATGCTGCCCACATACTTTTGGCTCACCCTGTATATATAATTAAATGAGTGCAAATGTATTCAAAGAATATTTTTTCAAAAATGTTTAATGCATATGTAGTGCTTTTATAAATAAAATTATATAAACATCAGAAATAGCCCTGTGCGGATCAATCTACGTTTCGGCGTTAAAATCCCAGTATTCTCCACAATGTTTTCAGTGGTGCTCGTCTTTCTGCTTGGTGTTTCCATTCTCCTTGACATTCCACGACCACTTTGCGTAGTACATGTATCTATTATTATTTACTCACTAGGAGTAGTCACACGAGGCATCAAAAAAGATTTCTATTTGAGAACAACTTGTGATTTTCTCTGGAGTCTGTGTGACAACAAGTCTCCCCAGATCTCCAGTACTCTACACCTCTTTCGATAACCTTTGAAAAAAAAAACTTTGTCTTATCGCAACAGTCGCTTACCATTGATTTCTCGTTGGCAGCGAAAATTAGTCTTCACTGTAATTTGGGTTGCAATAAGCCTTCTCAAGGTCCCAGTCCTCTTTGCACTCAACCAGTGGGAGGTCTGGTTAGTGCTTTCTCTCCTCTGTCTTTCAATCATCCTTGGCCCTCATTTATTTGGTGTGGTGCTAGTTTATGATGACACGCACTATTTTTTTTTTTTTAATAGGGTGGGGAAGCAGTATCTTGCAGTTATACCGTTGATTCCATATATTCTTTTGCTTTTTACATCTGTTGTCGTTTCTGTGTGTCCAATTTGTGCCTGTAATTTGTGTATGTTAGTTATCACATACAAGGGTTTTCCTTTTTCCAATTTCTCCCATTCTCTTTTTTTAAAGTTTTTCGGTATAGGCCTAGCGCTCCTACTTTCTTCATTTTCCAGCTCCCTCTGAACTCTCTGGCCAGTTTCGTGTCTTTGTTCCACTTCTCCGTGTCCTTTTTCCTCACTCTGTGGTCTACTTGAACGGCAAAATCTACAATGTGGCAGGACCTTTCCTTCTTATTAACTATTATGATATACGGTCTTCTTTCTTTGGATGGGTTTATCCGTTTGTATATCCATGTCCCATGGGATCTTGTGATATTCATTTTCCAGTACTGCTACCAATTTGTGTTTGTACCATTTATCTGGGTGAACAAGATGCAATCGTCTGCATAATTGCCAGTGTACTTTTTTTATATTCTTTTGGGGTTAGTTTGCTGATTTCACTTATTATGTGGTTGATTGTTTCGTCTCTTTGTCCGCAGAGTCTGCATTTGCTGTTTTCTTATGTCTAGTCGCTACTTGCTTTGATTTGGTTAGTTTTAATCGCGTTATCTTATGCGGCTTTTATTAAGGATTCAGTTTCCCTGTTTAGGTTTCCTTTTCGTATCTATTTTACATTGTTTTCGTTGGTCTCATCTTTTGTAATCCTTATGAATTGTCCGTGAAATTGTTTCTCTTCTCACTTTTCTTTCCTCTTATTCCTCGTCTCTTTTTCTATTTTTTTGTTTCTTCCGTACCTCTTGCTGCAGTTATTATTGTTTTGGTGTTCATTATGTATTTTTCTAATTATTTTTGTGTTGCTATTGCTTATTATTATTATTATTATTATTATTATTATTATTATTATTATTATTATTTTACTCGCTAGGAGTTCTCACACAAGTGATCTTCAGATATTGCTCACCGACAACAACCGGTGGTGTTCCCTGGACTCTCCCTGAATTCCAGTACTCTCCACCTCTTTCGATAACATTTCCAAATAAATTTACACCATCGCAACAGCCGCTTGAGATTTATTTCTAGCTTGCAATGGTCGTTGGATGTTACTGTAATTTGGGTGACAATAAGCCAGACCTGTTTGCACTCACCTGTGGAGGTCTGGCTAGTACTTTCTCTCCTCGTTCTTTTCATCCTCCTCAACCCTTCTCGACTATTTGGTGTGGTGGCAGTAGATGCTAGCATAACATTTTTTTTCGGGGAGGGAGATGGTAGCTTACAATTATACGCTTTCAGTTTTCTTGATTTCATGTGGTGTTTCCTTATCTTTTTATTTTACTTCTGTTGCAATTTTTATATGGCGTTTGTTGCTCATGTGCATCAGTTTCTGCATTCAAGGGTTTTCCTTAATATTTCAGCATTTTTCTATTTTTTGCTATTCGTTGTATCTTCTCAGCCATCCCCCGATTCCAATTTCTCCTATTTTTTCGAAGCTTTCCTGGGTTATTATTATTATTATTATTATTATTATTATTATTATTATTATTATTATTATACATCGTGAATGATGATGATGATCATGATGATGATGATGATGATGATGATGATGATGATGATGATGATGATGATGATGATGATGATGATGATGATGATGATGATGATGATGATTTTGTTGTTGATAATTTTGTTGTTTATTTTGTTGCCCTTAAATAGGTATCGCGCCTTCGGTTTTCACTATATATTAAAATTTTGTGTGTGTGTGTGTGTGTGTGTGTGTGTGTGTGTGTGTGTGTGTGTGTGTGTGTGTGTGTGTGTGTGTGTGTGTAATGATGACGATAATTAGACGTGCGAGAGATGCAATAAAAAAAAACAATCTTTTTCTGTCTGTTCGGATTGTATACATTTGCAAATCGACAAAAAGTTGCCGATGTGTCTATTTTCGTTAATTTCTTTTTCTTTTTTTTTTTCATTTTTAGCGTTTTAATTTTTTTATTTCCTTCTCTTTTTTTTTTTTTTCTTTTCTCTCTTTTTGTGCTATTATTATTATTGGCATAAGGACGGGGCATTCTTCCAAATATCAAAACAATCGGCTGCTATTTAGATGCTCCAACTGAGAGCTCTTCTAAGGATGCTGGCTGTTCCCTTAAGTACAATTATTTGGATTTCTTTCGCACTTGGTTTTCCGGGAATACTTTGCACATACTTTATAAAAATTCTTCTACATGGGGCCGCTGGTTCCATATCATAATTGGGATGATGATGATGTTTTTTAGATTCCAGCTTCTCTTAAAATCATACATACTTACCTAGCACAGCC
This sequence comes from Euprymna scolopes, assembly GCF_053919585.1. Lineage (NCBI taxonomy): Eukaryota > Metazoa > Mollusca > Cephalopoda > Sepiida > Sepiolidae > Euprymna > Euprymna scolopes. The sequence continues at coordinate 71,900,599 of NC_136507.1, forward strand.
GGAATAGGTTAATATTCATACTAATCGAGGATACGTCCCCGACAATCAATCTGATAAAGTCTTAACTATTTTTGAGTAAGAATGATTCTTGCATCTGTCCGGCTGAGGTATGGTTCTGGTTAGTCCAAGGAGATCCACCCTCCCAGGTCATTGCCTCTCGTCTTTCAGGTAGAGTAAATTCATTGCTTACTGCCTGTACTGCTCCTACTGGGGAATGCCAACGGGGTTATCCAAGCAATTTTTAAAAGGCTAGAGTGCCCCTCCTTTAGTTATGCGGGCTCGACTCTTCTCATCTTCCGACCTTGTGTCACATCTTCCTACTGTGGGAAAGAAGTAAATACCTACATACTTACCTGACATAACTTGAGCAGGTGTTGGTAACAGCCGAAGGTATGTCCTCGACAATCAGTCCGACAGTGGATTTGTTGCTGTCAGGTTGTATGGTCCTGATCTGTCGTAGGAGGTCCACCTTCCAATGCTTTTTCCTCCTCTTTGAGAAGGGGTTAGTCTGTGCTAATCGCCTGGGGCGCCCCTACTGGGGAATGCCGACGAGGTAAATGAAGATGTCGTATACTTTGTCACTTTTTATCTATCCGCTTTCTTCAGGGTCGCTGTCAGTAGGGACGTTCACCTTAACCAAAGCTGCCATTTTTATGAGCTTGTCAGAATGGGATGCTGATTCACCATTGTTGTTGTTGTTGTTTTTGTTTTCAAGAGAGTCACCATTTATCAAGGCTCGAAGGCCACTCAGGGATGCAGGGTTAATGAATGTAAACTGGTAGTGTAATAATCGTTCATGATGTATGTTGGGAAGAATTTGATTATTTAAGAGGACGTTCAACAGGAACTTGTTTACATTAAACTTGAAACTACCATATTGTAATCAGCTGGGAAGCAGTCCTATGGAACAGTGTTCCACATGCGGGCAGTTCTAGGAAAGAAGCTGTTCGTGGAATCTGCGTTTAGATCTAGGCACAGATAAAGAGTGGGAGGGAGTAATTATTAATAATGTTTATAGCTAGCCGAGTCTTTTTGTAAAAGTTTGGCAGAGAGACCATAGATTGGAGCTCAGACGGGCACTTGTCATAAACATAAAGATAGAGCAGAGCCAGGTTCACAACGTCTCTTCTGTAGGAAAGAGACTGCATGGAAGAGAAAAGTAAATCACCTACTAGATTTCGAAGCCGGTTTTGAACTCTATCAAGGCAGACTATCGAAAAATAATTTCAAAAACAACTTATTTATATTATAGTATATACTGTAGACCTTTGTTGTGGTCTTTCGTGCTATCGCCGGATTCTAGGACAAGAATTCATCCAGTGTAGTGGACTATCCAACTAAATGCTCTTACTTGAGGTAGCGTCACTTGGATAAGGTGCGCAATTCCTCGTATGGAACCATTATCGAAAGGATCTTATTTGTGCTTCGAAATTTTGAATATTTGTTCAAAGTCTACTTGTCGGATGAAATATCCTCATGTCAGGTTGTCCTGACAAACTACTTCAGTAAAAGAGTTTTACAGAGAGACTGAAGATACCAGAGGATGGTGTCTAGCAGACATTCAAATTATCTCTCCGGGACCACACCGGATGTGTGTGTGTGTGCGCGCGCGGTTGCATGTGTTTGTGTGCAGTTCATAGATAAGTGTGCGCGTTTAGTCTGTATTATTTACGGCATATCACCCTGTTGAGGTTATCTATTATTGGCTCACAAGGAACTTTCACACAGGTCATCAAAGATCTCTCCTTGAAGACAGCCTGTGGTGTTCCTTGGAAGCTGAGTGACAGTAGTAGTAGTAGTAGTAGTAGTAGTAGTATTTATTGCATTTTCACCCCAAACAAGGCACAGTGACACTTTAATATAGGGGCTACTATCTAGGACATAATTTGCAGGGATACTATATAGGGAGTTGAACAACAAGATGTCCGTTCACATTACACTTGAATTTCTGCATGTTAGCACAGTCGGGGAAGCAGGAAACCGGAAAATAATTCCAAAATCTGGCAGTCCTAGGGGAAATAAAAAAAAAAACTATTAGAGTAAGAAGCTTTCTGGTATCTGGGGATCTCTATTGTGTAGGGGTGGGATTTTGCTGTTGTCGGGTTTATCGGGAGTATTTACGTCTAAGGGGAAGTACAAGGGCTTGTAGTTTGTCGGAGCACCTACCATTAAAATACTTGTAAAACAGACAGAAGGGTGTAATGTTTCGAAGTTGAAGGCTAGCTGACAGTTTAGGACCTAATACTGAAATGCATGATCGATTTTAAATTACTTATTGGTTCGCTAGGCTTGGCTATTCAACCCCGTTTGATATTAGCATATAAGCTTAAAATAAAATAAATTGGAATCAATAAAGACTGGTGTAGCTTGATTTGATAAGATTAAGATAGGTATGAATAGATTACGATACAAAGAAAATAATTTTTAAAAAGGGTTGGTTTGACTAAGATAATATTTGAATATAAAATACGACAAACAAAAATCACCTACGACAAAAAGTGCCACATCCGGTTGAAACGAACGCACCAGATCATCAGTTGTTTTTTAATTAAAATACTTTTAAAAACAAAAACAAAGACGAGTCTTCTTTAAGATACGTCCATTCTTTCAACCCATTTAGCAAAAAAGCCTGCTACTTTAAACTTCAACGTTGACAACAGAAATTCTATTTAAAACAGACGAAATGCTATTTCCACTTGAGCGTGACAGACCAACGGAAACGTTATTGCCAACATAATTATGACAAAACGACTCACAAACAAACCTCTTCATGGAGATGCGTCGACATGTCTGAAACGAGATGCGTCTTTTTTAAACTGCGTGTTTAGTGAGTAAAAAAATGCTATTTCAAACTTAAGCGTTACAAAAATGTAATTTAGCACTTGAGCGTGACCGACAAACAAAAATACTATTTCAAACTTAATCCTGAAACATCGACCAAAATGTTTTCCAAACTTAAGCGAGACCGAGGAAAGGACTATTTCAAACTTAAGTATGACAAACCAACTAAAATGCTATTCGAAACTAAATTGTGACAGAAAATTCTAGTTCAAACTTAAGTGTGATAGACCCAGGAAACAAAAAAAAAACTAAGTCTGAGAGACCAACGAAAATACATATTTCAAGCTTTAAGCCTAATCCATCCATTCAGCGCGGCTGCAGCCGAGATTGAACTCACTGCGCGAGTTTGTAGTGCAAAATTCAAATCTTGTCAGTAGCTGAAGATGCTTCTCCAGGGCGATCAAGGATACTTTTATCGTGACGCAATCAATAGATGGCCCATCTATTAGATGGGGTGCCTACCACGGCTTAAGAGAGGCCCATCTACCCTCGAGAGAAGGATAGACCAGTTTCTCAACTTGGTATTTTACCTCGCGGCACATACAGCGTCTCGCCTTCCCAAATGGTTACCCATCTGGTACTGGCCAGGCTCAACGTTGCTTAACTTCGGTGATCTGTGTTGAGAACCGGTGTGTGAATGTAATTAAGCCTAATAGACAAATCAAAATGCGATTCCAAACGTAACCGTGAAACAAAAACAATATTACGTACTTAACTGCCATGTCGAGAATAGTAATATATCCAAAAATTACGAAAATTGATCGAGTAGCAACTGCTATTGTGTTTTTAGCAAAAAAAAAAAAAAAAAAAAAATGTCCATCGCAATAGACAACAAATATTGCACGCTATGAACATTGGACAAATAATCTAAAATATTCCTTCTCGAGTTATGTCCCCTGTGTGCGTACTCTGCATTGACTACTTTATAATGTCTAAGAAAAATGCAATTTTACCCAATTTTCCGTAAAGAATTACTTTGGACTATAAATAACTTTCTACTAGATATATTTTCGTAATTTTGGGATATACTACTATTTTCAACATGGTAATTAATTACAAAATATTGTTTTTGCCCAAAACGACATATTAAAAAAAATGAGATCCCTCAAATCTATCTTAACAAGCACCCTTAATAGTAACAGATAGAAAAAGTGTACTTCCAAGTAAAGTGCTCCTTACGGACAAAACCTCTTATAGAAATGCGAGGACACAACAACAACGATAATAATAACATTCGCTCACACCTCAACACTTCTCAGTCGCTGTGAAAAATGTCGGCATAAAGTGTAGTCGGGGAGGGGGAGGGATATCTCACTCTTGGCAAAGGCCAGGACCGGCGGGGGGGGGGGGGAAGCAGCAGATCATCTTTAGGATGATATTAGAAGGGGTTTGTTTTCTACGTCTGCATCCCAGTGAGGGCGCGGACCGACCTGCTGCGAGGGGAATATTTTGCTTGTGTAAATAAACCTATGGCGAAAAAGTTTGGCCACTAATCAAAGATTAGTCCTTAAGAAAAAAAGAGGGTTAGTTTCAACCTAATTAAAGTAATTACATTTCTGATTTTTTTTAGACGATAAATAATATGTGTGTGTGTGTGTGTGTGTGTGTGTGTGTGTGTGTGTGTGTGTGTGTGTGTGTGTGTGTGTGATTAGGGTTATGACAAGAGAATATTCTTTTCCTTATTTTGACTCTTGAATATATATCAGTTAATATTTTATACACTTTTATATAGAGTGATGTGCAGTGTGCACTAATGTGGTCTTCGATTGATTAACTGTGTCTAACTGTGTCAAATATATACTCGGGAGTTAAAACAATGATAAGAATATTCTCTTGTCACAGCCCTACTAATGATATATAATGAGTAGTAAGATTTCACATTTAGAAACAAACTCCAAGATTCATAAAATCCATACTAGAATTGCCCGCAAAGGTTCATGGTTTACTTGATAAAGTACTTGGTAAAATTAAGTTGTAAAGTTACACTCTTCGGAAGGTTAAAGGTTCAATCTTCAGTGCGATACTAAAATACAATTGCGAATTAATTACTTATGAACCCAGTCGTGGTTGACGGAACGAGAGCATGCTAACACCGTTCGAAATTCTGTGCAGATTCCCGAGTTCAACAAAAAGATTCTTGAGTTCGATAAGATACATCTGAAGAAAGTCGGAGGTTACATCAACCGAAACGTTGTGAAAATGGATATCAAGATGAGAACAGTAGTCCGAAGAATCCAAATGATACCGATTAAAGAACTTATACATTTTTTACGAAGGTGTCACCACTAATAAAGACCTGAAGGCCACTCGAGGATAGAGGTTAAGGCGTGTAAGGTGGCCAGTGAGACAACAGCGCAATAGTCGATAGTGGTGGAAATTGAGTAGAGTTGGATTATTTAAGAGAACGGCTCAATAAGAACTTGTTTATATTGGACCTGAAAACGACCATATTGCAGTCAGCTGGAAAGCAAAGAAGCAAGCATTCTAGGAAAGAATCTTTGTTCATGGAATTTGCATTTAGATTTAAGCACAGATAGAGAGTGGGGGGAAATTGTTAACAGTAGTTGTAGATGGATGAGTGTTTGTTGTGAATGTTTTGGATGAGAGAGGTCATAGATTGAAGCTCAGTCGAGCACTTGCCATGAAAATTACGATAAAGCAGAGATGAACTCGCAAGGTCTCCTCTGTGACAAAGAAAGGGCAAGAAGAAGAAAAGGACATCACTGAATTTCGAAGTCGGTGTATATCTATATATCTATAAAAATGAGAATGTGTGTGTGAGGACACTTCTCAACCTATATACTCCACGAATTTTTAATACAAACTTAAAATTTGATATATATGGTATTCAGACATGTGGAAAACATTTTAATCGGTTTTCATCCGAAAAAAAGGGCTGCTAAGGAGCCAAATTTGATAAATTGGTACTTGGGGGGGTATCGAATTTTTATCTGTTTGTCACCTATTTCGCGAAACCGCATGGCAGATTCCTTATATCAAGAATAAGTAGGTTTGTAAACACTTTTTAAAGACGTGTCAAGCTTGCTTAATGATTATCGTACTTGGCTCAGTGTCTTTAGGTTTTAGTTTCGATCTCAGCTCGAGTATTTTTTTTTTTTTTTTTTTTACTTACAAGAAGTGAACTGTTTAGAAAAAAAACAATACTCACATGCATATATCTCAGTTTCTGTATAAATTAAATATAATAATTATGCGTATTGTTATTATGAATCTTGGAAAAAAAGCTACTAGGCGGAAGGATGGATAATGTGGTTTATATTTTGTTTAATTTAAGTTTATGCAAAAGGAAATAAAGAGATGAAAGCTCTTTTGGGAAATTTTCGCAGTAGATATTAGTAGTAGATATTAGACATCAATTAATAAATATTCCACGAATTTTAGTCATTTTGGCGTATTTAAAAAGTTTTACGGTGTATATTTAAGGGCACAGTATCTCATTTGAAAATCACAAATATTTCACTTTTGTATAAAATTCGATTCATAGTTATTAAGATATCAAGTAAGTAAGATTCCCGGAACTTGAATTTCTTTTTAAGACTGTTTAAGATTAAGCGTTAAATTTTAGATATTTTCTGGATTAAAGATCATGGAATGGATTTGGATCAAACTTTGAATAAGGATTCTAGACATAAGGTTTAGTCGCATTATATCTTGATTTTAATTTTCGTAGACAACATAACATTGGTGCAAAACTTTATGCTCGGAAATTGATTTTCCCAGTCCAAGGACAGGTATTATTCTAATATATATGTGTGCGTGTGCGTGTGCGTGTGCGTGTGCGCGCGCGTGCGTGCGCGCGCGCGCGTGCGTGCATGCGTGCGTGCGTGCGTGCGTGCGTGCGTGCGTGCGTGTGTGTGTGTGTGTGTGTGTGAAGGTAAATCCAACACAAACTTAGTCCAATCTCATTATCATACATTTATTCGATCCAGTACGGACCTCGTCAGACGAGACGAAATTAGTCAGTCTAAGTCAGCTACGTACCTGATTAGTTCGTCTTATTTGACGAGACCAACAATTATTCGAAATAAATTTATAATGAGATTGGACTAAGTTTGTGTTGGATTTTTACCCTTGTGTATGCTCTGCTCATCATTAAGCTCTGACACTTGAAATTTCCTACAGTAACTATCTGATCTTTTTGCGAACATACACACACACACAAAACACACACACATTCTCTCTCTCTCTCTCTCTCTCTCTCTCTCTCTATATATATATATATATATATATATATATATATATATATATATATATATGGCGATTAAGCTACACTATCTGTTCTTCAGGCTGCACTTCCATTTCTCGTTCTCTTTCAGTGGAGGAGAAATCCTTCACGATTGAGACCATTTTTATTTTTGTACCTTTTCTCCACGTTAAAAAACGACCCTGGTGTCTAACTCTGTCCCGTGGGGAGGCATAGTAAATAGGTACACTGAATATTCGGCGTTTCATCCACTATAGGATTCGTCAGGCGTATATTAATTTTATGTGAGTAAATGAAGTAGTTATATATATATATATATATATATATATATATATATATATATATATATATATATATATATATCCTTCTAAGTAAAATTGTCTCTCTGTGTCTGTGTGTTTACATATCTCTACCAAACTACTCTGTCAATTTTCAGTCTACAGACTCGAGATTTAACATAAGGGGTATTGAGATTTGGGAAAATCTTTTTAATTGGTTGTAGGCCTGAAATTTGGCTGTCAAAAAGTCAAAGTTCAACGATTTGACCTTTATAAATTTTTGGTCTACACACTTGCTTTTTTTTTCTTGGAATTTTACAGTCTCTAGCAAACTATTCAGCAAATTTTGAGTCTAAACATTTTAAATTTTACATAAACGGTTTGCAGACGTGCAGCTAGCTTTTTAATCAGTTTTTAGGCGAAACTTTGATTCTACCAAACTTCTCCGCCAATTTTGGGCCTAAACACTTGAAATTTTAGATGTAGGTTACCTGGACATGAGTCAAACTTTATAATTAATATATATATATATGTGTGTGTGTGTGTGTGTGTGTGTGTGTGTGTGTGTGTGTGTGTGTGTGTGTGTGTGTGTGTGTGTGTGTATGTATATCGTATATATATATATATATATATATATATATATATATATATATATATATATATATATACAGGATGACCCAAAAAAAAAGCTAAATGGAGACCATCTAGAACATATGCTGTAGAGCGGAGAAAAAAAGGCCAGAGACCCTTGTGTTTTGATGTGACGTTTTGAATATAATAAACTAGTTATGACCATTCGGACAAAACACTAAGAAACGGGGCCTAATTAGAGTTGGGGCCGTTTTGGGGGGGTCACCCTTTATATATATATATATATATATATATATATATATATATATATATATATATATATATATACATAAATATATATAGACGATATACACACATACATACATATATATGCACGATATATACACACACACATACATACAAACATATATACGATACACACACATGCATATATATATATACGATATACATACACACATATATATAGGATATACACACATACATATATATATGATACACACGCACATACATATATATATGCGATATAGACACACGTACATACACACATAGTAAAAAATAATTATATATATATATATATATATATATATATATATATATACACATATATATAATTATTAGAGTAAAAAATAATTATATATATAGGGTTGGCCAAAATAAGGGTCCTATATATGTATATATATGATTATATTTAAAGATAGGACCCTTATTTTGGCCCACCCTTATTGCGATCTATGTTTCAAATTTCGGGTTTGATGCTTTTTCCATTCGTCTAGCTAAACTGATTATTCGTGAAATGACGAAACAGCTGTCTCTGAATGACTGTGTGAGCATGTGTGTGTATCTGTAATCAGTGCCCCCCCCCACACACACACACATTGCTCTGTTCTTCATGCTGGATTCCAACGGCAAATCAGTAATCATGTCGATACGCTTATAAATTAAAAGAAAGAAAGAAAGAAAATGAAAAAAAGTTATTCTAGAAAGGGACAGGGCCCAAAACATATCGCCTCCTGGCCCCACGGGACGAATCTTCAGTCTCGAAAACTTGTTCATTTTTTTTTTTTTTTTTCGTATTTTTTAAATATATATACATACATAAAAAAAAAAAAAGAACACGACTAGTAATCGATTAAAGAAAACATTTTGTTTTTCATCCAATGGCGACATCTGAAGATGGATGTTAAAAGTGGGTCTACCTCACCTGTGTATAGTAATCTGCCTCCCTCTGCAGTTAGACATGCCATCTGTTTATAGTGGCGAATTCTGCTCCCTTAAATAAGGGAACCTGGGTCATAAAACGGTAGGGGTTCTACAGGCGAGCGGCAATAAACCAATCACCCCCTCCCGAAAGAAGAGGTAATCCCTAGGAGGTTAGCTTCTTCAGACCGAGCAGAACCATATTCTACTTTCATTTTTTTTTTTTTTTTTTAGCTCGAAGGTAAGTATATTTATGTTTTTTTGTTTGTTTGTTTTTTTGTTTTTTGCCGCCTTCCGTACAGCCGAACAAATGCCTCGTGACTGAATGGTTTATATAAGTTTTTTTAGTTTGTTTTTTTTATTCTTTTATTTATTTTTTTTTTTTTTTAATATATATTATCCTATAGTTTTTTCTAAACTAGTAAGGATTTAGTCAAGAGAAATAGGAAGTTTTTTGGTTTGTTTGTTTGGGTCTTTTTTTTTTTCATTTCATTTCTATTTTGTTTGTTGTCTACTTCAATTTCTATTAATATCAATTTTCCTTCGTTTCTATGTTTTTAACTTTTTTTTGTCTGCCAATATCTCTGTCTATCTACCTATAAGGTTGGTGCAAAAATAATGTCGTTTTTGGCATGAAGTTGAACGTCAAAAACGACATTATTTTTGCACCAACATAATATTTACATTGATCTAGATTTGTCCAGGTCGATTTATTTTTATCGATCTATATGTTCTCACGCGCAAAAACTGTTTCGCTCATATATATGTGTGTGTGTGTGTGTGTGTGTGTGTGTGTGTGCACATGTATGTATATATATATATATATATATATATATATATATATATATATGTATACATATATATATGTACAGACACACATTGTCATCCTTGTTCATATATATATATATATATATATATATATATATATATATATATATATATATATATATATATACGTAAGTGTACACATACATATATGTATTATGTATGAACAGACACACACACGCATCTCTCTCTATCTCTCTCTCTCTCTCTCTCTATATATATATATATATATATATATATATATATATATATGATGAGAATATATATATATATATATATGTATATATATATATGATGAGAATATATATATATATGTATATATATATATATGATGAGAATATATATATATATATATATATATATATATATATATATATATATATATATATATATATATATATATATAAGGGTCATCCAGTTCAAAAGGGGAGTGGTACTGCACCGCGGCGCACCACATAGGACAATTTTGTTTTACTTTTATTGTTTTTTTGTTTGTTTTTTTTCTAGGATGATATTATTTTGTTTTATCTTTTTCCGAACTGCGATGTTTAATTGGAGACCTAACGAAACATAAAAATGTTGAAACATTGATCATTCCAGGTGGACTCCTTACAATGTTTATATAATTTTAATATATATATATATATATATATATATATATATATATATATATATATATATATATATATATATATAAAGTTGTGTGTGTGTGTTTGTGTGGTATCGAATATGCTCCTATATGGTTGACTATTTTAAAAAACTGATTACATATAATGATAGAAGATGTATCGAGACACAGGAATGGGTATGTTTGATCTGGCAGAACGGTGGTTCATTAAAATTGTGGGTTCTGCGTTCACGCCTGGTCCACAAAGTATGGAAATAAAAAAATAAAAAATTAAAAAAAAAACGTTTACAAGTGTTTTTGATATAGATGTACATAATAATACTTTGATAAGTATGTTTTAACTTAAATAGGGATGGTATAATAAAATCGTGGGGTCTGCGTTCGCGCCTGGCCTCCATAGAATAAAATAGGTACAAACTTTAATAAAGACTTTTCATATCTATCTGCGTAAGTATACTTTGATAATTATGTTTCAGTTTGAAGAAATCTGGTATAATAAAATTATGGGGTGTTCGTTCGCGTCTGACCTCCATAGAATGGAAATATGTCACAAAGTTTAACAAGGGTTTTTAATATAGATCCACAGAATATTGTGATAAATGTTTCAGTGTGAACAGGTATGGCATAATAAATTATGAGGTCTATCTATTTTATTTTTACTAGGCACCGCCAAAAATGGCCGCAAAATCAAGTTGTTGTTGTTTTTTAAAACTAAATTACATTTATTAAAATCCATTATTTCTGAGTAACTTTTTTTTTTCCAGAAAGATAAAACCCTGAATTTTATCATATAGAAAACAGAATAATGTAAAACTTTTTCTACTATTTTTAATTCAATTTTAAATGTTAAATTTTCCCAAAAAGTTAACAATTGACATTTTTTGTCTTGCACAAAAAACGTATTTAAATATTTAAAAAAAAGGGTTTTTGAAATAATTAATTTATTTATTTATTGTCTAACTAAGATTTAGGATGATTTTCTAAGAGAATATGCAAAAATATTATAATATAAGTACCGGAATTTCAAATAATTCCACTTATTCATATAGGTAACCAGATATTTCGCATCTACGTAGAGTTCAGATCGACTCTGTTTACGTTTTCGTTTTGATAATAAGAAAACTATGGAAGACCAAACAGGCCAAAAAAACTTATTTTTCAGTGACGAAAATTTCAATGTATTATTAAGCTGAGGCTGGCCAGTACCAGATGGGTGACCATTTGTATGAGTTGGGTTTTTAATGTGTATGTGTGTGGGGGCTAGGCTCCCCAAAATGGGGGGGGGGCAATTTAAAGCAGAATAAAAAAAATTTATTTCAGCGCGTTTGGTCCACCGTAGTCGAAAGGCGGCAAACGTTTTCAAACGGGATCGAAAAAAATGATGCTATTTTTAACACAAAGGGCACAATATTTATCGAATGTTTTTTTTTTGTATCGATTATTCAAAGCATGCCCTGTTTAATAATGGTCATGCATTATTCGGCTCGCTAAAAAAAAATTGTTAATTTATTTATTAAAAATTTTAAAATGGCTTTTTTCGTATAAATATTAAAAAAATTTTTTTTTTGTTTTGCTTAACTTAAATTAATTATTTTACTTAACATATTCACCGAATTTCACACTTCAAAACTCAAAAGCGGGATAATTAAACACAATCGAAGTTCTGATATTCAGACGTCAAAATAAGGTATGCAAACAATTTTTTTTTTTTTTTTTTTTTAATCTATAATTCTGTCCGTTACAACAACACAATATGTTTTGTTCAGCTTCAGATGATTATTTTAAGCATATTTGTTCCCACTTCAAAACAAGGGGGGGTTTTGTAAGCAAAAAAAAATATATATATAAATATCGTTTATGAAAAATAAGTACACTGTTATAAAGTTTATTCTTCTCCTAACAATCGCTGAAAATTTCGTATTGATCGGATAATTACCTGATTTTTGGTAGATTTTTAAAAAGACGGTCCGTCAAAAAGTACTGACCTGCCCCCCCAGTTTTGGCGGTGCCTAATTTTTACTTTCATCATATTTTGCTTTGGTTTTGATGCCCCCAAATTCGAAGCTATCTCTTTACAACCCCTCCTTTTCATAACCTATCATACTTGCATAAATCAGAGTCCATTTTCTGTACGCTGCTGTTGAACCCAGTCAACGATGGCTACTTTTGCTAGTATACATATATAGAAGTTTGTTTGTTTTTGTTTTGTTTAGTTTTTTTTTTTTGTATTGATATTCATATCAAACCCCTTTTTTCTATTTATTTAAAAAGAAAATACAACTTTGTAATATTCGTGTCGTGGAATTGCATTCATCGGCAAAAGATCTAGTTAATTCATATATTCTTTTAAACGTCCATTTCAATTAATCATATTAGTTTGTTTGTTTTTTTTTTCGGTTTTCTCATGGGATGATCATCTCTAGTTAACTCTTACGTGTAATTATATTCATGCAGATATTCTACAGGATTTATACTTGCGTAATATTTACGTAAAAAGGTTATAGTAATCCCTAACCTCTTTTATTTGTATGCGTACATATATATTTGTTTTGAAAAATTTTGCCTATCAAACTCCTCTGTCAGTTTTTGGTACACAGACATGAAAGTTAATATAGAGGGTATTTGAACTCATGCAAAGCTTTATATTTGGATTTTAGCCGGGGAAAATGGGTGCAAAAGTGTGAAAATTAAAATAATTTGCCAAGATGAAGGTCAAACGACAGTATTACGAATATGCATGCGTAACGTAATAACTATTGGTTCATATTTTAATTTTTAGCCGTGCAGCAAACATGTCTTTATAGGTCAGGCATTAACGTCAAAGGAAAAAGATGAAATACCCGATATTGATATACAAATATCGGTTGTTTCCCAATGAACGAAACAGATCTGTGAATATGTAAAAAAAAAAAAAAAAATTGCTTTGGAAAAACAAAATGATTGATACGATTTATAAAATCTTGGACTTTGAAATCTAGTTACTAATTATATTGTTTCATTTTGTTTGTTAGACATATGTTTGTTGACATCTTTTATATTTGAACATGGATTTTATGTTATGAATAAAACGGGCTTGATTCATCGTTAGGAACAATTATTTGATTAAATATATGTATTTATGAGGATAATGGATGACAAAATAGTTCTCCGGAATCCACAAGTAAAATAAGGTTGGAAACCCTTAGTCTAGGCATGAATAATTGACTATTATGGATAATTGTCCTCTACATACCAAACCGGTAATACCTAGTACAGTATTAGCCCTGCATGATATGTCACCTTCCCCCAAAGGAGGAAGTTGACAGAGAAAATGAAATTCACTGGCAGTCTCCGGTCGCATGCATATCATGATCATGGGAAGATGCGCCTAGGATTCCCAATTACTCACTCGTCTGATACTGACCAGGCTTCACTTTGCTTCATTTTGGTGATCTAACGAGAACCGGTGCTTCAACACCTGTTTTCGTTATATCAAAAAGTTTCATCAGGCGACTTGAATAAATGTCTCGATCAAAATACAGTCTGTCAAAAAATTAATAATCCATTTTTAAATATTAATTAGCATCAAAATAGGTGGTTAATTTTGGGACATTCTCTATGTACTGGAGTACAGCATTCAATTCAATTCAACCCAATGCAATTCAATGTCTTACACCACTACATACAGGGTGTCCCAAAATTAATCACCTATTTTGATGCTAATTTATATTTCAAAATGGATTATTAATTTTGGAACAGTCCGTATTTTGACTGAGATCTTTATTTAAGTCGCTTGATGAGACTTTTTGTTTTAGGTAGAAACTGGCTGATAAATCCATCATGGCGATAATTCCAAATGCTTCCCGTATGGTTACAACTGAAGTTTCTAAGCAGAGAAATTATGGGTGCACATACAGACGCACATACGAACGCTGTAATCTTGTTACATAGATACACATTTTATAGCGTTTGTCTTTTATCTCAATAAATTGTTCACTGTTAATTGCATGCACTGAATGGCCGAGTTGCCCTCCAAAGGATCACGTTTAAACGTCCACGCAGAGTTTGCTCTTTAAGTTTGTATACTTGATACTTTTGTACCAAACTTAGAAATATTTTGAATGCTGTATATTCATACACGTCGATATTGAAGTGGCGCCAAAGCATTTATCGCTCTAGGTCAAATTAGTAGGGTATTCCACCCACCCGACAACCAACTTTTCTTGTTTAATAAGTTTTGATAAAGTAATTACACAAGATTAAACCAAATTATCCGGATGACTGCCATATTAGTTTTTGGCGCATGCACAGTTCACGGAAGCCTTAATACCCCCTGGTAGTTTCCCCTCAAAGAGGGAAGGGGGCAGGTTTATTGCCTATTGCCTGAGGAGATCTTGAGAAAAACCCTGAGGGAACGCTGAGGCTATTTTTACAACTGGTCACGGCTTCCGATGAAGCGCTAAACCCCCCCCACACACACACACACATAAATATTTTTAAATGCAATTATCCATAGGCACGTGTTCATTATTACACGACTTATCAACGGGCTTACAAATATACGTGTCGTACCCCATCTGGGGACATCATTTTGGGTGATGCAAAATTAGCATTTAGGTAGCGTTCTTTCCGATAAAAAGTATTGCAAACAAGATAACCAAATAAATTACACACACACACACACACACACACACACACACACACACACATATATATATATATATATATATATATATATATATATATATATATATATATATATGAGAGAGAGAGAAGGAACTTTGTGTGTGAGTTCGTTCCCTATGAACTCGAAAACGGCCGGACCGAATTTTATGAAATTTCCCACGAAATTACTTTATGCTCCTGGCAGTGTTCTTAGATAGGTCTTGTATTGGAGTGTCTTCGATAAGTATCGATAATCGAAATAATCCGACGAAAGAAGGAACAATAGAGAATTGCCTTTTAATGCGTTTTATATAAATTATGCGTTTGTGTTTTGTTTTTAGTTTTGGGCAGTGAGTTCTAAATTGTTTAATATTCTGTATCGTTCTGTCTGTTCTAAGCTCATATTGAAATTAATTAATTGTGTAATACAAATATTTCATTTCAGAAATGTCATAAAACTACACATTTTAGTCCGTTAAAAGCGGGAAAAAGTTATAGTCTGTTGATTTAGAATAAGCACTTTATGGAAAAATGGTGGTCGAATATAATTAAATTCAGGCTCATTTTTACATTAAATACCAATTCCTATTTATTCTTATAAATCACTTACGAATGCCATGATACTTAGTTTGTTGTGCCTAATCATAACAAAAGTCCATACAAAATTCTATCCAGATCGGACTAGTAGTTTCCGGAAATAACTTTGAGTAAATGTGACTAACCCCTATTAATTGCTATTAATCCTTAACTGTCCGTCGAACTGATACCATAATATTTAATTTGCTGCATCTTATAGCAAAGGTACATATAAAATTCCAGCCAGATATGCCCAATATTTTCTGAGAACAAAACTGAAACGGACAGATAAGCAAAAAAATAGAAATTACCTAACACTGTGTGTGTGTGTGTGTGTGTGTGTGTGTGTGTGTGTGTGTGTGTGTGTGTGTGTCTTTTTGATTACGCGGCAGATTTGATCAAAACGAAGAAACTGCACTTTATTTCTTTAGTTTCGTGGACGCATGCGTATAATCTTGCTGCGTCTGCCTTTGCGCGCCTTTCTGCAAACGTAGCTCCTTTTTTTCCACTAAACAAACTTGAACAACGACAAACGTTTCTTTAATTCTATCTTTATTTCTGACGAATCAAAGACCTTTATTTTTATTCTTATTTTTTATTTTATTAGTTGTTGTTGTTGTTGTTGTTGTTGTTGTTGTTGTTGTTGTTGTTTCAATCTCTCCTCTTTTACAACATCCTTTTCTTGTCTTAATTTTTTTTAATGCGTTGCGCTTTGGAAACAATAAATTCATTTGAGATGGAAACAAAATGGCGATGGGAGTAAAAAGAAATGAGGCTTTTAAGTCAACAGTTGTCCAGATTTTCTTATTATTTTATTTATTTACTAGCAACGATACCCGCGCTTTGCGCATGGCTTTGCTGTACGCTTGGGTACTTGCTTCGTGGGCACCCTTGCAGCAAGTGAATGTTGTAAGAACAACTATTTCTTAAGGTGTTAAAAAAAAATTTTAACTACTTCCTAAAGTGACTGAAATGCAACTATGAACTTTAAAGAAAATTAGATTATATCAAAGTTGACACTTATATTGTTACGCATAAAAATTGAAACAATTACAAAGAATCACAATGGTTAACATTTGTTAAATTGGTTAGTGGGATGGGGGTGGAGGAGGGTGATCTGATTCAAATTCACAAAGCAGTTGCCCGGCGCACTGTTGGTGGGGGCCGCCTGGATGGTGTGTACCATCCCTAGGTGGTGGAGTTTATGAAGAGCTGCACTAAATATGACCTTGACCTTGAAAAATGACCTTGAAAAATGGTGTGCATCATCCCTAGGTCGGAGACCATCGTCATGTCAGGTTTGATCATAATCGGTCCAGTGGTGTGAGCTGTAGGAGTGTATATGTTCATAGGCTATGACCTTGACCTTTGAAAAATGTAGGGATGCTGCACACCATCTTCATCCTAGGTTGTACACACACACACACACACGAACGCTACTACTATATACATAGAGATTTATTAAGTTTATGCGAATGGTTATTCGTTTGCTTAACTACGGAAAAGGTTTAGTTTTAGTTTTTACTAACAGTTCAACCCGCTTTGCTCGGGCCTTATGTACTGTTCATAATTTTATGTGCATATGTACATATATATATATATATATATATATATATATATATATATATATATATATATATATATATATATAAGTTTGACTCATGTCCCGGTAAACTGCATCTAAAATTTCAAGTCTTTGGACTCAAAATTGGCGGAGGAGTTTGGTATAGTCTACAATATCCTGTATATCAAATTTCGAGTCTGTAGACTAAAAATTGACAGTGTCTGTGTATCTGTCTGTATATGCGTCTGTCCGCGTGTATACATTTCCCTACGCAATAACTCTGTCAATTTTTAATCTACAGACTCGAAATTTGATATACAGGGTACTGAGATTTGGGAAAATTTTTCGGCTAGAAATTTGGCTGTTAAGGGGTCAAATTTAACGATTTGACCTTTGAGAGCTCTACCAAACTCCTCCCACAATTTTGGGTCTAAACACTTGAAATTTTAGATATAGGTTCCTTGGACATTGACCTAACTTAATACTTCGATTTGAGCCCAAAACAATAAATGTTAAGGGGGTCATAATAGGGGTCAAAGTTTTAAAAGATTTGACCTGTGCGGTCTCTGCCAAATTACTCAGACAATTTCTGGTCTAAACATTTGAAATTTTACATAAAGGGTATTCAGAGATAGGGTAATCTTTTTAATCGGTTTGGGTCGAAATTTTTTAGTTACCAATATATAAATGTATGTATGTATGTTTGCATGTCTGCCCAACACTTTCGACAGAGGCGACGGATTTTCTCAAGATCAGTATCGTATTGAAGTTCGACCTTTCATACGACAAATATCGAAAAATTGGCTAAAATCATTAAGATCTTCACCTTCAACTAGGCACTTTTCTACAGAGGGGATCGCTTTTTTCGCCGATATTTTTTAAAGTCATCCACTCCTTTCGATTGTCTAGCCTTAATATTAAAAAATGTCACTCCCGGTTTGTCGGTGGCCGTAACAGCATAGACGTCAGGTTTTTTCCCGTTCTTCTCCTCCTTTGCGGTGCGGTATATATATATATATATATATATATATATATATATATATATATATATATATATATATATACTAGCATTTCAGCCCGGCGTTGCCCAGGTGTTTGGATATTATGTTAAGTCAAAAAATATGGTAGTAGAAAGGCAGGCTCGAACCCGTACCCTGAAGGAGGAAAAGAACGGAGGAAAACCCCTGACGTCTTTGCTGTTACGACCACCGCCAAACCGGAAGTAACTTATGTTTCAATAAGGGTTAGACAATCGAAGGAGTGGATGATTTTAAAAAATATTGGCGAAAAAAGTGACCCCTCCCCCCCCCCTGTAGAAAAATGCTCAGTTGAAGGTGAAGATATTAACGTTTTTAGCCAATTTTTCGATATTTGTCGTCTGAAAGGTCGAACTTCAAAACGAAAACGATACTGATCTTGGTAAAATCCGTCGCCTCTGTTCAAAGTGTTAGGCAGACATGCAAAACATACATACATACATGCACGTTCGAGATCACATTAGAGGCGTGAATAACGTTCGAGATGACCTGGATGACGTCACGACCGTAAAGTGAGGAAATAAATGTCGTTGTTACAATGAGCAAAAGCGAGTCGAAGTTTTTTCTATTCTCTGTCTCTTTTGCGACTGAAAACTGCAACGTGTTAGTTCATGGTGAAACAAGGATCTGGGTTCGAATTTGGCACAACCAGATTATTAATCCGTGTCGTTAACCACTTAACCACCGTCACCTGAAGTTGCTGGAAAAAAAAAGTTGGACCTGACTCCTAATGTAAATCTCTTACCAATATAAGAAAACGCCCAATGATGGACTATATTTTGAATAGGTGCCGCTCAGGGAACTCTTTTTTTTTTTCTTCTTTTTTTTTTAATGTTTCTGAATTTTTGAGATGATGATTAGTTATTCATATTATTTGGATTCATTAGACTACTGTTCTCATCTTGAGTGTGATTTTCACAACGTTTCGGTCGATGTAACATCCAACAATGTATCTTGACTCAAGAATGTTTCTGTCGAACTCAGGAATTTGGAAGGAATTTCGTACGGAACTTTTTATTTGCTTTACAGAGGTAGCATGGTCTTGTTCCGTCAGCCATGACTGGATAGAAGTCCTAAATAATTCACAATTGTATTGGTTGACGGAACAATAGCATGCTACCCCTGTGAAGTAAATAAAGGGTTCCGTTTGAAATTTCGTCCAAATTCCCGAGTTTGGCAGAAACATCCCTGAGTTCAACAAGATACACATGAAGAAGGTCGGAGGTTACATCGACAGAAACGTTGTGAAAATGACACTGAAGATAAGAACAGTAGTCCAATGAACCCAAATAATACGAACTCTTTTTTTCATCTTGACAAATTATAAATTCGACTTCACAATCTAGTGGGGAGGGTAAGGTAATTTTTCCTTTTTTTTCTATATTCCCTCTCTCGCAGAAAAGACGTTGCTAGACTTTTTCTAATCCATTGTTATATCCATAGAAGGTTTTCGAATGAGCTCTAATATCTGTTTCCTCCGTGTGAAGCATTCACAGCAAGAACTCGTTTTCTACCACAATAAACTTTTTTTTATTTCCTCTGTGTACCTAATAGCAAACGTAATTTCCATGAACAAAGTTCCATTCCAAGATCTTTCTATTGGTAGAATGTAGTGCTGGGAGGATTAATCGGAATCAGAATCGGGACCTTTGGCAGCATTGGAATTGGTTTCGGAGTCGGTATCGGATACGGTATCGGAATCGAAAAAATTGTGCCTATTTCCGATGCTAAAAACGATTCCTTTAATTATATGTTTTTATCCGATTTTGTTTAAAACAAAGCCTTTCACTGCTTGTTTTGAACGACCAGTAAAACTAAAATCTATAGACCCTCCCTCCCCCAACATGTGTGTTTTTACATTTGAGAAAATATATGCTTATTTAACTTGTGTGTGTTTTTTTTTACGGTAATCGAGGAAAATAACAATTTTATAAATACAGGGTGTCCCAATGAAATGTATGCACTCTTTAAATAAACATAACTTCAACATTTATCATAAATAATTTTTTTTATGTTTGAATAATGGCTAAAACAAGACTAAACTATAAGAAAAAAAAATCATTCTAAATTGCTATTGGAAGACCAAGAACATAAGTTAAGTGCAAAGACGTTTTAGATGCACCAACAAGACTCACAATTATTTATAATATTTAATTGGAATTCATTATTGAGATGAGTATTATTTATTCATTTTTTTTTTATGGACTATTATCCTCATCTTTCTTAGTTCTTGTTTCACGACGTTTCGGCCAACTATTGGATAGAGACGTTGAATCTCTACGGTTCAAGGTGAACTGCCTGAAGATAGCGGTTTCAATCCTACCCAACGCCGGCCAGAGGCTTACTTGGCCAAAAAATGTGGTGAGACGACAACAACTATGGATGGCAGTAATTGCTGAGAATGCAGTTTAGAGATTCGGATTTCCTGTCCCGCCGCGGTTACCACCTGGCGAAGGCCAGAGGAATAGTTGGCCGAAACGTCCTGAAACAACACATAAGAAAGATGAGGATAATAGTCCGTAATAAATACATTCACAATTATTTGTTTGTGAGATAAGTTTGGGTAAGAAGGAACAGTTTAATGAGCAGTGAAAAGATGACCATAAGAATATAGAAAACAACGATCATCAACAAGTGTCACAAAAGCAAGAGGAATCATTTAGAGGTTTTAACCAATCGGCAAGCAGCTCGCAAGATAAGAGTTCCACAATTTTGGATTCAGTCAATGACCGTTGTTAGCTGTGTATGGACCACAATGGCCACCAAATTGAACACTTTCGATTATTGACTGGTTTTCATATTTGGTCACTGTAGTTTGATCCATAAAACTTTTCTTAAAGTTGATTTTATGATTATTTAAAGAGTGTATACATTTTATTGGGACGCCTTGTATGCAGAGGTTTATAAAGAATCGGAATTTAGTAGGGTATCGGTAATTGTATCGGAATTGTATTGTATTGGAAGAATATTGGAATCGTCCCAGCTCTAGTTGAATGCATAACCACGGGATTGTTTCTTCCAGATAAAAAATATATAAAATAGTGTTTCAAAAACAAAAACATCGCTT
>NC_136507.1:71927071-71937071 GCF_053919585.1 Euprymna scolopes
GATGAACGACATCATCATTTTTTTTTTTTTTTTATTTCTTATTTTATTTTTGCGAATTAGTACACTGGGCAAATTATTCCTCGTAATATATCATAATCAATAGAGGATTCATTCTGTAATAATACATACGCAACCTGCATAAATATAAATATCATATATATATATATACATATATATATATATATATATATATATATATATATATATATATATATATATATATATTATTTACAGGAAGTTTAGATGAGACAAGTCATCGGTGCCGTCGGTTTCAAACCTGATAATAGGGGGCCGCTTTAGATACCCATATCAAGCTCTCTTTAGCCGATGCTCATCAGATAAGTATTGGCTGAAGAAAGTTTAATATGGGTATCTAAAACAGTCCCCTATTATCAGGTTTGAAACCGACGGTACCGATGACTTGTCTCATCTAAACTTTCTGTAAATAAAAAAATATAAATAATACGCTTTTATTTTCGGAATTTTTTCTCATAATAGAGCACTCTGTTGGAATCATTTAAAAAAAAAAAAAATATATATATACATATATATATATTCATATATATATATATATATATATATATATATATATAGAGAGAGAGAGAGAGAGAGACAGACAGACAGACAGACAGACAGAGAGACAGAGAGACAGAGAGACAGAGACAGACAGACAGACAGACAGACAGACAGAAAAAGATAAATAAATAGATGGATAAAAAATATACCGGTACGAAGAACAACAATGGATAATTAATTATATAATAAAGCATGGTAAAGTATTAAAACCAGTCGCCCTGAATACTGCATGAATATCATCAGCTCAATAAGGTGGAAGTAAGATCATCCAGAGCTAAAGCATTTTAAATAGAAGGTACATGAAATTAATAAATTAATGTAAGATTATTTACAAAAAAAAAGATTGTCAAAGACACTAAGACAATAATAACCTAGAATATTGTATGATCGTTTCTGAGACGATATCAACTTTATACAGATATCAAGTTTATACAGTCACCTCGCCAGAACAAGAAGAAGAGGGGGGGGGTTGACACCAAATCAACGATCAATTAGCAGCACCATAAAGGTTGGGCTTAGACATGGAATTAATCGCTAACTCATTTTTGCGGATACTAACAATATAACAGAATTGAATACAATGAAAAATTTCTGAAATATTCATTCATACGTGTGTGTGTGTGTGTGCGTGTGTGCGTATGTGTGTGTGTGTGTGTAATCACGTTGATACACCGGTTCTCGTCAGATCACCGAAGTTAAGCAACGTTGAGCCTGCCTAGTACCAGATGGGTGACCATTTGGAAATTCTAGGCGCTGATTATGCTCTCTGCTTATCTCGGCATTGTTTCAAGTCGTCCTGAACTTCCACTTGTCAATGGTATTTAACAATGTCGACTCAGGAGAAGTGTGGTTGGCGATTGCGCAACTCTTTCCATTACATTTCCACGTGCAGACACCCTTACAATAGGTATCCATAGTCTGTCAGGACTTAAGGAAGCTACTCTGTGTGTGTGTGTGTGTGTGTGTGTGTGTGTGTGTGTGTGTGTGTGTGTGTGTGTGTGTGTGTGTGTTAAAAGACTCTATTTAGAAATTTAAAAAGAATCGGGATCGGTAATTATATTGGAATCGGGGATTCTGAACAGGAATTAAGAAAAATATTGGAATCGCCCTTTATATATATATATATATATATATATATATATATATATATATATATATATATATATATATATATAAGAGCAAATAGTTAATAAAACATGTTAAAAAACACTTTGAAAAAGAGTTAAAAACATATTTAATCTGAAAAGGAAACACTTAATAAGTGGATAGTCCACGGAGTTTCGAAGAAATACTTTCCTTCTCATTAGAGGGTAGAAATTAGCAAAATGCAGGATCGGATTTTGCATACAAAAGTATTTGATGAAACTGCACGTAAGTTAAAGATCTTACTTGATAACAATAAGTGAAGCAGAGGGAATATGGTGAAGAAAAAAGGTGATTTCACGTGAATGGATAGTCTGGTGAAAGGTAAAATATCCAATGACGGTAAAATCCAAAAATGTAAATCCAAGAAAGTTAATTAAATTTCCATTCGCACAAGTAAAATCCAAGGAAATCGCGTACTTGGAAGATGGTCCAAAATAACCCAAAAGGTCGAAATCCGTGGAATAATTCACAAATATGTACAAGGAAAGGGGGGAAAATTCCAATAATATTAATAAAAGAAAAATAAGATATGCGTTAAACACGGCTGCCGAGACAAAGTGTAATTAAGAAAAATCAGTGAAGAAGAAGAGAAAAAAGATTAAATGATGATAGAATTAAATAGAAAATAGAAAAGCAAATGTCAAAATGACCCAGACAAGATGACGTTAAAAGGCGCGAAAAATATAGAGCAAAAAAGAGGTCAACTGAAATGTACAGGTTATTACTTAAGAAAATGTCAGCAAGATTATATATATATATATATATATATATATATATATATATATATATATATATATATATATATATACTAGCAGGCCACTCGGCGTTGCCTGGTCGTAAAATACGCATAAATATTATATTTTAATTCCTGCAGAATTCTTATTTATCATAAACTGAAATACTGTAGGTATTAAAGGTAACGTTATTTATTTTTTTTTTATGACTAAAAACAAAAAGGAAAGAAACCGAAACAGGTGCATGCGAGCATTAAAAACAATTCATTACTTTTGTAAGTAAAAATACTCAAGTTGAGATCGAAACAAAAACTTAAAGATAGTGAGTGAAGTACGATAACCATTAGACCAACTTGACACCATCTTTAAAAGTGTTTTCAAACCTACTTATTCATAACATAATGAATCTGTCATTCGTGAAAAAATTGACAAACAGGAGAGAGAGAGAGAGAGAGACAGACAGACAGACAGGGACAGATAGAGCGACAGAAAGAAAGAGATATATTGCAAGTGGGACTTTTCAGTCCCACTTAGTTTGTTTTTCTTGTAGAGTTTCCTTCTCTTTCCCTTGAGAAAACTAACAGAAAATATCTCTCAATAAAACGTCAATAAATCTGGTTGTTTTTAGCGCCATTTTGAACAAAAATAAACAATTTCGGCAATTTGTTTTCGGCCGCGATAACCGCGAAATAAGTCAGGTTTTATATTTAGTGTTATCTCACGAGGACAACTACAACGAAGTTTCCGCGGGTAATTGCGTGTGAAATTCATTGGAACAACTTATTTTAGATCCCGCTCTGCAATCGATACCGATAACTAACTCCATTAAAGTGACTGAAAACACGGGAAGTCTCAACCGGAAGTGGTTTGAAAATGAATCAGTTGGTCAATGAAAAGTGTCTCAGGGATTTACGCTTTTCAAATAAGCGAGCGGTTAATCCAGAATTTCTAGCAGATGAAATGATGTTACAACTTGGAATTTTGAAATGCATTTCTATAATAAACTAGCAGGCCGTCCGGCATTTCCCAATACGTATGAATGACGATATGCTTAAATATATTTCAATTCATACAGATTACGTATTTATTATTATAGAGCCAATTATCTAGCGATTATTATAGAATTTCTAATAAGATAATTTATAATACGTTTCTTTTAGTGAATGATTTATAATGACAGAAAGTTCAATCCGTCTAGCAATCAAGAACGGATATTTTCACGTGCGTCCGTTCAGTCTGCGCATCTGCGATAAAAATGTGTGATCAAAGAGAAATGCTATTTTAAAGTGAAGTGTTGGCTGGCCAAGAAAAGTTCTCTTCAAATCTGATGTGTGACTTTTTAGCAAATGCTATTTTAAAATGTAATGTGACTGATCAAGGACAAATTTATTTCTATCTGAAGTGTGACTTATAAAAAAAAAATTTCAAACAGAAGTGTAAACTACCGAAAAAAATGCTATTTTAAACTGAAGTGTAAAAGACCAAACAAATGCTGTTTGAAAATGCAATGTGACTGACCATGTGATGTGTGATGACACGACCATCTATAGCAACACATCAAAGGCTGTAAATGACAAAGTTCTCTCTGATTCTCTCTCCTCTGATCTCGAGCGCGTGGTTCAGTGGGGGAAGACGTGGCTGGTTACCTTTAATGCATCTAAAACCAAACTCCTATCTTTACATCATCAACGCTCTGATCCTCATCTGGCATCAATTGAAATGGATGGCTTTCGTTAGGAGAAGCCCCATGTTTTGACAAGCTTCTGAGTTTGACCTTTACTCCTGATCTGAAATGGAACACGTACATCAAGTCTGTTGCCAAGGTCGCTGGGAAGATGGTGGGATCCTTCTACCGCTCCAGAAGATATCTCGCTACTGATGCAATTCTCTATCTATATAAAAGCCAAGTACGTCCAAGGATGGAATACTGCTGCCATATCTGGGCAGGAGCTGCTAAAAACAGCCTATCCTGCCTTGACAGAGTACAAAATAGACTTCGTGGCTTAGTGGGGAATGCCCTTTTCTCTACCTTGCAACCTCTCTCTAACAGAAGAGACGTTGCGAGCCTATCCTTGTTTTATCGTTATTTCCATGGCAGGTGCTCGTCTGAACTCCAATCTCTGGTCCCCCCTCGACAATCCTTCACGAAAAACACCCATCTAGCTTAATCTACTGTGAAAATTTTTCCCCATTCTTTATCTGTGCTTAAATCAAAACGTAGATTCCATGAACAAAGCTTCTTTCTTAGAATTGCACGCCTGTGGAACTCTGTTCTGTCTGCCTGCTTCCCACCTGACTACAACTTGGATGTCTTCAAGTCCAACGTTAACAAATTCCTAATGAACCGCCCTCTTAAGTAAACACTTCATTAAATCTCCACACTAACGTACTGTACTTGCAATAACCCTTATCCCTGAGTGGCTTACGAGCCTTGATAAGTGGTGACCACCGTGTAAAAAAATGAAATGTTTTTTTTCAGAATGTTATGTGAATGACCAAAGGAAATGATATTTCAAACTGAAATGTAAAAGACCAAACAAAGCAAATGTTGCTATCGACAAAAAAAAACACTGTTTCAAACTGAACTGTTATTGACTAAAGAAAATGTTATTTCAAACTGAAGCATGACTGGCAAAGGACAAATCTATGTAAAACTGAGATTAACTAATTAAGCAAATGCTATCGCAAACTGAAGTGTGATTGGTCAAAGAAAATGTTAGTTCAATATGAAATGCCACTGACCAAAGAAAATACTATTTCAAAACTAAATGTAATTGGCAAAGGAAATATGGTGCTAGTGCACTTATTGGTCCGAGCTATTTTTTTAAATAGTATTTTCAAGTTTAATTACAGTTTTACGATATCTGTTTTTATTAAATTGTTAGGTGAAAGTACAGAATAGGTACACGATGTCCTGCCTTGATAGAGTTCAAAATAGACTTCGTAGCCTCGTAGGAGATGTCCTTTTCTCTTCCCTGCAACCTCTATCTCACAGAAGAGATGTTACGAGCTTGTCTCTGATGTATCGTTATTTTCATGGAAAGTGTTCGACTGAGCTTCAGTCTATGGTTCCCCCTCGCTAAACTTTCACAAGAAACACTCGTCTAGCTGAAAACACTATCAATAATGCTCCCCACTCCTTATCTGTGCCTAAACCTAAACGTAGATTCCATGAACAAAGCTTCTTTCTTAGAACTGCACGCCTGTGGAATTGTCTTCCGTTTTCCTGCTTTCCAGCTGACTACAATATGTTTGTCTTCAAGTCTAACGTAAACAAGTTCTTGATGAGCCGTTCCATATAAGTTAACAAATTTGTCGAATTTTCATTACTAATGATTACTATAATGTCCAATTTCTACTGTACACTCTTTAACCCTTATTCTTGAGTGGCCTTTTGGCCTTGATAATGTGGTGATGCCTGTGTAAAGAAAACGATACCCTCCAGTCGTCATGTTAAGAATGGCTTTCTAAATAACGTTTTTATTTCAGCACGGATCAATAAGTGCATGAGTACCGAAAATGCTGTTTCAAACTAACGGGTGCATTGAAGAACAAACGAACATCGCCTCTTATAGAAATGCGTGGTCGCATCTACAAATCCTATTTCAATTTTGTGAATAACTGATAAAAACACTTTGACGTCGTTTACAAAATAATTCACAGAAAGTAAAACACGTGTTCCGTCATTGAATAAACGTCAACAAAACATCGTAATCTTTTCTTCCCATTCGCATCTTACCAATTTGCATGTAACCGCCCAAGATAGTATCGCCCGCCCGAATAAAATAAACGTAGGCGGCGGATATGTCACCTGAAATCTTTATAGATCGCCTTCCCTCTCTCCTCTTCAAATTGGATATTCTCGAGAGGGGATTCTGCTCACTCCGAGAACCAACCCACCCTGTCATCTCTCCCCTAAGCCTCGCACAATTTAGGGGTCATCAACCTCTCGGAACTCGGATATCAACTAGTGTCTCCTGTCGGCTGACTGACACTGAATGCTCCACCAACACGAGACCTTCTAAATTGTTACGATACGTACTTGTCAGGGGCGTCGTTCCTTGAGAGAAGTCGGGTTTTCATTAATATGATGTCGTTTTGACAGCAACGATGTTAAAGGAAACATTTTGTTACTCGTATGCCAAACACATACGAAGTCGTAAAAAGGCAGTAGACCTCAGCTGGAGACTGTCATTAATACTAGTGACATGTTGTGTCAAAGCCAAGGGCGCGGCCAGGTTGTGAATTTTGGGAGAGGAAGCGGCGGTCGCATAATAATAATAGGTGTGATTTACTTTCTCCCCACCACATAGAGATGTGACACAAGATTGAAAGCTGAAGAAGAGTCAAACAAGCACCACTGAAGGAGGAGCACTGACTTATAAAAATCGCCTTTATAAAATGACCTCTAACCTATTAAAAATCGCCTTTATAAAATGACCTCTAACCTATTAAAAATCGCCTTTATAAAATGACCTCTAACCTATTAGAAGTCGCCTTTATAAAATGAACTCTAATCTATTAAAAATCGCCTTTATAAAATGACCTCTGGCCTATTAAAAATCGCCTTTATAAAATTAAATGTTTTTTTTTTCAATAATTTAATTTTGATTTCTGTGACACTATTTTTATACATAAGTCCAAATAAAATTCCTATCTTTAAACTATGTAATAAAGAATTTATAAAATACACAGATTAAATATATATATATATATATATATATATATATATATATATATATATATATATATATATATATATATATATATATATATATATATATATGGTAGAGTGACGTAAGCTGTATATATGCTAAAATAATTGTGCATATGTGTACAACATTTTATTTTTACATTACTAGTGTTCTTGTTAATTTGATGCACAAACATCCAGTTAACTTTAGTTATTTGCCGGAAGAACCGGATGGATGCTGGTTAACAAGTCGGCATCGGCCAGAAATGGTGCAAGTTACTGGCGGATGCAATTAGTACTTCCAACACTGACCACAATAAATGACCATAATAATAAAATAAATATATTAAAAAAAAACACTATGCATTTTTTTCACCTACGTCATGTTCATTACAACATATTAATTACGCAAATACGTTTGTGTTAGCTATGAACACACAATATCCTGTGTATGTATGTATGTATGTATGTATGTATGTATGTATGTATTTATAGATACGGAAGAGTATAAGAAAGCTATAGCAATGCAGTGAATCGGCTGTTATGCATGTATGTATACATATATATGTGAATGTGTATATACGTATGTATGTTTGTGTATATGTATGTGTATATATGTTAGATAGTACGTACGTGTATATTACGTATGCTTATGTGTTTATGTGTATATTTGTGTCTTTGTGTTTGTGTGTATGCATGTTTGGATATATTTTGTACTTTTATGCGTAAGTATGTGTATAGATATTTTGTACATGTGTGTGTACATGCCTGTGTACATATATGCCTGTGTGCATGTCCTTGTATACGTATATTTGTGTGTATGATTGTATGTATGCGTGATGTATGTTTGTGTGCATGTATGTTTACATCTATGTATTAGTAATGTATGTTCGTTTGAATATTTGAGTGTATGTATGTCTGAATGTTCGTGTGTATGTATGTATGTATGTATGTATGTATGTATGTATGTGCATTATGATTGTGTGTATGCATATCTGCCTGTATTGTTGTGTTTATATAAGGGTCTCTATATATGTTTGTACTTATTTATATTTTTGTGTACGTATGTGCATCCATAACTTTTTCCGCTAAATAGTCGCAAAGGTGAAATTTGCCTAAACAAAACAACCTGATGAGTTGCACAAAGTGGTGCAGTGCCAACCATATTACGAGGATCTAAACTTCATATACTAATTCAGCTGTTTAATGTTTGCGACTTTGATTTCTTCATTTTGCATGTTTTTTTTTTTTTGTTTTTTTTTTGTTTTTTGTTTTTTTTTTTTTTTCAAATATTCTTCTTTGCTAGGATACACTTTATTAAAATACAGGGTTAAAATTATCGCTGTAGAAAAGACGGCATGGTTCCGTTTCCGTTTGATGAAAACAGGTTTTCTTCTTTATTTTTATTTTTATTTTATTTTATTTATTTATTTATTTATTTTTTTTTTTTTTGCAGAACATCTACTTGTTGGCTAGTTGTGTACAAATATTTCCATTTTTCTGTCAAGCTCAAAGGTTAAAAAAAACTTGTAAAGTAGTGGATCAAAGTCAAGAGCGACCCGAAGTAGTCGAAGGCGACACTTCTGTCTCAAGATTACCCCACTTACCCTTGATCTCCTTCTCATAACACTAATATATTAGTGCAATACGGCATAATCACATTGACACACCGGTTCACTGAAGTTAAGCATCGTTGAGCCAGATCAGTACTTAAATGAGTGACCATTTTTCGAATAGTAATTGCCATGTGCTCCCCGCTTTTCTCTGTATTGGACTTCTCTTTGCCAGTGAAATCAAGCAATGCCGATTCAGGAGAGGAATTGTAAGGGATTGCATAACTTTTGTTTCACAATAAAGCGCGTGTCATCTATCATACCGCCAGGATGATCGTCGGAGGAATATCCTATCATACTAAGCATTTAAGCAAGGAGAAATAAGGTACTATTGTTTCCGTCTTATGTTTGACTCCGCTGAAATTTGAATCCTGGCTTCCGTTCCATTAACGAACACTCTAACAATCATTCCAAGTTGTTGTTGTTGTTCGGGTTGTTTAATGGAAAAATAGCATTTTAATCATGAAAGACATGAATCAAATGGAAGCGTCTTAGTAATTTGCAATGTTTCGTATAAGAAATCAAGACTTCTCCAAGAAGGCAATTATACTTTCTTTTTTTCTTTTTTTTTTTTTTTTTTTGGTCTTCAACTGCTTAAAAAATTATGGTTCTTTATCTGATCTTGTGCCTTTTTTTTTTCTTTCGCTAATATGCAAATCAACTGGGAAAACTCACAAAACCGATAAAAAAGCAGGTTAATAGAAAACTGACAAAAACTGAACATATTCCCCATGGATGAGAAAAGTAAGGGATCAGTTGTTCGAGTTAAAGATATGGCGAAGCTAAAAATATATTATATACTTTTATAAGATCATAAGATCAACGTAGATATTAATGAGTAGCCAGACATATATATAATATTAAGACACGCGCTCGCGCGTGCATATATATATATATATATATATATATATATATATAGTAAGTTATAAAATATATATGGCGATTAAGCTACACTGAATATTCCGCGTTTCATCCACTCTAGGATTCTTCAGGCTTATACGGAATATTCAGTGTAGCTTAATCACCATATGTATTTTATAACTTACTAACTAGCTGTACCTACGTATTGAGCATCGTTGAAGTACAAACTTAAAGTTTACGCATAAATTCATACTTTCGGATATTAATTTATGTGAGTAAATGAAGTAGTTATATATATATATATATATATATATATATATATATATATATATATATATGTGTGTGTGTGTGTGTGTGTGTGTGTGTGCGCGCGCGCG
>NC_136507.1:71939571-71952071 GCF_053919585.1 Euprymna scolopes
AAACAGTGATTTGAATCCTGAGATGTCAGCTTAAAATGTACAAAAATAAAGATATCGTCAAAATTGATTTGCTGGATTTGTATTGAGGAAGAAAAGAATGATATTCCTTATGTGGTAAACTTCTGTTGTGTGTGTTTTGTTTTTTTGTTTTTTTTTTGGGGGGGGGTTCTTCTTAAATTTTTTTTTGTTTTTTTTTAATTTTTTTCTTACGCTTGAGAATAAGAGATGTTTTTTTTTGTTTTTTTTTTGTTTACTTTTTTTTTTGTTTTTGTTTTTTTACCAGTAAAATAGATTAGTAAATATAGTCAGCTGTCCTCTACTAGTGCAACAAAGTCAGACGTGGTGAGGAATTTTATTAAATTTTTAAATAGGAAAAATGGCGGCCATTTTTTTTTTTTTAATGAATAATAAAAATGAAGCTTCTTATCTTAAAAAAAAAAAAAAAAAAAAAAAAAAAAAACGGGGCATGAAGGGAGGAGAAAACTCCAATTATGTATGTAGGAGAAGAATCAACTAAATATAGTAAGAAGAGCCATTGCGTAAGCATGAAACACTTATGTACTTGCAATAACCCTTATCCCTGAGTGGCTTCCGGGCCTTGATAAGTGGTGACCACTGTGTAAAAAAAAAAAAAGTATGTAGGTATAAAATAATTATTTATAATTGATAATTATTCTTAAAGTTGAACACTGTCTGGGAAATTGAAAAAGTTGGTCAGTTAGCGTAACTTCCTGTTACTTGATCACTCTAAGATTTTCTGTATTAAACATTAAGCTTTATTAATCTTAAAATTTTCCTTAATTTCCTGGCGGTAAAGAGTGACCCTGAGTTATGACCCTTGCCAATGAAGCCAAAGGTGGCTTTTTGGCGGGGTTCGAACCTGCGTTGATCGTGATCTTCTGCACTGATGGTTGCGTAAGTATGAAAGACAAGTATCTGTAGGTATAAAAATAATTTCAATGATAAGATATCAACAGCCATACGTAACCATAAGAACAAGTAGACTGTGATATTTCGTATTTATAATTCTATTATCTTGGATCAAATAAATAGTGATGATTTAACAAGGTTTTTTTTTTTAAATACTCGTGCGCCATCATCGAGAATCGAAATCAAAACGTTCAGCTTACAATCTATATTTTCCTTTGACGTTGATATGTAGGAAATTTTAAACGGAATACTAATACATTCCTCAGATCGACAAGAAGATTCCCGAGTTCGATAAAATGCATCTGGAGAAGGTCGAAGGTCAATATTGTTAACACAATATGACCTTTTCAAATGAGAGGAGCAGCCGAAACGTTGTGAGACCTTTTCTCTGTTAATTGCGGTATGTTGTTGGTTGCGTGCAGTCCTAAGAGGTCCACTCTCCCAGGCTTTACCTTCTTTTCTTGAGAAGGAGTTAGTTTACTGCTAATAGAGAATGCCGACGGGACTGCCCAGGTATTTTTATTTTGTTTGTTTGTTTTTGTTTTTTGCAGGCTGGAGGGCGCTTCCTCGGGGCCGCTGATTTTTTAAATTCAACTCTCGCCGTGTAAGAGCAATAAAAAAAAATACCAGAAATAATGCAGGAATAAAAAACGAAAAATAACATCTAAGATGAGAACAGTAATCTGAATATTTATTTATTTATTTGTGGACTGTTATCCTCAGCTTCATAGTTGTTGTTTCATCATGTTTCGGCCAACTAGTCCTCTGGCCTTCTTCAGATGGTTAACCGTGACAGGATAATTACTAATGATTAGGGCTATGACAACAGCATATTCTTTTCATTGTTTTGAGTCTCGAGTATATATCCGACATAGACACAATTAATCAACCGAGAACCACATCATCACTCTATATAAAAGCATATGAGATATCAACGGATACACACTCGAGAGTCAAAACTATGAAAAGGATATGCTGTTGTCCTAGCCCTACTGATGATACGATTAAGAGACTCAGCATTCCTATCCTATCGCGGTTAACCACCTGAAGAAGTCCAGAGGAATAGTTGGCCGAAACGTCGTGAAACAACAACTATAAAGATAATGATAATAGTCCGTAAATAAAAAAAAAAATCCAATAAAAAACTATAGTAATCTGAAGAATCAAAATGATCCAAGCGATCAAACCTCATTTTTAAAAAAATCTGAAATCAGTTAATGTAGTTTCATCTCATGACCCTTTGCCCCCAAACTTCATATAATGTTCACCTTGGCTGCACTTTTATCACTGCAAAAAAAAAAAAAAAAAAAAAAAAAAGGGAAAGAAAAAAGAAAAGAAAAAAAGGAAAGAAAAAAGGTACCCACCTTCTCTCACTCTCTTTAACTCCCGCGTTCGTTTATGGCGCCCCCCCCTATCTTCACAGCCAAAAGGAAACAGAAACGTTGAACTAAGCCTTCGCTCTCTTCACCCAAACCAAAACAACTGATTAGATTAAATTTGAAGCATCGAGACATATTGGTGTCTTGACGCGGATGCGTAAATCCAGATAACCGAGATTGGCTCAGAAGGAAACTAATTCCCTGGAAGGTCCTCTTCTCGCATTCACCAGAGTTTTATGAAGGCTTAATGTCCTCTTTTGAAACTGCGAATTTAATTTTCAAAAAAGTTTTCTGCTATGTTGGGGGATTTATAGATATGGTATTTATGCCTTTCCTACGGCGAGAAGATGTGACACAAGGTTCGGAAAGTGGGATTGAAGAGTCAGCGCCGTAGAGGAGGAGCACTCTGACCTTCAAAAATGAGCATTCCCCAGTAGGGGCGTTGTAGGTGGTAGCCAGTAAGCAATAAACTAACCCTTCTTCAAGGAAAGGTGGGACTTCTAGAACTGCACAGGAGTAGCAACATACAACAATCAACAGGAATGGTTTAATCTCTGTTGACTTTGGTGACGATGTGAAAAAACCAGCTCTGTTGATACACAACGATGATGATAGTTGACATTTTTAACGCTTTTCTAAGCACGATCAGATCAATTCTCAAAATAAGGAAATAAGACAACGACGACGACTACAACGACTACGACGACGACGACGATGATGGTGGTGATGATGATGGTGATGATGATGATGATTTTTGTTTAGCCTTCACTTCATTTCGAATGGTAGGGACCAGGTGATTGTTGCCAAAGTATTTCTATGGAATGAACTGGAATCGAACTTGATGCACCCAAGTTGTCTGTCGGTATCATTAACTACTAAGCTACATTCACCTCTATGATTATGATGATGACGACGACGACAGCAATGATGATGATGATAATCATTGTATAACAATATCAATAATTTTAAATGTTAATCACTCGAAGCACACTTGATACATAATCGATAGGTCGGGTAATTTTTCCTGTCAAATTGGACCGTAAAATGAATGTACAAATTATATGAAAAGGCAAATATTTTGAATGAATACATCCGGGTTCTTCCGCACAGAAGTTTTTATATACACACTATTTGTGTGTGTTTTTAATTGACTAACGAGGGAGTGCTGTGTGAAACTCCTTACCCAAAGAACCAGATTTCACAATCTCTCTGAAACCGCTGGATTTAATTAATGTCTGATAAATATCTCTGTATATTATTATACACAATAATTGTCTTCGTATTGTCTTATAAAACAATAAATATCTCTGTATATTATTATACACAATAATTGTCTTCGTATTGTCTTATAAAACAATAAATATCTCTATATTATTATACACAATAATTGTCTTCGTATTGTCTTATAAAACAATAAATATCTCTGTATATTATTATATACAATAATTGTCTTCGTATTGTCTTATAAAACAATAAATATCTCTGTATATTATTATATACAATAATTGTCTTCGTATTGTCTTATAAAACAATAAATATCTCTGTATATTATTATATATAATAATTGTCTTCGTATTGTCTTATAAAACAATAAATATCTCTGTATATTATTATATATAATAATTGTCTTCGTATTGTCTTTTAAAACAATAAATATCTCTGTATATTATTATATACAATAATTGTCTTCGTATTGTCTTATAAAACAATAAATATCTCTGTATATTATTATATATAATAAATATCAGTTGAAGAAAGGGGTGGTATCCAAACTAAGTTAAAATTTAAAAAACAAACAAACAAAAACTTAGCCTGAATTCATTATTAATTTATTTTAAGACAATATGACCTTTTCAAATGAGAGGATCAGTCGACGTTTGCCCTCCGATTGAAAAAGCCCTATTGGGTTGAAATAAATTTATGATGAGACTTGGCTAAGTTTTTGGTGGTTGTATTTGATACCAACCTGGAAATTTCTACGATTCGGTAAAATTCGGGCCCATATCACGTCCAACCGCTCTTTTTACCAGGGGATAGCATCTTGTTTATCGATCGTAGACCGTTATCGTCACGGGACACATGGGTGGGGGAAGCTCATTTTCATCCATGACATGTCAAGCCTTAGTGACTGGCAGGAAAGACCTAAAAAAAAAAAACAAAAAAAAAACAGTTGTGACTAGTTTACATGCATAAAAGGTCAGTGGTTACGACGGCAGAAATGATGCTGGTGAGAACGATGTTTGAGGCTGGCGTTTAGAGAAAAACACTTTTTTAAAAGTATTATTTGTCGAGTCCTTGTATTTTAAACCTTCCTTCTAAAGTTGCAAGTGTCTTATGGTTTTATTAACGTCAAATAAACAGGTTTGTTTTTCAGATATCACACACACGCATCTCTCTCTCTCTCTCTCTCTCATTCTCTCTCTCTCTCTCTCTCTATCTATCTATCTATCTATCTATCTGATATCTAATTAAAGAATGAAACAAAGGTTCATTTATCATAAGAATGTTTACTATACATATATATATATATATATATATATATATATATATATATATATATATATATATATATATATATATGGGGGGTTAAATTCTAGCATTTATAAAACAGTTCTAAAATTATAAATTCTAGCATTTATAAAACAATGCTTTCTTATAGCCAAAAAATGAAAGAGAAACCAAGTTGTATTTTTAGCGAATTAAAATCTATTAAAATCCATTATTCTTGAACAACGTTTTTCTAGACAGATAAAAGCCTGAATTTCATCATGTGGAAAGCAGAATAACATAAAAACATTCTACTATTTTAAATAGAATTTTAAATTTTAAAATTTCAACAAAAAAATATTCACCGCGATTTTTTTGTATCGAGAGATAAACAATTAAATTATTTTTTTAAGCTTTTTGAATCAATTATTATTTTTTTTTTTTTTGATGATTTGCTATAAGAATGTGGAAAAATACTATAAGTACCTGAATTTCAAATAATTTCATCTTTTATTTCAATATGTAGAAATCCCATGTCGAAATTAAAAATCCAAAATTTAACGTTCATTTTTTTTTTTTTAGAAACTACGGAAGGCTTTACAAGACATAATTCGTAATTTTGGAAAAGGGGGGGGGTAATAGTTGTTTTTAAATACAGAACAACTATTTTAGCGCATATAGTCGACCATAGGTGAATTCATATAAAGTAACAAGAAATTGCCGCAACAAATTATCGTATTTTTAGCAAAATGCCCAGTTATTTATCGATTTTTTTTCTTTTTTGGTATCGATTCTTTAAAGCATTTAGCGTTTAACGATATATTAGCAATATTAGGCTTACAAAAGAAAATTATTAATTTATTTTTTAAAGATTTAAAAAGTAGTGTTTTTCGTAAAAATAATGAAAATATATTTGTTTTTTGCCAATCTGAAAGATAATGATTATTATTAACATATTCAACGAATTTCACACTTCAAAACACAAAAGATGAAAAATAAAACACATGCATCATTCGGATTTTTCAACCTTAAAATTTGATGCGTGCGCATTTGTTTTCTTTTTTTGTTTTTTTTTATTTTCAATCATCACCTTTCTTACAATACAATATATTTTGCTCAGTTTCGACTGGTTATTTTAAGCATACTTGTAACCACAAAGAAAGAAGGGGGTCGGCAATATATATATATATATATATATATATATATATATATATATATATATATATATATATATATATATATATATATATATCGATTATGAAAAAACATACAACATTATAAAGTTCGTTCTTGGCGACAGTTTCGTATTGATTGGATAATTACTCGATCTTTTGGTAGATTTTTAAACAGAAGCTCCGTCAAAAACTACCTACTATCTCCTTTCGTTTTGACCGTGCCTAGTTTCTTACTAACTCGACCCCACGTTATAATTTAAGGATAGTAAGAAAGTGGATCTTGGGTTTACTTTCGACACCCATATAAGTATCGCTTCCCTATGTTGTTTTTAGTCCTCACATTCCAGAACCGGTATTTCTGCTAAAAATGGAAGAATTGCTGTTTCTAGATCAGAATCGATTCCATATAACACTTTTCGTTGGTATTATTTGGCCTTGAAGTAGTGTTTTTTTTTGGGGGGGTAGCTCTTTATATCAAGTGACTTCATGCCTCGTCTGGAGCGATTTGCATTCAAAAATAAATAAAGGTGTTTATTTATACAAAAGATTCTGGCTACAGGTGTGCATACATGTATCAGTTGCAATCTCTTTTAGAATCCAACTTCCTCGGGCCTCAGATATTGACTCAGATATAACGTTGATATGTGATGCGTGAGAAAGTTGGATATCTAAAGAGATCGTATCTGAAATATGTATGCAAACGTGTAGCCAAAAATATTTGTATAAACAAATTTATACGCCCCCCCACACACATATATATATATATATATATATATATATATATATATATATATATATACATAAAATGAAAATTACAATTGAATTTACCAAAATGATCCAAGATAGTAAAATTAAAGTAAATTATAAATATTAAAGAATTAATATTTAATAAATTATCTCAGCCAGATGTAAAAGCTCGATAAAACTAAATAGGAAATAGAGCTTATAATATAAGCAAACAGTTAATAAAATATGTTAAAAAACACTTTGAAATGAGTTAAAAACATATTTAATCTGAAAAGGAAACACTAGATAAATGGATAGTCCTTAATCCGCGGAGTTTCGAAGAAATACTTTCATTCTCATCAGAGGGTAGGAATTAGCAAAATGCGGGATCGGATTTTGCATGCAGAAGTATTTGATGAAACAACAAGTAAGTCAAAGATCTTACTTGAAAACAAAAAAAAAATGAAGCAGAAGGAATATGGTAAAGGAAAATGTGATTACACACGAATGGATAGTCTGGTAGAAGATAAAAAAAAAATTTATCTTCTACCATACTATCCATTCGTGTATATATATATATATATATATATATATATATATATATATATATATATATATATATATATATATATATATATATATATATATAATTATCAAGCCCATTTAAGAATATTTAAAGATGGACACTGTTTAGGAAGTATAGACTAAGAGGAAATCAACTAGTATTTATGCAATGTTCACGACTTCCTATCGTTCGAACACTATGGATTGTCTAATGTCTGCGCCCAAATTGGGCGTTTATTAGTTCTTCTCCCGTGGTAATTATTTGATGGCCCGGAGGTAGGGACTAAGCAAATGGAGTCAAATGTGGTTTCGTGGCTGAGTTCGAATCTCCCGACTGGCAGGAATTGTCATCCTACACTGATGATTGCGTAAGCATAAACACTAGTGTTTGTTAGCATACAAGAATAATTATTATTTAATCAATTGTAAAACAACCGCAATATGTATCACATGAGTTTTATTTTTATGATACACGTTTTCATATCATTTATTCAAAAATATCACTATATATATATATATATATATATATATATATATATATATATATATATATATAGTGATATTTTTTAATAAATATATATATATATATATATAGTGATATTTTTTAATAAATGATATGAAAACGTGTATCATAAAAATGAAACTCATTTTATTTTTATGATACACGTTTTCATATCATAAAAATAAAACTCATGTGATACATATTACGAATGAAATCCAAGGGATGTAGTGTTTGCCTGATATACGCAATGGTAAACTTCAAACTGACATAAATAACAGTATTTATATATAGATAATTTAATCCCAACCGAGTACAAAAGCTTAATACGCAATAGAGAGTAGAGAAAAAGAAAATTAAAATTGAACTTTACAATCAAAATTTATTGTTCGACTGAATACTCCAAAAAAAATTTACAAAGTCCTTATTCCGCGGAGTTTCAAAGAATGTTATTCTTGTTATTCTTCTCATCAC
Source organism: Euprymna scolopes (assembly GCF_053919585.1). Lineage (NCBI taxonomy): Eukaryota > Metazoa > Mollusca > Cephalopoda > Sepiida > Sepiolidae > Euprymna > Euprymna scolopes. The sequence goes on from NC_136507.1 coordinate 71,947,806, forward strand.
AGGACATAAAGAAATCAGTAAATTATATTTGTAGCAATGATAGAATTTGCTAGTTATGGAATTAAGTGAAACCCCAATTTATTGTAGTTATAAATGCCCAAGAAAAGAAGTGAAGGAAAAATGTTGGATATGTAAAAAGAAAAAAAATATAAAAACAAACCGCGCATAATATTTCAGCTTGCATGAAAATTCTCTCAAGTTCATTCGAAATGCGAAAATAGTCCTTTAGAGAGAATGGAGTCCAAAATTACGTACAGTGTAACGATGTATATGATCCGATTGGAAAGCTTTCAAAACAGCTGAAATAATGAAAATGATTTTTTTTTTTGGACAGTGCAGTAGCCCAAAGAGAAGTGGATCTCCAGTCAATGAGATCAAGCAATAAAAAAAGAGAAAAGCAGTGTCAACATTCATCACTGGCTTAATTAGAAAAAGTATATATATATATATATATATATATATATATATATATATATATATATATATATATATAGTGAAAGTGTGTGCGTGAAGACACTCAACGAATATTTTATCTATATATTCGAAATTTATTCAAACCTATGGAAAATGTTTTAATCTGTTTACATATGGAAAAAAGGGTGGCTAAGGCGTTAAAATTGAAAAATAATACATAGGAATCATTGGTTTTCAACGGTAGTCAACTATTTTACGACTACCCATACGCGAATCGTTCAAATTATGTTTAGCTATGTAAGATGTTAACTTTCGTCAAAATCGCATGTTCCTTCTTTTAAATTATGCATCTATATAAGTCAGTATGTTCATATCTGTCTATATCTGTGTGTTTATATATATATATATATATATATATATATATATATATATAAGAATATGGACATACCGATATATATATATATATATATATATATATATATATATATATATATATATATATATATATATATATATATATATATATATATATATATCGGTATGTCCATATTCTTCATCTATATATCTATATAAGGCTCCCCGGATCTATGTGCCGATCTATGTACCCAATCTGGTTTTAATATGTCCGTCTCAGTCCGTTCATATCTATTTATACATCTGGAGCTGCTTATCTCTCTCGGTACATTCATTCATAGCCGTCTGGCTTAACCGTATCACGTGATCCTCTATCGCAGTCGGTGTACTCAAAATAACTAATGGGGCCCGATGGAAATTCCACGGCGCTTTCTACGCAAAGTTGTATATTATACAGTTAATAATGACATTTCTTTTGAAATACAAAATGTCTAAAAGATCAATGCTGTTAAGAAAAAAGAAAAACTTTATTCTTGTATAAAAATAATTGTCATTTACAGCTAAATATTCTTCAAATAAACATAACGTATCATTTAACTTTATATGTTTGGTGCTTTTTTTCTCTCAACATTTGTTATATTTTTTCCATTTTTTTTTTTTCAATATATTTTGTTTCCATTAGATACCGAGTTGTGGCTTTCTTTCATGCGCTTACTAATCTACAACAATCGATGATACCTATATGTAAGCGAATACAAGAAATTCTAGAATATACCTATGAACCATTCGTCAATCATCTACATCACTAAAAGCACCTAATATGACGCATCTACCTATCTATCTCCCTCTCCCTCTCTCTCTCTTCCTCTCTCTCTCTTTCTCTCTCTCTCTTTCTCTCTCTCTCTCTCTCTCTCTCTCTCTATATATATATATATATATATATATATATATAGAGAGAGAGAGAGAGAGAGAGACTTATATGTAATATACTGTGTTCGTGTAATTCAGTAAATTTTAGATAGGTTTTAAGCCAAAAATGGTTGCCTTAAGGATTAAGCTACAAAATTATCACATTTCATAATTGAGCATTAATATACTCTGTGTGCAAAATCAAGACTTCAAGACGAGGTGTTGATGGCAACAAAAAGTGTATTTCATTTTACGTTACAATTGTTTCAATGTCTAGTTCGACAATTTCAAGCATTATATCGTTTGAAAATTTTCAAAAACCAGCATTTCGTTAGACTTTATGAATAAACACACTTTAGGCAATGTAGCATTTTTTTAATAGAAAGAAAAAAGGCGGGGGGGGGGGGAATCCCTAACGGGAAAAGCATGCAAGAAACATGCAAGAAACATTTACCTACAAAGCTAAATGTTTCTCGCATGCTTTTCCCGTTAGGGATTGCCCCCCCCCCGCCTTTTTTCTTTCTATTAAAATGCTACTTTATATATATATATATATATATATATATATATATATATATATATATATATATATATATATATATCGGTAGAACTGCTGACTATCAATGCGATGGTTACAGGTTCAATCCTCGGCTTGGAAGAGGTGCTAGTCTAGCGGCACTGATGAGTTGTGATACAACAAAATATGACCGTATGTTGATGACTATATATATATATATATATATATATATATATATATATATATATATATATATATATATATTAAGAAAATACAATTAAAACTGTAGGTTGAAATTTACAATCAAATTTATTGTTCGACTGAATACTCTAAAAAACAATTTACAAAATCCTCTAATGAGAAGAATAGCAAGAATAGCATTCTTTGAAACTCCGCAGAATAAGGACTTTGTAAATTGTTTTTTAGGGTATTCAGTCGAACAATAAATTTGATTTTAAATTTCAACTTACAGTTTTAATTTCTTTTCACTTATAATAAGCCCTACTCCCTATTGTGTGTATAGAGCTTTTCTATCTGGTTGGGATTAAAATATCTATATATAAATACTGGTATTTATATTAGATCGAAGTTTACCATTGCTTATATCAGGTAAACATTGCATCTCCTTTTATTTCAATATATATATATATATATATATATATATATATATATATATATTGTGTACAGAAAGTTGTTAGTTGAGACAGATCATTGGTACTGTCGGTTTCAAGCCCGATAATAAGGCCCGTTTAAGGTATCCTTATCAATTATCTCTTCAGCCAATATTCGTCCTTAAAATTTGGATTTTCCTTTTAATTGAGCACTCTGCTGGAATTCTTTTTCCAAAAAAAACTAATCATATATATATATATATATATATATATATATATATATATATATATATATATATATATATATATGGCGACTTTATAAATTACTAACTAGCTCTACCTACTTATTGAGCACTTTTGAAGTAAATACTTAAAGTTTACGCAAAAATCTATACTTTCGTATATTAATTTTATGTGAGTAAATGAAGTAGTTATATATATATATATATATATATATATATATATATATATATATATATATATATATATATATATATATATATATATATATATACAGTGATGATCATATTTATTGGCACGGTAAAATAAAAGTTAAATTTTGTCTAATAAATTCTAAAAAAGGGATTAAATTAAAGAAAATAACAAAGTATATTATGTATTTTTAACTGGCCTTTCCGATGCAGCAATCGGATTTTAGAAAAAATAAATAACAAAGGAACAACAAACATAATTGCAAAAACCCCTTGTTCAAAATTATTGGCACGGCTTTGTTTTTCTTTTAGTATCAGTATAATATCAATCAATTTCCGGTTTACGTGCTTTCTGAACTTTTTTATAGCCATATTATGCTTGTTTAACGCTAATTCAGTGAATAATTTTTTTCAGATAATTTTTAGATAGCGATTTATTTAAACTATTATAAGTGACTAAATTATAATTTTCAATCGCCATGGTTAAAACTAAGGAACACAGCGAAGACGTCAGGAAGCTTGTTGTAGCATGCCATACCAATGGGGAGGGCTATGATAAGATTTCAAAGAAGCTAAACCTTCCCAAATCCACTGTTAGAGCCATAATAAACAAGTTCAAATCGCAAGGCCACGTTATGAGTTTAGAGGGTAGAGGGAGAAAAAGGATTCTTTCCCCAAGAGATGAACGGAAAATTGTTCGACAAGTAAAACAAAACCCAAGGATCTCTGTTGGGGAGATTGTTGATGAACAGAGAACCTCTGGAGTGAATGTATCTTGACATACAGTTGGTAGAGTTTTGAAGAGGGCTGGTTTAAAAGCATGTCGTCCGTGAAAGACTCCCTTATTGAAGCCTATGCACCTGAAAGCAAGGCTAGCCTTTGCAAAACGTCATATTGATAAAGATGTTGCATTCTGGAAACGTGTTCTATGGACTGACGAAACGAACATAGAGTTATTTGGCCATAATAAAGTGTCTTATATTTACAGAAAATCTGGCGAAGCTTTCCTGCCTAAGAACACCATACCCAC
>NC_136507.1:71957071-71984571 GCF_053919585.1 Euprymna scolopes
TGTTCCAATTTCATTTCAACGTCTGATTTTATTCTGACTTCCTCTGAAATTCATGTTGACGTCTTTCATATGGAACCTGCAGATGTGTTCGCCGCCGGGCCTTCAAGACTCAACCTCCTGAAATGTCTGTTTCTTTTCTATATCTTTCTCTCAATAGATTTTGTGACATTCTCATGTCCGTCAACTTAACCGCGATTTTTCTGATCAAGATGATTGCGTTTAATAAGTCTATGGTTGGATGGATGCATTTGTAAATATTGGCTTTTTGTGATATTTAATTGATTTCAAATCCATACAACATTGGACAGGAACTAAAAATAATATAATACTCTTTGAAAAAAAAGGAGTGTTTCCAAGTAAAGACTATTTTTGATTCTCTGATAATTTTTTTATATTTAAGGTAAGCTTCTTTTTTTTTATATTGATATTTATATGACAGCAATGCGAGTTTTAAATAATATACACATCTCCTCTCATTTTCTCTCTCTCTCCCTCCCTCTCTCTCTCACTTTCTCTCTCTCTCTATCCCGCGCTCTCTCTCCCTCTTTGTATCTCTTCATATATATATATATATGTATGTATGTATGTATGTATGTATGTATATATATATATACACACACACACACACACACACACACATATATATATATATATATATATATATATATATATATATATATATATATATATATATATATATATATATATATTCAAGCACGTCTGATTGAACACGACAGAGTTATTCTTTTTCCGATCTTTCTGGATATCTTTTCCATTCGCCGAGAGGTCTTTTTTTATTTCAGCTGGCGTAGTATAGAAGGGCGGCCAAACATTGTTGTTCAGCCATATTCTTCTCAAACACATATACAACACGCCAGCTGAAATAAAACAAAAAAACGCTCGACGAATGGAAAAGATATACAGAAAAAATCAGAAAAAAGAATAACTCTGGCATGCTCAATCAGACGTGCTTGAATAACGACCTGCTGTCAATATATATATATATATATATATATATATATATATATATATATATATACTAGCAAAAGTACCCGTCGTTTACTGGGTTCAAAAACAGCCTACAGAAAATGGACTCTCATTTATGAAAGTATGATAGGTTATGAAAAGGAAGGGTTGTAAAGAGATAGCTTCGAATTTGAGGGTATCAAAACAAAAGCAAAATATGATGAAAGTAAAAATAAAATAGATAAACCCCATAATTTATTATACCATACCTGTTCACATTGAAACACTTATCACAATATTCTGTGGATCTATATTAAAAACAACTTGTTAAACTTTGTGACATATTTCCATTCTATGGAGGCCAGGCGCGAACGCAGACCCCACAATTTTATTATACCATCCCTATTTAAGTTAAGACATACTTATCAAAGTATTCTTATGTACATCTATATCAAAAACGCTTGTAAACTTTTTTTAAATTTTTTATTTCCATACTTTGTGGACCAGGCGCGAACGCAGACCCCCCCAATTTTAATGAACCACCGTTCTGCCAGATCAAGCATACCCATTCCTTTGTCTCGATACATCTTCTATCATCATATGCAATCAGTTTTTTTAAAATAGTCAACCATATAGGAGCCTATTCGTGATCAGACACATACACACACACACACACACACATATTCAGCTTTATATTATATATATATATATATATATATATATATATATATATGTATATATATATATAGAACACAATTAAAAACTGTGAATTATAATTCACAATAATTTAATGTTCGATAGGATTAGATTTTTGAATGCAAAATAATATATACTTATTTTCGCAATCAGACAACGCCGTATTTCATGAGAACCATGAAAGCCGCAGACCGGAAGCCTTAGACGTAAGTCTCGCTCTCGTTTAGGTTCATCAGTAGAAGTTATTCGAACTCAGTATTTGAAACCAGAGTCAATCGCATGGGAGGCGAGTATTCTGCCACGTTGGCCAAGATGCCACATGCAAGAAAGTCTAATTTCTTGACTTGTGTTGTAATTGGACTTCATTGCATGTGGCGTCGTGACACTGGTGACAGAGTTTACCTCGTATGTGATTGACACAGATTTCGAATACTGAGTTCGGATACGTTTTACTGATGACCCAAAAGGAGGGTTTGAAACTCAAAACTCAAGACTCGGACTTCCGGTCTATGGCTTTCATCGTACTTATGAGTTGCGGCGTTGTCTGCTTGGATAAATAATTATATATATATATATATATATATATATATATATATATATATATATATATATATATATGTTTTATTTTTTTATTACCGTTGTATCTATTTGGTTACATGTTTCGGATGTTGGACCATGTTTACGATCTAACAGATTCGTCAAACCTTACAGAAATGGTTGTTATTATTAGGAAGAAGTGTTTTTAGAAGAAATACGAAAAAAAAGGAGGGGGTTGGGGTAGGAGATAATAAGGGAGAGGGGGACGATTTTTGACAATATTTCAGTTTTGAAGGCTAGAATATATTAGATTGTATTGTGTGTGGGGGTAGCAGATTCAGGTAGGCATGGGTGGAGATATATGGATATAGGGAAGGGGTGGAGAGAGGATGGTAAAGAAAAAATAGGGTGGGTAAGAAGAGGAGGGGGAATAAGTGTTTCAATTTCTAGGTTTTAAATTTTGACTGATTTTTGCTTGTTCAGCAAGGTATATTAAGTAGATCAGGGAGAGAGAGAGGGAGAGAGAGGGAAAGAGAGGGAGATAGAGAGGGAAAAGGTTAGTATAGATGTCATGTGTTTGACAATTACAGTGTTCCATTGAAAATTTTCGTAGTCGCTATACGTCGACTTGTTCATTTCAGTTTACAACGGGTTGTTTTTTTAAGCCGTTAAGAATTAATACATACGTTAACGCACGCGCAAATACGCACACATACATATACATACATATGTACATTATTACACATCCATATACAGACACATAGGCACACACATGTATAAACAATGTATATGCAGACATACATGGATCTATATGCAGACATACACACACATACACGCAACTCTTATACACATATATATACTCACATATATACATAGACATATATACATACATATATATATACACAAACACATCTACGAGTATACATATATATATATATATATATATATAAAGAGAGAGAGAGAGAGAGAGAGAGAAAGAGTTGAGAATTTTGTATTTCATAATTAATTGTTTAAGCAAATATTCTCTAGCATATTTGCGTACTATGCTTACTTCAGAATGCCATCTTGTTCATTCAGAGGATTGGCTAAACGCTTCGTCTTTGGGACAAATGTACAACAATAGATGAGTGAGGGTTTTTCATGAACTCCAATAAGACATATTCACACACTCATACAACGGTTAGCTGGTTGAGTAACTTAGAAAAATCTACTCGTCCAACCTCTGGTGTTTTATAAACATACACCCAGTGCCCTCTGTTTCCCACGCATGACGTCACACTCGTACGTGTTCTCACTAAAGTTTAAGTATAATTGCCATTACGTCATCACCAACTCTTTTAATAAATTGTTTTTCTCCTCTCATCGCTGTATTTTAAAATCACACATTTCTAAATTAATGCCTCGCTTGTCACCCACTCCTCCTACAAAAGTCACTCTGACATATTCGAAAGTTCAATTATCACCCTCTGCCACCCTAAGTGCAGCACGTGACGTCAACACATGTTGTTAACGTGTGCACGTTTCTTCGGAGGGAAACAGACATACTCACGCCACCATTAACGACTCGAATTTAAGAACTTTGTTCACTTCACTATGGCCGCCATGTTGACACAACCTTCTGGTCCTCTCTCAGAAATCACCTTCAAAAATGTTATCTAATTTTTTTAATCATTTATTTTTACTTTTTCTTAAATATTATTTACGACATTTTTATTTTTTATTTTCTTCCTTTGAAGATTGTAACGCTGGGCATGGGGCAGCGAAACCAGCTGTCAACATTGCCCTGCTTTTTAATGAAGCCAGCCAAGAGCTCTTTTTAGTATCATTGTTGTTCCCTTAAGTGCAATTGTCTGGATCTCTTTTACACTTGGTTCGCCAGGAATATTAGTTAGGTAGGACTTCAGATTCTTCTTCATAAGCCCTGTGGCACCTATAATTACTGGTATGATTGACCTTTACTCCTGATCTTAAATGGAACACGTACATCAAATCTGTTGCCAAGGCCGCTAGAAAAATGGTGGAATCCTTCTATCGATCCAGTAGATATCTCACTGCTGATGCAATTCTCTATCTATATAAGAGCCAGATACGTCCAAGGATAGAGTACTGTTGCCACATCTGGGCAGGAGCTGCTAGGAGGGACTTGTCCTGCCTTGATAGAGTTCAAAATAGACTTCGTAGCCTCGTAGGAGATGTCCTATTCTCTTCCCTGCAACCTCTATCTCACGGAAGAAATGTTACGAGTTTATCTCTACTTTATCGTTATTTTCATGGCAAGTGTTCGACTAAGCTTCAATCTATGGTCACCCCTCGCCAAACTTTCACAAGAAACACTCGACTAGCTGAAAACACTATCAATAATACCCCCCACTCTTTATCTGTGCCTAAACCTAAAATAGATTCCATGAACAAAGCTTATTTTTTAGAACTGCACGTCTGTGGAATTGTCTTGCGTTTTCCAGCTTTCCAGCTGACTACAATATGGTTGCCTTCAATTCCAACGTAAACAAGTTCTTGATGAGCCGTTCTACTTAAGTTAACAAATTTACCGAATTTCCATTACTAACGATTACTATATTGTCCAAATGACTACTGTACACTCTTAACCATTATCCTCGAGTGGTCTCTAGGCCTTGATAAGTGGTTATGCCTATGTAAAGAAAAAGATTCCAATTTCTTTTCATATCATACATGAGACCTTGATATTTGGGCTGTATGACGTAGATGATTAAGAAAAATATTTATTGTTAATTTTAATTAGTTTAAAGGATAATGATACTATGATTTTCTTCAAAACTGGAAATATTATAAAATTCAGTAGTTAAACTACCACTGAGAATTTTTGAATTTTATGAACTTATCTTGATTATTATCTATAGTGCTTGAAAAAAAGTGTATCTACGACAACAACGAAATCCTCCACTCTCTGAGACAGATGGCAGCATACTGAATGTAAGCAATGGACAGTTGCAATCTAGCGTTATCTGGCATCTATCCAGATACTGCACTAATACGTACAAGGCGTGTTTGAATCAATCCCCGCTTTATTTATGCCGTTATATTCATTTATTTACAACTGAACGAATTAGTTAAACCAGGTCATAAAGGATTAAACAGCAATTTTTCAGACTATATGAAAGATTTTCGTCGGTTCATAATACTTATCAACACAAAATTTTCTCACGTTTACAATAGCCCTGATATGTACGTCTGACAGTCGAGCACATGTCTGATGAAGGGAGGTCGGTTGACCGCCGATTGCCTTAAATTTTTTTTTTTTTTTTTTTTTTTACACGGTGGTCACCACTTATCAAGGCCCGGAAGCCACTCAGATATAAGGGTTATTAATATTTAACCCCTCCATTACTCTCTCACTCTAAACTTGCCTTATGTCTAACTTTGCTGCAATGGGTAGAGACATGTATTATAATTATTGTTTAATGGTATATATTTCTCTGTCACGGTTCAGTTGAAAGCGGCATTAGACAGTAAATTCTGAGCTCGGGTAATGTACGGTTAACTTGCCGTGTCTTATTCAGATTATTGTTTCGAAATGTCAACGTGACATGATTAGCTGGGCTTTTAGCGGGGTGGGGGTGGGGTTAAGTCTTTCTAACGGCTTTCTAAACGGCTTTGTACACATTTGAATTTGAAACCTTCGCTCGCAACTATGATTCCCAGGGAATCTTTCCACCCGCAAGAAAACCCTGAACACAGAAAACAAAACTAACATTAAAAAAAAAACATGACGCATGTGTATCATTTTGTTTTACAGACGCGACAATTTTACGCTATCACGTACATCTTTTTTGCAAATGTAATTCAAAAGAAAACAAAAACAATTATATGTCTGCATATCTCTCTCTCTCTCTCTCTCTCTATATATATATATATATATATATATATATATATATATATATATATATATATATATATATATGTATATATATGATGAGAATAATGGAAATAGTATTCTGAGAAAATAGAGAATTAAAAGGGAACCAACCGAGTTATTTGTTCATCAACGTTTCGTTTTTATTTCGAGACTTCCTCATTATATATGTGTGTGTGTGTGTGTGTCCACATTATATATGTTCCTCATTATATATGTGTGTATGTGTGTGTGTGTGTGTGTGTGTGTGTGTGTGTGTGTGTGTGTGTGTGTGTGTGTGTAATGAGGAAGTCTCGAATTGAAAAATCATATTTCCACAGATATATATATATATATATATATATATATATATATATATATATATATATATATATATATATATCTGTGGAAATATGATTTTTCAATTATATATATATATATATATATATATATATATATATATATATATCTGTGGAAATATGATTTTTCAATTATATATATATATATATATATATATATATATATATATATATATTTCTGTAGAAATATGATTTTTCAATTCTATTTAACTTTTTTATATAACAATCCTTAATTTAAGAACCTCGTTGTGGTTACAGAGCATATAATAGATAAATGACAAAAGTCTATATTCCAAATTTCATGACGTTGACCATCTTACAATTTATTCCTTTAATTCCGTTGTAGTTATGCCTAAATGCATTTTATTTTCGTTTGGTGGATTGGTAGTTGCTACTTCTTCTGGTGAGTTTAAGAAAAAATAGATTCTTTTGTTGATATAATACTTAAATGAATGATTTGGTGCTACGAAACAGTTATTGTCAAGAATTGTAAGTGTCAACGGAATTAAAGGAATAAATTGTAAGATGGCCAACATCATGAAATTTGGAATATAGACTTTTGTCATATATATATATATATATATATATATATATATATATATATATATATATATATATATATATATATATATATATATAACACAGGCTCCTTCAGTCTTTGACAGACTCTGGATATCCACGTAGGGAAGCCTGCGCGTGAAATTTTTGTGGCAGGAGGTGCACAATCTCCAACCACACCTCTCTGGGTCGACATTGTTAAATACCAGTGGCAAGCGAAGTGTATGTACAGGACAACTGAAATAAATGCCAAGATAAGCGAAGAGCACATACAGCGCCTAGAATTCTCAAATGGATTGTGTTCTTCGAGCTGATTTGCTTCAAAGACTAAGACAACCATGCCGAAAGAAAAGCAGCATATTAACATCGTCGTCATTGGACACGTTGATTCTGGAAAATCTACCAGTACTGGTCATTTGATCTACAAATGTGGCGATATCGACAAAAGAACCATCGACAGGCGATTGTGGTTAATTCAAGTGTGAACTGTAGCACAAAAAGCTCCGTTAAAATTTTAAGAATCAAATAATTTATTGAAGCTCTATTCAGTAATATTGAAAATGATGGACAGGCATGAATTATTGATTTTTGGGATTTTACGAAAATCCCTTCACACCTAAAATTGAATTGCGTCTTGGGTTAGCAGATAAACAAAAAACATCAGTGTTCGTAAGTTAATACAAGAGCTAATATTTATTATTATTTTTTTAATTATATACATTACTACATCTACTGGAGATTCCTAAGTTTAGTCCATCTGGTCATTCTTGAACTGAACTCAGGTAAAATTCTGGTTTGCAATACTTCAAACAGAGTTGTCAGTCTCGGTTGGTGTAGATGAGCTAGCGAAAATGTCTGAAACGGAAATCTATTGAAGGCATTATTATCCGTTGATTTGTTCTCTTTAAAGACATCTCTAACAGGCTTAGTCGGCCCGTTGGTCAGTTAGCCTTAAGTTTTTTTTTTTTTTTTTTTTTTTAATGAAGTGACCGCTTATCAAGGTTCGAAGGTTTTTCGAGGATATTGATTAATGAGTGTCAGGAGGTCGGTGAGACAGTGATGGATAGCCGTGGGAATTGGGTAGAATTTGATTATTTAAGAAGACGGCTAAACACGAATTTGTTTACATTGGACTTAAAGACAACCATGTTGTAGTCAGCTGGAAAGCAACCCTGTGGTGAAAGGTTCCCATGCATTTCTTGGAGGCTTAAAAGCGTCCATCAGTCTATCACGTTTAAGTTTTAATGGTATTTTTCTCTGTATGAATTGAATGATCGCATCTTAAGAATATCAATTTTTTTTTTTTTTTTTTTTTGTCAAATATGGACGTTAATTTATTTATGGCTTGCAGAAAGTTTTATTATTTACGTCATCGGTCAAGGTAATAGCATTTATACATTTATTTTTCATTTCTATTTTCGTCTATTGTTTATTTTAAGTTACTCATTTCCTCCGTATTCGTATTTTGTAACTCAGGATGCAACCGACGTAACCTCCATTTTTATTGTCGTCTGCTTTAGCGAGTATTTGAAGTTTTCTCGGGGTGTTCACGTGTTATCTTCATTCGTACTTGCGCCATGTTCCTGTTCTCCCTGGGTTCGACAGGCGGCAATATAATTGTCTGTTGTTTTTGTTGTTAATAAAAACAAACAATCCATCTTGTTTTGATATAATTAACTTTTTTCTCTCATGATGGGAATTATAATTGAAATCTCGTTTTAGGAACGAATAATCGCGTGATACTGAACGAGAGTTTTTCATGAGTTCATGGCTATGCTAGAATTGTTCAAGTAGTTTTCAAGGGACCGACACACTCTTTTTTTTAAAACATAAGTTATAATTAGGGCTATAACAACAGAATATTATTTTCATTGTTTTGACTCTCGAGTAAATATCCGACACAGTTAGACACAGATAATCAACCGAGAACCACATCACTCTACATAAAAGCATATAAGATATCAACGGATACACACTCGAGAGTCAAGACACTGAAAAGAATATGCTGTTGTCCTAGCTCTAGTTATAATGGCATGTTATAAACATCGCGCTCATGGCAGAATGCCGGAAAAATATCTTTTTGGCAATTAAAAGTAGTTTATATTGTTGTCTTTTTTTATATTACTAAATGATGAATGATTTCCATTTAAAAATCTAGTTAATATTATGCGTCTAAAATTGAAAAGTGTTAACGTTATGTGGATAAGCCGAAACAAAACAAAATGGACACCGAATTTTCCCCGATGTCGTCTTTATTTAATAACGAAACTGAATGAAAACTGTTTTCCTCAATTTTAGATGCATAATATTAACTAGATTTATTATGTGAATGATTACTCGTTTTAGTAATATATTAGTAGGCCGCCCGGTGTTGCTCGGTCGTAAAATACGCATAAATATTAGATTTTACTTAAGTCAGAATTCTTATTTATTATAAACAGAAATACCGTAGGTGTTAAACGTAAAGTTAAATTTCTTTTAAAACCTGAAGTAAAAAAAAGAAAGAAACTGAGACATGATGCGCATGCGAGTATTATGTTTTTTTTTTTTTCTAAACAGTTTACTTCGTGAAAGTAAAAAAAAAAAAAAATACTCGGGTTGTGATCAAAACCAAAACCTAAAGACAGTGAGTCAAGTACGATAACCATTGTGCCAGCTTGACACGATCTTTAAAAAAGTGTTTTCATAACTACTTATTCTTAACATAAGTAATCTGTTATGTGAAGGTTTCACGTATGCGCATGCGTGAAACCTTTGACAAACAGATAAAAATCCGATGACCGCCCCCCCCCCACGTACCAATTTTTCAGTTTTTACCCTTTAGAAGTTCTTTTTTTTCCGGGTGAAAATGATTAAAGAATTTTCTACATGTCTGAATATCCTATATACAAATTTCAAGCCTGTAGATAAAAAATTCGTTGAGTACATAGGTTGAGAAGTTTCCTCACACGCATACATTCTCATTTATAGACAGATAGATAGATAGATAGATAGATAGATAGATAGATAGATAGATAGATAAAATAACATAAAGCTACTTTTAATGTCTAAGATTTTTTTTCTGTCGTTTTTGCATGACTGCGTTTATTATGAATTGCCGATATTTTTACATTTTTTATTATAAGGGTACAATGTTTTGGTGGCTTCCATAGTGCCACAGTATTACAACGGCTGAAAATTGAAAATAACAACCAAGACATTTCCAACGGATAGAGACATGTAAATCATTTATATAACAATAAATCCTCGTTTCAGAAATATCTTCAAATATGCTATTTCTCAAATTTTCCTTTTTGTTCTTTTCTCTTTTTTGGTTACTTATAGTTGTCCAGTGGTCTCCTGGTTCCTTCCGACCTCGCGCCATGCGATCTGGAGTTTACATCGTGAACGACCCAAGATCCAATCGCGGAGACGCCAACAGCCCAACCTACAACGGTAACTGCCCACAAGCTCAGCTCAAGAAAATGGGCGGTGATTCAGTTAATGTTGACATGGACGACCCAATGGAAAAATCCGGAAACATTTACAGGTAAACTATTTTTTTTTTTTTTTTTTACATGGAGTTCACCACTTATCAAGGCCCAATGGCCACTCGGGGATAAGGATTATTGTGTATACAGTAATCAAAGGGATAGTGTAGCAATAGTATTGGAGAATTGGTAAGGGGTCATTACTTAGAAGGGGCGGTTCATCAGGAATTTGTTTGCGTTGAACTTGAAGACATCCAGGTTGAAGTCGGGAGGGAAACAGGCAAGCGGAACAGCGTTCCACAGGCGTGCAGTTCTAAGAAAAAAGCTTTGTTCATGGAATCTACGTTTTGATTTAGGCACAGATAAGGAGTGGAGAAAATTATTGACGGTGCTTTCAGCTAGTCGGGTGTTTTTTGAAAAAGATTGGCGAGGCGGGACCAGAGAATGGACCTCAGACGAGCACTTGCAATGGAAATAACGATAGAACAACGACAGGTTCGCTACGTCTCTTCTGTGGGAAAGAGTTTGCAGGGTAGAGAAAAGAGCATCCTCCACCAAGCCACGAAGTCTATTTTTGTGGCAGCAGTACTCCATCTTTGGACGTACTTGGCTCTTATATAGATAGAGAATTGCATCATTAGTGAGATATCTTCTGGAGCGGTAGAAGAATCCCACCATTTTCCCAACTGTTGTAATTTATAGTTGATGTTCGTGTGGGTATGTGCTTCACTGAGAGCTATTTGCATTTGGTTTGAATTAAATATCGCTGACTGATGTACCCTCGCAGGCCATTAACAACCAAGACAAGTACACTGATATAGAATTAACAACAAGTATATTAGTAAAAGTATGTTGCAGAATTACACGTCATGATGCTGTAGTGACAATTGCCTTGTTTCGGGTGAATAAAGATAAATTGAATTTGATTTTAAAAATAAATTTAATTTAATAAAATATAATTAATTTAATTTTATTAAATTTAATTTTAAACATAAATTAAATTTGATAAAATAAAACTAAATTTAATTTTATTAAATTTAATTTTAAAAATAAATTAAATTTAATAAAATAAAACTAAATTTAATTTTATTAAATTTAATTTAAAAAATAAATTAAATTTAATAAAATAAAACTAAATTTAATTTTATTAAATTTAACTTTAAAAATAAATTAAATTTAATAAAATAAAACTAAATTTAATTTTATTAAATTTAATTTTAAAAATAAATTAAATTCGATAAAATAAAACTAAATTTAATTTTATTAAATTTAATTTTAAAAATAAATTAAATTTGATAAAATAAAACTAAATTTAATTTTATTAAATTTAATTTTAAAAATAAATTAAATTTAATAAAATAAAACTAAATTTAATTTTATTAAATTTAATTTTAAAAATAAATTAAATTTAATAAAATAAAATTTAATTTAATTTTATTAAATTTAATAAAATGTAATTGAATCTCTACTATTATACAGTTTTATTACCACACAAGCAGAAAAGCTTCATATATAAAATCAACAGTAGGTTCTTTGATATGACAGGGCGCGTTCGAAATGAATGTTTCTCTTTAGAGTACAGTTGAACCATGATACTTGACTTTTGCATTTTAAACTTTCATTCAAGCCATTATATATATAAAAAAATAATTTTATAAAAGCAACAATAGGTTCTCTACAGTGCAATGTAGACTACAAAGTATTGTGAACGAAGCCACTGCGAAAGGTATGTGATCTTTCCCCTGGTGCACTATGATGGATCCCCAACTAGAGCAGGCAATCAATCGACTTGATTGAAAAATGGGCGCGTTTACAGATTTCGATAACAAAATTAGGGACGTGTGAAATATTCATCGATCACAATTCAATTCTGGCGACGTCAAGTCACTCTGCTATTTCAAAATAAATATATAAGCAATTTTGTAATTGAATTTAAGTTTAAATATACGCATTTTCGAATGCACACCTGTTATACAAAAGAACACATGTAGAATTGTTATCATGATGAATACCTGTTTCTGTTTACCAAACGTGTTCATTTTTGTGGCCCCTCATTCTATAATTGCAGATCTGCACTCACGAAACTGATATGTTGTTTGTACGCCCTCATAATTATCGCCCTTGGAGTTGTGTTCTCCACCGCCGACGCCTTAACCGCTCGTGAACGGGAGCACAAATATTATCTTGAAGTAAGTATCATATTCGACTATCCAACTATTAAATAAGTAACTTCAGTGGAACCTCTAGATACGAAATACTCTGCTTACGAAATTTTCAGCTTACGAAACGTGATGTGAATTTTTTTTTTTTTTTTTTTTTTTTTTTTGTCTCTGTAGACGAGTGACAAAATGACTACTTTTTAAGCAGTTAATCTTTTGAATTTTGTTTTTTAAATCTAGGTTTCATTCGATTAAAAACATTTGATAATTTTCTGGAATATGTCTGCGTTGATTTTTACCTGGAAACCATTTTTTTTTTCTGAGACTTGAATTTTTTTCTACTTACCCGCCCATAAAAATTAAAAATTATTTAAAATTATATTTTTTTTATTTTAAATTGAAAAATTAATGTAAAAATTGCTATATTTACCACATTTGAAAGATATTGACCAAATAAAACTTTTCTGTATATTTTTTTATCGTAAACCCTCGGAAATGTTTGTAAATGGTGGTTTGTTATTATTTTCCTTATAAATCGTAAAAAAGTAAATAATCCATTTCATGTTTCTTAAAGTTAAGTGTTAAGTCATGATAAGTGATGCCAATGGTCCATTAATTTTAACCCATTAATGTATTTAAAAGTTTACCCATTAATGCCAATGGTCCATTAATTTTGACCCATTAATATATTTAAAATTTTAATTCATTAATTCCAATGGTCCATTAATTTTAACCCATTAATATATTTAAATTTTTAATTCATTAATGCCAATGGTCCATTAATTTTAACCCATTAATGTATTTAAAAGTTTACCCCATTAATGCCAATGGTCCATTAATTTTGACCCATTAATATATTTAAAATTTTAACCCATTAATGCAAATGGTCCATTTATTTTGACCCATTAATGTATTTAAAATTTTAAGCCCATTAATGCCAATGGTCCATCAATTTCAACCGATTAATGCCAATGATCCATTAATTTTAACCCATTAATGTATTTAAAATTTTAACCCATTAATGCCAATGATCCATTTTTAATATTTTTAATATTTACTGAACAGTTATTTTTTTTTACGAAATATTTTAACACTAAATATCTATGTGCATATTAAATATAGGTAGAATTCATTTTTATAACAATTTCATCTAATATTTTGAAGCAAAAATATGCATAATCACCAAACAAATTAACTAAAAAAAATGCGCATTAATGGGTTAAGTGTTTCGTAAAGTTCGAACATTCTGATCCTCATCTGGCATCATTTGAAACGAATGGCTCTCGTCTTGGGAAGGCCTCATGTTTTGACAAGCTTCTGGGCTTGACCTTTACTCCTGATCTAAAATGGAACACGTACATCAAATCGATTGCCAAGGCCGCTGGAAAAATGGTGGGATCCTTCTATCGATACAGTAGATATTTCACTGCTGATGCAAATCTCTATCTATATAAGACCCAGGTATGTACAAGAATGAAGTACTGTTGCCACATCTGGGCAGGAGCTGCTAGAAAGGACTTATCCTGCCTTGATAGAGTTCAAAATAGACTTCGTACATAGTAGGGGATGCCCTTTTCTGTTCCCTGCAACCTCTTTCTCACAGAAGAGATTATGACGTAACCATTGGAAAGGTTGAAATCCCCTAAAACTCTGAGTAAGACCGGGTAAATATGCTGTGATTGTCCGTTAAACGTTAATCGAATCCCGGACAACGGCAGGTGACCTATAAAAAGGAACGAGTTATTGTGGTTGATAAAAATATAGACAGATATTCTATTGTTTAAGACAATGACAGAAAATGTCAGAATAAGGAACGATGACATTGTCTGGCCTGAAGAACCCCGGCTCAGACGTTCTGAGTTTCTGAGTAAAGAAAATTGACAGGATTTTACCCATTGGGGTCGTGTGAAAGGATTTCATTTTTGATCCCAGATTTTCGAAATTGCGGACGGATTGTGAAAGTGCACACACGCAAATGTATCTGGGGTTTCCCCAGGGACGGGGCTGGCTTTGGTTGGTTCAGCAGATCACCAGAACCACCCTGTCACCTTAGTATAAAGATGCATACCCGGGCTGAATTAACCAGATTGAAGCCAATTCTCGAGAAGGACACACGCTCCCAGAACGCCCCAGACCCCCTCCATCTATCCTGACCGCCATCCAGAGAACGAAGAATACGATTTTGTGAGACTTAAATGTTTTGCTGAACTGACTATGCACATATGTAAAAACCTGTATCTTTTGTGAAATTAACTTTTCGTAGTTAGAAAATCTGACTGTCTTTCTTTTCCGTCGTGCATGCGAAGCTTTATTTTTGCTTTTCAGCAGAAATCAACACAGAGCTGAGACGCTGAGTATTTTATGTGAAGATCTCCCGGTAGAGACGATCACGAGCCACAGTTTCCGATGAGGTTAGAGGTCAGTTGCTGACCTGAGCGAGAGACCTGTCACAGATGTTACGAGTTCGTCTCTGCTTTATCGTTATTTTCATGGCATGTGCTCGACTGAGCTCCAATCTATGGTCCCCCCTCGCCAAACTTTCACAAGAAACACTCGTCTAACTGAAAACACTATCAATAATTCCCCCTTCACTCTTTATCTGTGCCTAAACCTAAACGTAGATTCCATGAACAAAGCTTTTTTCTTGGAACTGCAAGCCTGTGGAATTGCCTTCCGTTTTCCTGCTTTCCAGCTGTCTATAATATGGTTGTCTTCAAGTCCAACGTAAACAAGTTTTTGATGAGCCGTTCCCATTAAGTTAACAAATTTACCGAATTTCCATTACTAACGATTACTATATTGTAAAATTGACTACTGTACCTTTTTCAACCCTTATCCTCGAGTGGCTTCTGGGCCTTGATAAGTGGTGATTACTATGTAAAAAAAAAAATCGCCTCACTCGAAAGATTCCACATTTTCGTATTAAATTTGTAAATTTATTATTGCTTTGTGTTCTAATAGCTACTTTATTTACAAGTATGAACGGTTAGATTAAGCACTATTTGGCTCGTATTTCATTGTTGTTATAGATTAGACGATTTACGTGTAAAACGTCTTTGGGGATACCAAAATTTATAAATATTTCGCCGGGGCCATTTATTTTTGTATCTCGAAGGATATCAAAATTTAGCTAAGCTCAGATAATCGAAACGAATGAATGTGTAGAAAGACTTATCCTGAACTGATGAGGGAAAAGATTAAGTATAAGACTTTTTACTTGTTTAGTATAGTATTTTTACTGTCTTTTTGATTTTTACCCTATGACATGCTGGAACGGCAAAATCTACAGTTTGGCATTTTCTTTCCTTCTTGTTAACTATTGTAACATCCGGTTTTCTTGCTTGAATTAGTTTACCTGTTTGTACCTCCGTGTGTACTCAATGATTTTGTGGTTTTCGTACATTGTTATAATTCGCTCACCGGGAGTTCTCACACAGGTCATCATCAGAGATTGCTCACTGACAAAGACCGGTGGTGTTCCCTGAAGTCTGGGTGACAACAAGTCTCCCCATATTTCCAGTAATCTTCACCTTTTTCGACAACCTTTGCAAATAAATTTGCGCTATCGTAACAGTCGTTTGCCATTGATTTCTCCCTGAGAGCGACCATTGATCTTCACTGGAATTTGGGTGGCTATAAGCACCCCCCCCCCCAACGTCCCAGTCCCCTCCGCGCTAATCCAGTGGAGGTCTGGTAAGTGCTTTCACTCCTCGGTCTTTCCATCATCCTTGACACTTCGACTATTTGGGAGGGGGTGAGTGGAGGAGAGGAATATGGGCAGGGGGAAGATAAGGGAGATGGGATGGGGATGGAAATGGAAGGGGGAGAGAGTAGTCAGTCTACAACTTATTATTATTATTATTATTATTATTATTATTATTATTATTATTATTATTATTATTATATGAAATATACAAATATATTACTGAGAACCGTCTTATTTATATTAGAACGCGTTTACTCTTTTTAATATGACTTCATTTTTTATTCTTTCTTTCATCCCGTTTCAGATATTCCTAATTTATTTGTACGTCATGTCTCTGGCCATCCTGCTCTACTTCCACGTGCACCTGTTACGGGGGATGCGAAACACCTATTTTGAGAAGAATCTGCGTATCACAATTCGCCGCAGCCAAGACAACCTACACAAGTCAGTCTCGACCGCCGAGCCGGCAAGCGACGACAACGAAGAACAAGGCACTGCCCTCACCGACACGCCAACCAAGACGTGCAGCCCAGACCAGGTGTCTACTTCGTCGCATGCTAGCTCACAAAGTCACCTGGAACTCCCGGCCGAAGGCACGGCCGCTCACGTTGGCGAAGGTATCAACTTTTACCTTAGACTTGGATGTCTGGGTAAGTCAAATTCTCTTCCTTTTTTTTTTTTTTCTTTTCTTTTTTTTTTTTTGAGGGGGCGGGTTAAATTTCGATAGTCAGTTGAAAATATTCAACTAGCGGTCCCAGCCTCCGTTTAAAAAATGATTTCAGATTCTTGCAAAAGTAACCAACTTTTGAGTGATATATTTTTTTATTTTCATGAAGTGTTACAGAAAACAAAACAGAAGAACAAAAAATTAAGCACAAGACCACTCTAAAATTGATGAGTGGGGGAGGAGTCTGTGGTCATCTTCGTCATGTACCTTGGGTAATCTATGCTAATCCTAACTTGAGTTCGCATTCATTATAATACAATGAACACAACGAGGGTCGTCCTACTTAAGATTCCCCGTATCAAATCGGGGAGGGGGGATAATAAACAAATATTATGTATATGTAAAACATTCTGGGGGTTTTTCTGTTTTTTTTTTTTAACCAGGTTTCGGTAGTCAGCTGAAAATATTTAACTAACGCCCCCCCCCCCTCCAAAAACAAATGAATCCAGATTCTTGCAAATATAGCCGGCTTCTGATCTTAGTTCATTGGGCTTTTACGTAGGATTAATACGTAGTATCTGTTGTCATATTACACTTCAATTTTTCTATCCTCTATTAGTGAAGGGCAACTCTACCCAGTATCTAAGCAACCGAAGCAAAGAGAATATCCTCTACCAGGAAAGCGTATATATATATAACAACTCAATCATTTCTTTCTAATTTTTTTCACGGTTGAAAAAATTAAATGAGTGATATCAAATGATTTAAAAACTGCAAAAATACAGGGTTTTGAGTTTTCAAGAAAATTCGGCAAAAAGATTCTTCAATGACTACGTTAAGATTTTTGTTCCTTAGAGGCGCTGATTGAGTATGAATAATAATAAAAAATACGTATTATATACGTTTGAAGGCAAAACATCGCGTTATTACAAAATAAACAGACATTTATTTTGTTTGAAATTTATATTGAAATTCATAAATAATATATTTGTGAATTTCAATATAAATTTCAAACAAAATAAATGTCTGTTTATTTTGTAATAATGCGTTGTTTTGGCTTCAAACGTATATAATACGTATTTTATTTTATTCTTCAATGACTAATTTTTTTTGAGAGTTTCTTATTTTTTAGAAAAGATTTTGTTTTTAAATAAAAACTTAAAAATGACATAATATATGATAAATAAATTTTATTTCCGACTTGGGGTAAAATTTTGTCACACCCTCTTTGATTATCACCCGGAGCGGACCGCTCCTCTCGCCCTCTTTAGCTGCGCCATTGGTTATACGAGGTATTAATTTGTTTTGTTTTTATTTATTCCAAAAAAGGGCAAAATGTTATAGTCTTTTACAGCTGTTTCAAGGCAGTGTTTAAAACGTAAAGAAAAGTTTTTAATGTTTGTTATTTGGAAATTTTAATACATTTATCTTTTAGTTCATCGGCGCGGATGGTGACGTATGATGACGATTGGATGACGTATGAGTCCAAGTGAATGATTTATTTATCGTTTCGTTTTTAATCAAAACACGTTCTTCAGGGGTGACAACTGTTATAAAGCAAAACAAGTAAAGCACACCAACTTCTGATAGCGAAAAGCTACATACGACATTTCAGGAAATTGCACTGATTATGGGAAAGAGGATGGGGGGGGTCTATTCTTCTTGACTTTTAATTTACCTTTTTCTTTTTCTAAATGCGTCCTCGAATCTGAATTAGAAATGATGTCTGTCGATCAGACTAAAGTTTAAAATAGCATTCCCGAGTAAATGTTAAAGGGGTCACGGGCAGCGAAGAATCCGAGAGAAATATTGTATAGGCATTAAAGATGGTTCTTTATTGTTGTTTGTTTGTTTGTTTGTTTTGTTTTGTTTGATTTGGTTTTTTCTTGTTTGTTTTACTTGGGAATAACAACTTATCAACGCCCGAAGGCCACTCAAGGATAAGGGTTAATGAATGTAAAGTCGTAGTGTAGTAATCGTTAATGGTGTAAATTAGGTAGAGTTCGATTATTTATGGGGATGGCTCAACAAGAATCTGTTTACATTGGATTTGAAGACTACCATGTTGTATTCAACCGGGAAGCAGGACAGTAGAACAGTGTTCCACAGGCGGGAAGTTCTAGAAAAGAAACTTTGTTCATGAATGAAGATGCATTTAGAGTTAAATTCGAGTTTCGTCCTTAGATAAACACGACACCAGATCAAATTCGGTGGCCATTTTATATTGATTTAGCTAATTCACATGATGTTGACACATTTCAAGCATTCTTTTCTCAATTTTATATGCATGATACTAAATGGATTTTAAATGGAAATGATTTTTCATTTAGTAATATATAACACTGGATTTTTAGCCCGTTAAAAACTGGCAAAAGTTATAGATCGTTGACTTAGAATGGGTGCTTTATGTTAAACTTATAGAATAAATATGTTATCGTGATAACAAATCCCTGTTATTCCCTATTAATACATAATTGTCCATGGAACGGATACCATAATATTTAGTTTGCTGCGCCGTGTCATAACAGAGATCCATGCAAAATTTAAACGAGATTGGTCCAGTGGTTTCCGAGAAAAAGTGGATAGACAGACAGACTAAGAGAAATAAAATATAGATAAACAACATAAAACCATCGGTAGCATATACAAATTTTTGGTTATTCGGAAGTATTACTGATTGCTCTAGGGGAAGTAACTCTATTTTAGCAAGTGCGATTAACTCTTATGTATTTAACAACTTAAAAAATCTTACAAATCGAATCCACATTAAACTAGGCGAGTTTAATAGAGAATGAAACGCATCTCTTAGTAAAATAGAGTTACATCCTTTGAGCAATCAATAATACTTCCGAATAACCATTATTTTTTTTTCTCTCGCGTTTTTCTCTAACTGCGACCTTTAATGCTTGCTCGTCCCCATCGCTAAACGCGTAGATTCAGTGAATGGATCCTAAGAATATCCGTTCCATTTTATTTATTTATTTTAATTGAAACTTGATCTTTTCACCGGATGTCAATTCTTGTAACGTGAGGGAAGAAGTAGGGAGGGGTGATGGGGCAAGCCGTGACGTTGGCGTTGAGGAACCAGATAGAGAGACCCTTATCATCTGTGCAGGCACATTACCTACAGCGATGTGGAATTACGGTCGGTGGTTTTTTGGGGGGGTTTTTGTTTGTTTTTTTGTTTTTTGTGTGTGTTTTTTTAAACATCCGAGAGCGATTTGCAATTTGGTTGACATGGCGGATAAAGAAAAAAGTTTGAGCGGAAACGTTGTTTCGGTTATACATATTTTTATGAAGTTTCGCACATTTCACATCAAAGTCATATTGATCTATTAAAGTTGTTTGAGAATAAACTGATATATATATATATATATATATATATATATATATATATATATATATATATATATATATATATATATATATATATATATATATTAGCAGCTCAGCCTGGCTTTGCTCGGGCTCTATGTACTGTTCATAACTTTATGCTTTATGCGCATATATATATAAAATGGGTTTAGAAATTCCAACGAAAGAAAGATGTATATTTAAATAAGGAGGTAGTCACCAACAATGTGTATTTTTTGACATTATTTTATTATTCCGTGTCTTGGTTTTTCATTGAGAATTATGTTTAGATCATTGTAATAATGTTTTTAAATCATTGAAATCGCTTTTAACGCGTTTCAGACGTTCTGTGAAGCGTCCTCTTCAGAAATTATTTTCAAAATGTGCTGGAGATGTAAAAATAGCATTTTCGTAGTTCATTTGAAGTGTTACCAAGAGGAGGAAACGTGTAAGTGTCTACTATTCATTGGAATGTTCAATTTTTATTACTCTTTTATTGGGCTGTGGTCACTCCTGTGTTGTGTTTCTCTCTCTCACTCTCTCTTTCTGCTTGTGTTTTTTCTTTTCCTTTAGGGTAGGATGTGTGTGTGTGTGTGTGTGTGTGTGTGTGTGTGTGTGTGTGTGTGTGTGTGTGTGTGTGTTTTCTTTTATTGGTTTGAAAATGTGTGTACTGTTTTTTAGTATAATGAGGTTATTTTCTTCCCTAGGAAGGTGACTGTGATCCAAGGTCGTTACTAATGTGTATGCGTGAGAAGGGGGGGGGAGAACCAGCTCTTCTGAAATAAGGGTAGGGGTGCTTTCATTCTATTTTGATATTTATTTTTTGGATTCTTGGATTTTAGTATTGTGATTTTTCGTTTCAGTTTTAGACTGTTCGGGTATTCTTACACGCAATACGAAACAATATTGTAATGGTTACCCTTTGAAAAGTAATAATTGACCAACTGAGAAACTTCATATTTCGAACATAGAGAATTATATATATATATATATATATATATATATATATATATATAGTATATTATATTATATTATATTATATAGAATGAATTAGACCTGGAGTGTAAAGAGCAGAGTTTATTTTAATGTATTAATAAATGTATTAATATTTTTAAAAGAACTATGTCCATAGTACTGTAGATATGTAATAAGCTCAATAGGTATATGTATACTAGAGCTATTTTAATATTGAGTAAAAAGATTAATAATTGTGAATTAAAAATCAGTTTCAAAGGGAAATCTTTTGATTTGGTTTGTTTTTCCTTTTGAAACTGATTTAAAATTTACAATTATTAATCTTTTTACTATATATATATATATATATATATATATATATATATATATATATATATATATATATATATATATATAACATAACAATTAAATTGTCCGAAATACAAACAGATGAATCGTTTATAGTAGTGAAGGCTTGTATAGAACCATCTACACTTTTTGGAACAACTTCTAATCTCAGTTGATGCAATTGATCGTCACAAAAAGAGCAGATAGTTTTATATGAGAATTTTCCTTCTCCTGGATGCATGTCATAAAGAAGACTGAGGGTGCATCTCTCTCAGTGTTTTTTTTTTTTAACGCGGCCTCATATCTAATAGATATCTCACTGCTGATGCAATTCTGTATCTACATAAGAGCCAGGTACGTCCAAGGATGGAGTACTGTTGCCAGATCTGGGCAGGAGCTGCTAGAAAGGGCTTGTCCTGACTTGATAGAGTTCAAAATAGACTTCGTAGCCTCGTAGGGGGGTGTCCTTTTCTCTTCCCTGTAATCTCTTTCTCACAGAAGAGATATTGCGAGTCTGTCTCTGCTTTATCGTTATTTTCATTGCAAGTGCTTGTCTGAGCTCCATCTATGGTCCATCCTTGCCAAACTTCACAAGAAACACTCGTCTAGCTGAAAACGCTGTCAACTTCCACACTCTTTATCTGTGCCTAAACCTAAACGTAGATTCCATGAACAAAGCTTCTTTCTTAGAATTGCATGCTTGTGGAACTGTCTTCCGTTTGCCTGCTTTCCAGTTGACTACAATACGGTTGTGTTCAAGTCTAACGTAAACAAGTTCTTGATGAGCCGTTCCACTTAAGTTAACAAATTTACCGAATTTCCATTACTAACGATTACTATATTGTCCAATTGACTACTATACACACTTTAACCCTTATCCTCGAGTGGTCTCTGGGCCTTGATAAGTCGTGATGCCTATGTAAAAAAAAAAAAAAGCTGAAATTTTTTTACATCCCGGTGCAGTATATATAACACCTAGCATTTCCAAATGTTCACTCATCTGGTATTGTCCAGGTTCGTTGTTGCTTAACTTTGGTGACCATATGGTGTAATCCCGTTGACACGCCGGTTCTCATTAGATCACCAAAGTTAAGCAACGGTAAGCCTGGCCAGTACCAGATAGGAGACAATTGGGGGACACTAGAAATTTCCAAGTTTGTATCTGGAAGCGCGTTTAAAACCACTAGAAGAGATACACCTTCAGTTTTCGTTAAGGCATGCGTCGAAATATATAGATTGATGTCTAACACTTATCGTTAAATTTTCACTAAAATCAGACGTATTTAAAGTTTTACAAAGGGTTTCCATCGTCTTTGTAATACTTTTTACGTGTGCGAAATGGCGTCACAGTTAAAAAAAAAAAAAAAGACTATAAAAAGGAGAAAGGACACGTTACATAAGACGATGCCGTAACGAGAAGCCACACGTCGTGGCAGGAGAATAAGAAATAAAGATCTTTTCTTAAAACGTGTAACAAGAGTTGAAGTTATTTTCTCTTTCCTAGTCTTTGTCTTATTTGCGACTGAGTCTACAACGTGTAGGTCCCGCGTGCGTAAAACTGTGTAAATTCTCAGCCGGAAGAAACATTAAATCATACGAGGTTTCTATAAATTGGAGACATCAAAGTAAATTTACTAAACATAATAATTATACATGTTCATTTTTATTTGTGTCAAATAATTATATTTTGGCTTTTCGTGGTTACTGTTATCTGCACATCTAAATCTGTTTACTTTTTTTATGAATTATTTGCATATGCACTAGAAGTGTAACGTTACACACGTTTTACGCACGCGGGACCTACACGTTGTAGACTCAGTCGCAAATAAGACAAAGATGGAAACCCTTTGTAAAACTTTAAATACGTCTGATTTTAGTGAAAATTTAACGATAAGTGTTAGACATCAATCTATATATTTCGACGCATGCCTTAACGAAAACTGAAGGTGTATCTCTTCTAGTGGTTTTAAACGCGCTTCCAGATACAAACTTGGAAATTTCTAGTGTACAGAAAGTTGTTAGTTGAGACAGGTCGTGATGCCTATGTAAAAAAAAAAAAAAAAGCTGAAATTTTTTTACATCCCGGTGCAGTATATATAACACCTAGCATTTCCAATTGACTACTATACACACTTTAACCCTTATCCTCGAGTGGTCCTCGAGTGGTCTCTGGGCCTTGATAAGTCGTGATGCCTATGTAAAAAAAAAAAAGCTGAAATTTTTTTACATCCCGGTGCAGTATATATAACACCTAGCATTTCCAAATGTTCACTCATCTGGTATTGTCCAGGTTCGTTGTTGCTTAACTTTGGTGACCATATGGTGTAATCCCGTTGACACGCCGGTTCTCATTAGATCACCAAAGTTAAGCAACGGTAAGCCTGGCCAGTACCAGATAGGAGTTGCCCCCACATCTGGTCTTTGCTAGTCATAGCTAGTCATAGCTTGCAGCATCTGTCGGAACAGATACTACACTTTGATCCCGGCCAAAAGGCCGGGCGGATCCTTCGGGCGAAGGGGGCTTGTCGCCCTAGAAAAGACGACCTGATTCCATTTTCCTTTAATGAAAACGGGTTTCCTTTTTTGTTGCATACCGTCTACTAGTTGGCCAGTTGTGTACAAATCCCGAGAGCGACACTCGCCATTGTACAACTCATGCTCTCTACCAATCCAAGTTATGACAACAGGACCATTGCTAGCACCCTCAAAATGCATCACTGGATTGCCACAAATAACACGAACGTACCCTGGGTGATGAAAACAAAGTTTACGGCTACGGTTATGGTCTTTGGTGTCGTTTCAAGTGAGGGCCACATCATGCCATCTCACATCTTCAAAGTCGGCTTGAAAGTCAACACCAAAGTGTACCTGGATGTGCTGAAGAATGTGGTGAGCCCCTGGTGCAATCAGGTGGGCGCTGACAGACCTTGGGTGTGGCAGCAGAACTCAGCGCCGGCCTACAAGTCCAAAGAGGCGCAAGCTTGTCTTCAGAAGGAGTGCTATGACATTGTGCCCTTCTCTCACTGACCCTTTCCTCTCCCGACCTGGACCCACTGGAGTACTTCGTTGGATCATACATTGAGAACATCACCAACAACATCCAAGTCAGCCTGATCGCTACCATCCACCGAGTATTCGCCAAGCTCCTGCCGGTACTTGTGGAAAAAGTATACTCCCAGTTCTGGACCAGTATCGAGGCGTTGATTGAGGCTGAAGGTGGCTACATTAAATATATGTCAGCTCTTCTACATAATCAAGTTACCTGAATTGATTTTTTTTTTTCAATAAAAATTTTTAAATAAAGTTGTAGCGTTGTTGTTTTTTTTTTTTTTTATGGCAACAAATTTAGAGTTCCACTGTAATTTCCACCTTTACTATTGCTGGTTTATTGCTATATATTTGTTCTCAGAAATAATTAGATAATAATGTTTAGTTGCCATGATTTATTTGAGTTAAAAACGGTAAGTGATTGTAAAAATATTTTTTTTATTGAGACTTACCACTTATCAAGTCCCGAAGGCCACTCAAGAATGAATGTAAGGTGGTAGTGTAGTAATCGTTAATTGGGTAGAATTTGATTATTTATGGGGACGGCTCAACAAGAACTTGTTTACATTGGATTTGAAGGCTACCATGTTGTATTCAACAAGGAAGCACTCCAGTGGAACAGTGTTCCACAGGCGGGAAAGAAGTTTTGTTCATGGAATCTGCATTTAGATTTAGGCATAGATATAGTGGGAGAAAACGTATACAGTGGTTGTAGCTAGTCAAGTGTTCTTTTTGTGAAAGTTTGGCAAGTGGGAACCATAGATTGGAGTTCAGTCGAGCACTTGCCATAAAAATAGCGTTGGTTGTGAAATGTACTTCAAATATAGTATTTTGGGTGTGGAAATCTTTCATATGAATTGTTATCTAATAACATATATTATTTTTCTTGATCTATCACTACTGATATTATTTTTATTATTATTACTAGTGTTATTTTTTGTTTTTATCATTGGGCTTGGTTTTATTAGTTCAAGTATTACTCTCTTCATTTTCACATATATATTAGGTTGGTAGAAAAATAATGTTGTTTTTTTTATGTTCATCTTTCATAATAAACTTTATTAATCGAAATAATAACCATTAGAATCGACACATTTTTACTAACGAGAAACAAGTTTATTCATCCCATTAACATAGAAATCCAGAGTTCTGGAAGCGATGATTGAAGGTTGATTCGGCATCATCTCGGCTTTTGAAGCATTTTTTACGAAGGAAGTTGTCGAAATGCATTAAAAAGTGGTAATCAGTGGACGAGAGGTCCGATGAATATGGCGGATGAGACAGACTCTTATAGCCCCATTCGTTCAGCTTATGCATGGTCAGTTGAACAACATACAGGCGAGCGTTGTCATGAAGGAGAATTGGTCTCTTCATATTGGCCAATCTCGGGCATGTCAATTTTTCATCAGTACTTCTCCCCCATAATCGTTTTGCTCTGATTCAAGAAGCTGTGATGGATGAGACCAGCCGCAGACCACCAAATAATTACCATAATCTTTTTTTGGTGCAATTTCGGCTTGGGAAAGTGGTTGTGGAGCTTCTCCGGCATCCAACAACTTTGCCAAACGTCGCCGGTTGTCGTAGAGGATCCTTTTTCTCATTACACGCCACAATCCGCTTGAGAAATGGGTCGTTTTTGTTGTGCAGAAGGAGCATAGAAAACACCTCAAAATGACGAATTTTTTTTATTATTGTTCAATTCATGCGGCACATATTTATCCAAATATTTTACTTCCTATTTGCTTTAAATAGCGAACGACTGTTGAGTGGTCGACCTCGAGTTCAACAGCAACTTCTCGTGTAGTTTTGCGGGGATCAGCTTAAATTAAGGCTTTCAAATGTTCGTTATCAGCAGTAATCGGTCGGCTGGCCGCAACCGCCTTCATCTTCAAAGTTCTCAGTACCAATGCGAAATTTCTTGAATCACTGTTGTGCCACACGTTCATTAGTGGTTCCTGGGCCAAACGCATCATTGATATCTTGAGCTGTCTCGGCAGCTTTTCGGTCTAGTTTGAACTGGAGCAAGAAAATCTTGCAGATTTGAATTTTGTTCATGCTGAGAAACCTGAAAAAAAATGAATGAAGAGATTGAGAACGGTAACGAATAACATGATTCAATAGAGCGAAAAACGTGCTTCAAAATTATATATAACATAGCTATTTATATCAATGAATTAATTCAGAAATCTATAATATAAATCTAACCTGTCTGTTTAAATGTATGTATGTATGTATGTATGTTTGTATGTCAGCCTAAAACTTTTGACAGAGGCGATGGATTTTCACAAGATCGGTATTATTTTTGAAGCATGACTCTTCGAACAACAAATATCGAAAAATTGCCTAAAAACATTAATTCCTTCACCCTCAACTAGGCACTTTTCTACGAGGAGAAGTCGTTTAACTAGCCTTAATTTAAACCTTTAACCCTTCCGGTTTGGCGATGGACAGACATCGCGGTTTTTTTTTTCACGTTATTTTTCTCCCTTGCAGTATGAGTTCGAGCCTGCCTGTATACAACTTTTTTTTTGCTCAACACATACCTCCACACACCCAAGCTAGTCATATATAAAAGTAACATATCTTAGAAAAAGATATTGTTTTTGCACCAACCAATATATATATGCATATAACTACTTAATTTACTCACATAAAATTAATATACGAAAGTATAGATTTATGCGTAAATTTTAAGTATTTACTTCAAAAGTGCTCAATACGTAGGTAGAGCTAGTTAGTAATTTATAAAATATATATGGCGATTAAACTACACTGAATATTCCGCGTTTCATCCACTCTAGGACTCC
>NC_136507.1:71989571-72002071 GCF_053919585.1 Euprymna scolopes
ACAATGCTGAAAAGGAAAAATTACTGCTTTTCTACTTCAATCTAATCGTTCTTAATCTCCACTATATAATAAGGAGAAACGTGTGGGCATATATATATATATATATATATATATATATATATAGTAAAATTGTCTGTCTGTGTGTACATTTCCCTACCAAACTTCTGTGTCAATTTTCAGTCTATAGACTCGAAATTTGGCATAAGGGGCATTGAGATTTGGACAAAAAATTTAATCGGTTTTCGGACAGAAATTTGGCTGTCAATGGGTCAAAGTTCAACGAGTTGATCTTTGAAAACTCTACAAAACTTCTCCGCCAGATTTGGGTCTAAATACTTGAAATTTTAGATGTTGGTTACTTAGACATAGATCCAACTTTTTAACATGATTTGAGCCGAAAGCAATAAATGTTAAAGCGGCAAAATTAGGGTCAAAGTTAAAAACAATTTGAACTATGCAGTCTCTACCAAATTACTCAGACACATTTTGTCTAAACATTTGAAATTTTATATAAAGTGTATTCAGACATAGGGCAAGCCTTTTAATCGGTTTTTGGCCGAATATTTGGCTGCCAATATGTCAATGTTCAACAGATTTGACCTTTGCGGTCTCTAGAAAGCTATTCAACCAATTTTGAGTCTAAATATCTGAAATTTTACATAAAGGGTATTCAGACATGCAGCAAGCTTTTTAATCCGTTTTTGGGTGAAAATGTGGCTGCGAAGAAGTCTAGGTGAAAATTGACCTTTGCAGACTCTACCAAACTCCTCCGCCAATGTTGGATCTAAACACTTTAAATTTTTGATGTAAGTTACCTTGACTTGTACCAAACATTTTAATATATATGTACATATCCACATAAAGTTAGGAACAGTATATAGAGCCCGAGCAAAGCCGGACTGAATTGCTAGTATATATATATATATATATATATATATATATATATATATATATATATATATATATGTGTGTGTGTGTGTGTGTGTGTGTGTGTGTGTGTGTGTGTGTGTGTGTGTGTAATTCTTGGTTCATTCAAAGTCGATAAAACCATATTTCTACATTACCAATTTATTTGATATTTTCAGACAATCCGCCTTTAAAGTAGAGGGATGTTTCTATGTTATTAAAATAAATAAACATTGCCAATTATAAAAATATTAAATAAAATAAAAATATGTTTCGTAAGCCCATACTGCGGACCTGTTTTTGTTGGTAGAACTGAACTTCCGTTTCAATTCTTTCATACACCACAATTCGACGGGGCGAATTAGATTTCATTTTCTGTTTACTCGATAAGTAAAAAAAACATTCCCTATTTTAAAATTTTAAATTCATTTTTTATCTTCCAAATTTTATAATTTAAACATTTTTTCTTTATTATATCAGGCAAAGTTGCTCGCTTGCGCTTGAGTTGAAGCATAAAAGTTGAAGTCGAAGTTGTTTTTGTTTTTGTCTTGTGTTTTTAAACAGTTGTTTCGATATAAGAAAATATGAACTTTCTCATTATTAAAACTATAAATTGTTAAGTGAAAGTAGAGGTTTTTTCGAAGAAAATTTACGGATTGGTAACGTGCTTAAATAATATTTGGTGCTAATGCAGAGAGTGATGCGGATGCGCTCTAATTTTTTAAATCGTATTTCCACGTTTAATTAAAGTTTTATGATATGTTTTTTTTATTCAATTGTAAGGTTAAAGTACAGATTAGGTACACAACACCCTCCCCTCCTCATGTTAAGAATGGCTTTTTAAATAACAACGTTCTTATTTCAGCACGCATCAATAATGCATGAGTACCCAATTTCTTTAATAAAGAAAAAACATTCATATTTTCTTATGTAAAAACAACTTCTGTAAAAAAAAACACAAAGAAAAAAGTGTACTTTCAATTTTGTTAAAAATGGTTTTCTTAAAAAAAAAAAACGTTGCTAACGCAGAGAGTGATCCGCGCTATTTTTTTTTTTTTTTAATCGTATTTCCACGTTTAATTAAAGTTTTATATGTTTTTTTTTATTCAATTGTAAGGTTAAGGTACAGAATAGGTACAAAACACCCTCCCGTCCCCATGTTAAGAATGGCTTTTTATATAATAACGTTATTATTTCAGCACGGATCACTCATGCATATATATATATATATATATATATATATATATATATATATATATATATATATATATATATATATATATATATATATATATATATATATATAAACTCTGTAAACCTTACTTGCTTTCTTGCATGCTTGCATTTTTTTTTTTTTTCGACGATCGGGCGATTCCATCTTTTAAAATACGTTTTTGACTTTTTGTTTTCCTTTTCAGCCTTCAGTTTGGGTAGCGTGGCCTTAGATGGTTTCCATATTGCCACTTACTTTGAGACAGAATCAACCGCAACCTGTGAGAGCCCTATTTTCCCAATGGTCTACGTTGTGCACCTTCTGTTCGTCTTCGTGCAAACTTTCTTTGTATTCAAAAACCACAAGGTAAGAAATTTATGAATTTTTTCCTGCTTCCCGTCCCAAACTTTGTAATAATGCGTTACAATGTTATGATTTCGCCCAAGAAGGATCAATAAACCGAATGAACGTCTTTTGATACGTGCATGCATGTTTTATAGGTATACTTTTTATTCTCTGTATTATCGTTTCTTTTCATCTTTGTCGCGTGTCTGGATAGGCGATCGTTTGCTTAACTACGATGGACGAAACTTTTCATGCAGGAAAAGACACAAGGAAGACGTTCGCTGAGTTTTGTTCAAGGTTTTATTAGGTAGAATGAACATAGGAGACAGATAGATTAGTGCTTACTTTCTATTTAACAAAATGAGTTGACCCGAAGACAGATAGACAAGGGCAACATTCAGCTTAGATTATTTCTACATTATTAGCGTGTCTCATTCGCATGCTTCCAGCGGAGAAACTGACTGAAAACCATAGTTTTCTCTCGCTCGAAAACCTTACTCATTCTTATCGTTCATTGTGTTTTATGTGCCTTTTGATCTCTCACCTACGCACCCGACTTCAACTTACGTCTCTGTGTACAATTCTGTTTGCATATATATTATTGTGACATGCACTAAGAATAATCCTCATCAAAATTCATACTAGCTAACTTAATCGCTACTCATTGGTGCAGGGCCCATATGTGTGTGTTAAATAATCGCTCTCCGTAGGGTAGGGTAAAGGAATCACTCGAGTTAAGTATTACAAATATAAACTGAGGAAAGAGATGTCTCTTATGTCGATATGCAGCCACCATTCGCCCATGCATGGATTATTGTTGACACATCTGGGCTGGTGCACCAACCACTTGTCTTACTCCGACGAACTTATTGCACTTGTCCCTCCCTCCTCTTAATGTAAATACGTATCTCCCTAGCAACATGACTAGTAGCAAAATTTCATTTCTTCTTTCCTTTCGCTTGCCTTTGGAATTCCATCCCCGTTCCTTGTTTCCTGTACCAACTTGCAGAAATTTAAATGCAATATGAACAAACAGCTCGTTGTACAACTCCCCACATAGTATGCTCACTATAAATTTGGCCTTTAATCATAGTAACCCATTTACGTCTCAATTACGATATGCCTTGATTACGGTGAAATAAAGTTTTTGGTTTTTTTTAAACGTGTTCTTTTATATATCTACTAGCTGTCCCGTCTCGGCGTTGCTCATAGTCCGTCGATTTATAGTTAATGTTGTTAAGTCTGCATTGGATAGAGGGGGTGAGAAGCGGACAAGGGACAAGTTTCGCTTTATATATATATATATATATATATATATATATATATATATATATATATATATATATATATATAAAGAGAGAGAGGAAGCGAATATCAAGGAAATAAGAAAACGACAATATAAAAATACATACTAATGCATATAGATTTCTTCGTTTATTCAATAACGATGTTACATCACTTACGGTGTAGGATGAGTAAAACTCTTTATACCATGGTATTTCAAAGCCTAATGCTTCTCACCAGAAGAGAAGAGAAGGTGTTATGTAACATATTGGGGATGTGACGTCTAGCGATGGATACATTAGAAGCGAAATAATTGTTCGTGAGAGGAGAATGGTAGTATATTGAGACTGTTGAGGGAGGGAAATGGGAGAACTAAAGACGTCGCATCCCTAATACGTTATCTAACATCTTTTTTCTCTTCTGATGAGAAGCATTAGGCTTCGAAATACGATGGCATAAAGCGTTTTACTAATCCTACACCCTTAATTGATGTGTGTGTGTGTGTGTGTGTGTGTGTGTGTGTGTGTGTGTGTGTGAAGAGAGAGAAACAGAATGGCATACAGTTATGTTATCAAAGAATATATATTTAACAAAACTTATTAAGATGAGAAAAGCTCAACACTATTAAGAGGAGCAAACAAATATTAAATAAAAAGTGAGGAATGAAAATTATGTAAAATACTCGTTTGTCTAATTTTGTGCCTTTTCCCTTCTGACATATATATATATATATATATATATATATATATATATATATATATATATATATATATATATATATGAGGGGCGTGCAATAAGTAATGACCCCCATTCTAGTTGGCTGATCTAGCTGAAATTTTGAAAGTGCAATGATTTATATCTCTACGGGTTATGTGGCAAATTACAGCTCTGACCTAATTGTGGTTTCTATTTTACAGGTGTTTGAACTGAGTCAGGTGTGAAATGGAGCCTGTTGAATGTCGAGCAGTGATCCGGATTTTGTATTTGGAAGGACGCACGCCACAGGAGACTTTTGATGAAATGAAAGAAACTTATGGTGACAATGCCCCATTATATGACCTTGTAAAACGCTGGCATCGTGAATTCAAACATGACCGGAAGTCTGTGGAAACAGCTTCCAGACCTGGTCGTCCCCCTTCTGCCATTGATGAGACATCTGTCCGTCAAGTTGAGGCTGCCATTTTGGAAGATCGGCACATTACTATTCGCCAAATAGCCCAAGATGTCAAGATTAGTAGAGGGTCTGTGGAAACTATCATTCATGACCATTTGTTTATGCATAAGGTGTCTGCCAGAGGGATTCCCAGGTTGCTCACACCATTCCAGAAGCAAGAACGCGTTGAGTGCTCGAGGATGAATTTGGAGATGTGCCAAGAAGATGAGTCAAAGTTTTTCAAAAGACTGATTACACAGGATGAAACCTGGGTCCATTTCCTGGCAAAGGGTACCACAATTACAGGAGCCTATTATGCTTCACTTTTGAGGAAATTAAGGGAAGCTATGAAAATCAAGAGACGGGGCAAGATCAGCAAAGATACCCTCCTCCTGCAGAACAACGCTCCGGTCCACAACTCGTATGTCGCCAGATCAGAACGCGGGCATGTGGTTATGAAATCCTCCCCCATCCTCCATACTCTCCTGAACTTGCACCCTCTGACTTTCACCTCTTCTGAGCCATGAAGTTGTTTTTGAAAGGAAAGCGTTTCCCAGATGATGCAGCCTTGATTTCTGAAGTCACGTCGTGGTTGGAGGACCAACCTGGGGCGTTCTACAAAAACGGTCTCCAGAGCTGCATCAAATGATGGGAGAAATGTACAACTCTGGGTGGTTCCTATGTAGAGAAAGACTAATAACTGTGCCAAGTTTCGTTGCTCTACTGCTATGGGAAGTGGGTCAGGGGCATTATTTATTGCACGCCCCTCATATTTATATATATATATATGTGTGTGTTATATATTAGTCATATTCTAAGCGCAGTCTTAGAAAGAGTCTTATTACAAGTGATGCTGTTGAGAGAGATGTTGTTGTAAGAGTTCTAGAGAGAGTTTTATTAGAGAGATGTTGAAAGAGAGATGGAGAGGGATGTTGTGAGAGAGATTGTTCGTTCCGTGTTCGTGTTATGGCGATTCATATATATTAAAAATATGTTCATTCTTAGGTTAATAGATGTGTTGCTATGTGAAGCTCTTAGAGTGAGGAGATAGTGTTCAGACAGTCTTAGTGTAGATATGAGATGTAGATTCACATTGTGGATATGAGATGTGTATGTCACGACATTTTATAACACAGACATATAATAACAATTCACTTTACCTTTTTGTAAGAATCACAAACACAAAGACGAGCTTTATCAAAACACTTGATGGGTTTATTTCGTCACGACCGGCCATGGTTTTCTCATCAAGAATACAAAGCTTCACATTTTAGTTTCAAAGTGACCGTCTAGCTTCCTAGACGTTCGAATTCTCAGACCCTCTCTGAGTTTCTCACTGACTAACTATCTAACTAACTAACTAACTCTCATTTCCTATATTGATAAATCCATGCATGTCCGGCCACGTGAGCAAAATTCACGTGTTTCAACATGCGCGACTTTGCACGTTTCTGACATTATGATTTCCCAATAACCTATTTTTTCTTTTATGTTTTTACAAAGGAATTTAACCTACATATCTAATTTATTTAACCCATATTTTATTATCCACATTCTTTCTAACAATTGAATAGTTTATTTATTATTTATTTCATCAGAATTAACAATTTACTGGACATTCCATTTAAACCTATTGTTCTTTAAAACTTATATCCAAGGTTCGATTTCTGCTTTCTCTCATTTTATTTTCATTTTAAGTAATCTCTCTATTTTTATACTTACATGAAAAGGGGACAGCCCTTATCATGTAACATGTGTGTGTGTTTGTTTTTTACAAAGAAGTCACAACTTATCAAGGCCCAACGGCCACTCGAGGATAAGGATTTAAGAGTCTACAGTTGTCAATGGGACAATAGAGTAATCGTTAGTAGTGTAACTTTTGTAAATTGGATTACTTAACGGGAACGGCTCATCAAAACTTGTTTACTTTAGACAGCCATATTGTAATCAGCTGGAAAGCAGGTAACTCGGAAGACAGTTCCACATGTGTGCAATTCTAAGAAAAAAACTTTGTTCATGGAATCTTCGTTTAGGTTTAGG
The DNA here is from genome assembly GCF_053919585.1 of Euprymna scolopes. Taxonomy (NCBI): domain Eukaryota; kingdom Metazoa; phylum Mollusca; class Cephalopoda; order Sepiida; family Sepiolidae; genus Euprymna; species Euprymna scolopes. The sequence continues at coordinate 71,996,513 of NC_136507.1, forward strand.
CACAGGTAAAGGATGAGGGAAATTATTGATAGTGTTTTCAGTTAGACGAGTGTTTCTCAAGAAAGAAGCCCAGAAGCTTGTCAGAACATGAAGCCTCCCCAAGACGAGAAGCATTCATTTTAATTGATGCTAGATGAGGATCAGAGCGTTGATGATGCAAAGATAGAAGCTTAGTTTTAGATTATTAAAAGTAGCTAGCCACTTTTTCCCCCATTGTACCACATGCTCAAAAATCAGAGGAGGGAGAATCAGAGAGAACTTGGTCGTTTACAGGCTTGGATGTGCTGCCAAAGATAGTAGTGTCGTCAGCATAAATGTCTACGAATTATGTAAGGATGTGATTTTGAAGATCATTGATGTAGATCAGGAAGAGAGTTGGACCCAGGGTAGACCCCTGACGAACTCCAGCATTAATACTATGAGCTTCTGATTTCTGCCCATCAACCACTACTCTTATGAACCTATCAGAGAGAAATGATTTAACAATTGAGAAGACATTTCCAGCTATACTGTAGCTGGAGATTTTGTGGAATAAACATTTATGCCATACCCTATCAAATGCTTTAGATATGTCTAGAGCAATTGCCCTAGAAAGGAAGCCTTTGTCGAGAAATTCGCTAATCCTATGAGATATAACCGTACATCTGCTGTAGATCTAGCAGAACAGAAGCCGTATTGCATGTCACTAAGGTTATTTTTGCTGAGGTGGTTGACTACTTCTCTATTTAACACAGATTTCAGTAACTCACTCATGATGCACAGGAGACTTATTGGTCTGTACTGAGACGGAGATGACTGATCACCTGAATTCTTAAATACAGGGCATACTGATGAGATTTTCCAGAGTGTTGGGAAGCAATACTCCTTAAGAGAACGTTTAAACAGCTTTGTAAGTATGGGAGCTATTTCTGGTTGAAGCTTTTTCAGGACTATAATTGAAATGACGTCAGGGCCAGTTGCTTTACTGGAATCAAGGTTTTTGATTAGCTTGGCAACATCATGTACAGATATTTGGAAATGCTGACTAAATGTGTTTAAAATATTTGCTCTGTCGTTTGTAACCGCGTGCTTAGTCGAGCGAATAAACGTCTTGTGTAAGTTTGTTTTCTTTTTTACATTTTTTTTTTTTTTCTGCGGGGGTGGGAAGTTCAAATCCTTTCTGTGATATCACGGATCACAAACATTGATATTAGAATTCGTCGCGCAGTGGAACCAAGTTGCGAATCTTGTTGAAGATGAAAAATGGCAGGGTAGGTAAGACTGCAGCTGTCGACACGGAACGAATCTGCTAAAGTGAGAGGTCACTCCGGGGGAGCTTTAATTATTTATAGGCTCAACTGCAGGCTTGTTAGTGTTTCTTTAATTTATCTATGAAACGATGATGGGGTTCACAGATGTTGATGACGTCATACAAGGATTACTCTCTTCGTCTGCCTCGCTCTCTCTCTCTCTCTCTCTCTCTCTCTCTCTCTCTCTCTCTCTCTCTCCTTTTCTTTATCTCTCTCCCTTTCTTTATCTATATAGCTATCGTTTTTTTTTTGTTGATTTTTTTTTTCATATTTTGTTCTCATTTAAATAGTTTTTGTTTTGTTTTTTGTTTTTTTTTTCTATCTCTCCTTCTAGCGTCCTCACTTGACGCTTTCATTCTTTGTAACTAATGTTATCAAGAATTAGTCGCAGTTTCATTAAAAAGAAAAAAAGAGGAAACATCTTTCTTTTTTATTATCATTATAATGTTTTCATTCAATAGTTTTTTTTAATCGTAAAACCTTAACATTTATTTTTTATTAAAAAAAAGTAGTCGACAAAAAAAGTAATTGGAGTTTTCTTTAATTAAAATTCTTTTTCTTTTATAATATTTTCACTTTGTGTTGTTGTTTTTTTTAAGATTAACATTTATTTTTTTTAATAATAAAGTAGTCGCATCTTTCTTTTTTCTCATAGTTCCTCATAGTTGCGTTGGCTTCGACGTCCTAAATTCTCGTATGAGCAAAAAGAATGAGCGAATATCTTAGTAAAATAAACCTATTTTGTATAACTATATAACATTTCAGCTAGATCTGTCTAGTAGTTTACGAGAATAAGTGGAACCATCAGACAAACAAACAGACCGAGAGAATATATATATATATATATATATATATATATATATATATATATATATATATATATATATATATATATATATATATATATATATATATATATATGCTCCCTATCTTGGGTTGAGCATATTGGGAAGTGATTTACAAACTGCCATTAGCCTACTAAGCGACGCTCTTTGTGTAAACAAATCGAGCGAAGGCATTTGGACGATGTCAAAACGTTTATTCATTACCCACACAGCAGCAACCGTATAGCGTAATGGTGAGAAGCCTTGGCTGTCATTTAGGCGGTCGGGTTTCGATCCTGGCTTGAGGTAATTGCCTGTCTAACCGCACTGATTAGCTGTGGAATATATATATATATATATATATATATATATATATATATATATATATATATAATAAGGGACCAGTGTTTTCCTGCCTAGCAAAAAAGGCGAGTTTTCCGGGCACCATATATATATATATATATATATATATATATATATATATATATATATATATATATATATATATATATATATGGTGCCCGGAAAATTCGTCTTTTTTTTTTTTTTGCTAGGCAGGAAAACACTGGTCACTTATTAAATAAATAGCGGTTGAAAACACATTTTATAACCGTCCTTGAAGGAGATTTTTTTTTTAAAGGTGACTACGCATCCTCATAATATTTTTTTTTAATTATTTTTAACTCTTGTATTTAAAAAAATAAACTTGATCACGGAGTCAAGACACGAAAAACGAAACCGTGTATTTATTTGAAAAAATACTTTAGTTTTAACACTTTTTGTGGTATTATTACGAAAAAAAAAATAAAAGAAAGAAAACATTAACGTATTATCAAAGAAAGCAATTATTTTATTTAGAAGAATTAATTTAGTTTAAACAATTCTTGTGTTATTGCGAAACAACAAAAAGAAAACGCGGTACTTATGTATTTTTGGTAGCGCGCTAAAATAATAACGTTATTATTTCGAAAGCCATTCTTAACATGGGGAGGGGAAGGTATCGTTTAAAAGTCATTTCGGAGGCATTCCTGTAGTATGCAGACGGCGGCTATTGTTAGGGGGCGATAACTCCAATTTCTCCTTGGTCAAATAACGCGGAAAATAAGTAACAAACAAGATTTTTTTTTCCGAACAGAAAAATTCTATAAAAATGTATCAATATATAATTGTAAAAACATTCATTTAAAAGTCTGCGTAATTTTAATAAAACAATTTTATAATAAAAACAACATTGAATTTTTATAAAGTAAAATAGCTCTTTTTTTTTTTCTCGAACAAATAAATAATTTAAATGAAACAATTTTTTTTTAATTAAAGCAACTTTGAAGGGTCAACAACAACTTAATAATGTAAATGTTTTTTTGGCCGAGAAGCGCTACCTGGCGACAGTTTAGTGAAACGCACGAAGAAAAGATGACCGCCGTCTGCATTACTGCACATGTGCCTTTTGTTGTTTCGTGAATACAAAAAATGTTAAAACCAAATTAATTCTTCGAAATAAAATATTTGTTCTATTATTTCATAATGCAAGAAGTGTTTATTTTTGTTTGTTTGTTTCTTAATAACACAAGAAATGTTAAAAACTAAAGTAATTTTTTAATAAATATATGGTTTCGTTTTTCGTGCCTTCCGTTCGGTTTCGTTACATAATCAACCGTATCCACTTCCGGTAGCTTGATTTTTTTTTTTTTTTTTTTCGAGCAGCGATGTTGGACATTACCTAAAGTATACAAATTTATTTTCTTTTTGAGGGAGAGGGCTCGTTTTAAAATTATATCTACCTTAGTATTTTCTTTAATTTTCTATTTTTGAGCGATTATCGAGACTCCTAAGACGTGATCCTCTCATGTTGGGCAATTTTTGTTCAATAGTAACACTCGACATTATGTTTTTTTTAACTAAATAAATATGGATTATGTAGCCAGACTTTGTGGGCACCGTGTAAATTATGCAGCCAGACTTTGTGGGCACCGTGTAAATTATGCAGCCAGACTTTGTGGGCACCGTGTAAATTATGCAGCCAGACTTTGTGGGCACCGTGTAAATTATGCAGCCAGACTTTGTGGGCACCGTGTAGATTATGTAGCCAGACTTTGTGGGCACCGTGTAGATTATGCAGCCAGACTTTGTGGGCACCGTGTAAATTATGCAGCCAGACTTTGTGGGCACCGTGTAGATTATGCAGCCAGACTTTGTGGGCACCGTGTAAATTATGTAGCCAGACTTTGTGGGCACCGTGTAAATTATGCAGCCAGACTTTGTGGGCACCGTGTAAATTATGCAGCCAGACTTTGTGGGCACCGTGTAAATTATGCAGCCAGACTTTGTGGGCACCGTGTAAATTATGCAGCCAGACTTTGTGGGCACCGTGTAAATTATGCAGCCAGACTTTGTGGGCACCGTGTAGATTATGCAGCCAGACTTTGTGGGCACCGTGTAAATTATGTAGCCAGACTTTGTGGGCACCGTGTAAATTATGCAGCCAGACTTTGTGGGCACCGTGTAGATTATGCAGCCAGACTTTGTGGGCACCGTGTAGATTATGTAGCCAGACTTTGTGGGCACCGTGTAGATTATGTAGCCAGACTTTGTGGGCACCGTGTAGATTATGCAGCCAGATTTTGTGGGCACCGTGTAGATTATGCAGCCAGACTTTGTGGGCACCGTGTAGATTATGCAGCCAGACTTTGTGGGCACCGTGTAAATTATGTAGCCAGACTTTGTGGGCACCGTGTAAATTATGCAGCCAGACTTTGTGGGCACCGTGTAGATTATGCAGCCAGACTTTGTGGGCACCGTGTAAATTATGTAGCCAGACTTTGTGGGCACCGTGTAAATTATGCAGCCAGACTTTGTGGGCACCGTGTAAATTATGCAGCCAGACTTTGTGGGCACCGTGTAAATTATGCAGCCAGACTTTGTGGGCACCGTGTAAATTATGCAGCCAGACTTTGTGGGCACCGTGTAAATTATGCAGCCAGACTTTGTGGGCACCGTGTAGATTATGCAGCCAGACTTTGTGGGCACCGTGTAAATTATGTAGCCAGACTTTGTGGGCACCGTGTAAATTATGCAGCCAGACTTTGTGGGCACCGTGTAAATTATGCAGCCAGACTTTGTGGGCACCGTGTAGATTATGTAGCCAGACTTTGTGGGCACCGTGTAGATTATGTAGCCAGACTTTGTGGGCACCGTGTAGATTATGCAGCCAGATTTTGTGGGCACCGTGTAGATTATGCAGCCAGACTTTGTGGGCACCGTGTAGATTATGCAGCCAGACTTTGTGGGCACCGTGTAAATTATGCAGCCAGACTTTGTGGGCACCGTGTAGATTATGTAGCCAGACTTTGTGGGCACCGTGTAGATTATGTAGCCAGACTTTGTGGGCACCGTGTAAATTATGCAGTCAGACTTTGTGGGCACCGTGTAGATTATGTAGCCAGACT
>NC_136507.1:72007071-72019571 GCF_053919585.1 Euprymna scolopes
GAAGAGTGAGATAAATTATTGATAGTGGTTTCAGTTAAACAAGTGTTTATCCTGAAAGTTTGGTGAGGGAGGGCAGAGATTGGAGCTCAAACAAGCACTTGATATGAAAATAACGATAAAGCAGTGATAGGCTTGCAACGCCTCTTATGTGAGAAAGAGGTTGCAAGGAAAAGAAAAGGGCATCACCACTAGGCTACGAAGTCTATTTTGAACTCTGTCAAGGCAGGATAAGCTGCTTCTTATAGCTGATGCCCAGATGTGGCAACAGTACTCCATGTCATGTTGACAACGTTCTGGCGATTTAGCTCTCTGATCTTCTGGGAGGTCTTTTGTCAAACTCTTCATTTAATCCACTGGGATAGACTATTCTCATCCTGTGTTCCATATCATTTTTATATATGAGGGTCGCTCCAAAAGTAAAGCCTCCTATTTTTTTAACTCAAAAAGTTAAAGAGCTATGAAAACGGGAGTGGTAACATTAAAACTAGCATGCTTTTCTGCTCCAGAATTTATTTTACATATCACCATTCTGCATATCACCATTCTCAATGGATTTTTACCAGCAATGAACGATGGCTGTGCATGGACGTCTGGAACGTGTTTTGTCATACAAGAATTGTTCCAAAAGCAAAGCTTTCTATATTTTAATTAAAAAAGTTGAAGAGCTACGAAAACGGTAGTGATGCCATTAAAACGAGCGACCTATTGTGATCCAGAACTTACATAGCCACCACCATTCTCAATACATTTTTGTTAGGAATTCAATGACGCATCTCTGCTTCTGACACATGTCCATGACAAGGGTTGCTTTCTTAGTCTCACAGCGTCAATATTTCCAACAGAGAGATTAAACATTCAGATCATGAATGCATAAGTTCAACCATCATAAAAATGCAATTTGCAATTTGTAAGTCTCCTCTAATCCATTCAGGCGGAATTAAAAAAAAAAATAGGAGGCTTTACTTTTGGAACGCCCCTCATATTTTTTTATCTGTTTATATTTTGACATATGACTGAGATATGACAAAATTAAATCAGCTCTAAGTTGACCCATGACTAATATTTTAACCAAGTTTGGTTATGATTAGTCAAGCGTCATGCTATACACGAACAAATAAACTTGATTAAACTCCCGCTTTGCCAGAGATAAAAAAATGTTTAGTGTGTCATAAAAAGTGGAAACAAAACTAACCAATTATTTTTAATGAACACCTACAGCAGAAATTAGAATACACCCTACTAAAGCCTGATTGTCGCAGTTGGTGAATTTCAAAAATGCAATCTGAACGATGTGCAATAAAATTTTGTTGTTAACTTAGAAAAAATGCCACAACAGTAAAGTTGATTGGCCAAATAAAGAATTTCATGGATAAGGAACGTAATGATCTTCCAAATCACATCCTTACATCATTTGTAGACATTTATGCTGACGACACTACCATTTATGGTAGCACATCTAAGACAGTAAACGACCAAGTTCTCTCCAATTCTCTCTCCTCTGATCTTGAGCACGTAGTACAATGAGGAAAGGAGTGGCTGGTTACTTTTAATGCATCTAAAACCAAGCTTCTCTCTTTACATCATCAACATTCTGATCCTCATCTGGCATCAATTGAAATGAATGGCTCTCGTCTTCAGGAGGCCTCAAGTTTTGACAAGCTTCTGGGCTTGACCATTACTCCTGATCTTAAATGGAACACGTACATCAAATCTGTTGCCAAGGCCGCTGGAAAAATGGTGGGAACTTTCTATCGATCCAGTAGATATCTCACTGCTGATGCAATTCTCTATTTATATAAGAGCCAGGTACGTCCAAGGATGGAATACTGTTGCCACATCTGGGCAGGAGCTGCTAGAAAGGACTTGTCCTGCCTTGATAGAGTTCAAAATAGACTTCGTAGCCTTGTAGGAGATGTCCTTTTCTCTTCCTTGCAACCTCTATCCCACAGAAGAGATGTTGCAAGTTTGTCTCTGATGTATCGTTATTTTCATGGAAAGTGTTCGACTGAGCTTCAATCTATGGTCCCCCCTCGCAAAACTTTCACAAGAAACACTCGTCTAGCTGTAAACACTATCAATAATTCCCCCCACTCTTTATCTGTGCCTAAACCTAAACATAGATTCCATGAACAAAGCTTTTTTATTAGAACTGCACGCCTGTGGAATTGTCTTCCGTTTTCCTGCTTTCCGGCTGACTACAATATGTTTGTCTTCAAGTCTAACGTAAATAAGTTCTTGATGAACCGTTCCATATAAGTTATCAAATTTAACAAATTTTCATTACTAATGATTACTATATTGTCCAATTTCTACTGTACACTTTTTAACCCTTATCCTTGAGTGGCCTCTTGGCCTTGATAATGTGTTGATACCTATGAAAAAAAAAAAAAAAAAGAAAAAGTCCAATGTGAACAAGTTCTAATTGAATCGTCCCCCTAAGTAAGTTACAAAATTCCCACTGTTTACTATGCTAAAATCACAATGACTAATTTATACCTATTAACCCTTATCCTTGAGTGGCCTCTGGGCCTTGATAAGTGGTGACATCCATGTAAAAAAAAAAAAAAAAAAAAAAAAAAGTGCACAGTTTAATGTCAGTGTGGGAACCGTACACACAATTATTCATGAGAAACTGAAGATGCGGAAGATTTGGGCAAAGTTTGTCACAAGGGTGCTCAAAGAAGATCACAGACTATTTGACCAAGATGAGTATCAAACAGTTCTTCACCCTCCCTATAGTCCAGACCTTGCTCACTGTGACTTTTGGTTATTCCCTTAGCTCAAGGAAAACCTTAGAGGCTGTCGGTTAGTATGCCATAAAAGATGAACACTAAACTAACCAATTATTTTTAATTGATATTATGCTTCAGCATTAAATATCCCCAAAAGGTTGATTGGCTATCAAATAGGCAAACGTTAACAACCAATTCGACAGATGAATTTGTGAATAAAAAATTTCTTCAAATTATTTTCATTTTTTTTAGATGTTTAGATTTTATTCAAATTAATCAGTTTCATCAAATTTTGAATATTTAGAAATTTTCATACGTTTTATTAATTGATTTTAATTTCTTCTTACTTCCAGCTCAAGGTGCCAAAGCGGTTACTAATGCAACAAAGAGTTGTTTTGAAGACGTCACACTCGCCAGAGTCGCCTCCCCTTATCTCTTCCCATGCACCATCATGTACAGTCTTATTGCATCCGGCATCATCCATCGTATGTACCTGTACGTCGGTGTGAAGGTCAAGCAAAAGTGGCCAAGCCACATGTCTTTGACTAGTTCTCAACCACAGAGCACGGCTTCTATGGATTGTGAAAAGGCCAACCGTGGTCTCTTCCTTGGACTTCTCATTGGTGTCATCACTTTAATCGCCATTGCCACTTTCTTCGTGTTCGAAGTTCGCATATCTGATTCAGAGACCGCCATTAAGGTATTTTTCATCACCGAAATCGCCCTGCTTGTCATCACCACCATCGGCGTCATCCTCGGCTATCTTCGCCTTTCAACCCTGAGGTTCCGCAGTAGCCGGATGATATCTCTTGATTCCATCCTGCTGATCATCGCCCTGTCCGGTACTTACGTCTACCTATTCCTGTTGCTCATCTCTTCAGCGTCTGGCTTCAAAGAGTTCGGCATGGTCGCCATTCTATCCGTCATCTGTATTTGCATGGAACTCATGCAACTTAGCGTCCAAGCTGTCTTCCTGCTGGACGGTCTCTGTCGAAGCATTAAATATGAAGAACAACAGACCAGAAAACCAGGGCGTGCCATTGTAACGTTCCTGTTGGTGTGTAACCTGGCCCTGTGGTCGGTTAGCAGCTTTGAAGTGAAAAAGACGACTGTGGTGCCGCTGCACGAGAGATTCTTTGGCTTGTTGGCGTGGAATATAATCATTCATTTCTGTCTGCCTCTTCTTGTCTTTATCCGTTTCCACTCGGTCATTTGTCTGTCGGAAATCTGGTACGATGCTTACCAAAAAGACAAGGACACTTAACTCTTACACGATCAGCTCTGTCCGATCTTTTCCTGGTCGGCCCAATCATGCAAAAATTAAGACTTTTACTTTTTTTTTTTTTTTTTTTTACATATATATTTATTTTTTAGACACACTGATTTGAAAATCTTGATATCAAAAATTGTATTAATCGTTTTAACAATCTACAAAACACAAACGAACAAAACAGAAATCGCTGCATGCAATCAAAAGAACGGACCTATTCTTAGGATGCGCTCATTTAATCCGTGCGATTAACGATGGGAAATATATTTCAGAGTTAAGTATGACAGACCGACCAAAAACCGATCGACGAACTCATTGGACGTACCGAAAAATATGCATACGTATTCAAAAGTACATCAATTGTATATATATATATATATATATATATATATATATATATATATATATATATATGTGTGTGTGTGTGTGTGTACGTGTAAATATATATATATATATATATATATATATATATATATATATATATATATATATAATGTACCAGTAAACACCTATTTGTGCCTATATACACCTATTTATAAATATATAAAAATACATGCATATACATATATGCATGCATATATACATGCATATATACATGCATATATGAAGCCATGCACACATATATACCTCCATTCATATATATATATTTGCATACATATTTGCATATATACATACATGCATACATAAATGCACACGCACATATGTATCCATACGTATATAAATACATGCAAACACACACACGCACGCACACATTTGTATCGATACATATATGCATACATACACACACATATGTATCCTACATATATACGTACATACGCACGAATATCCATGCATATACACATATATAGACACACATATTCATACATATATACATACACACACACACACACATGTATCCATACATATATACATACATTCACACACATATATCCATACATATATACATGCACACACATATATCCATACATATATACTTACATACACACATATATCCATATATATATATATATATATGCATACATACACACATATATCCATATGCATACATTCACACATATATCCATACATACACACACACATAATGGTTAAAAGAAACAATGCAACGCCAGCTTAATCTAATTTCATGAATTTATTTCAACCCAAGCATGGGCTTTTTCAAATGAACTGGGATATTCATATTCGCATCTGGTTAACACAATTGAGAAATTCTCAACCAATCAGTTTATCAGAAAAATCAGTAAGGAACAAAGAAAAAACGGAGAGAAAACGGTTTCGCTAAACTGTTATATGGGTTTTATCAAGTGAAATTTTCATCTTCCTTTTTTCCATTTATATATGATGCGGCATATATATTTATACATATATAATTCTACACACAGATTATCAACTTGAAAAAAAAAAATAACGACCATTTCTCCCTATAAAATATTAAAATACATATTAATTCATATTCAAATATGATATGAAATCGTCATCTTCAAGCTTGGCAGTTTTGTGGCCCGTCGTGTGCGTTTCACGTACTCTTAGAAATTCGAATGCAATTAATAACTTATCTCCCTTTCTTTTTTTTTTTTAAAGAAATTTTCACCCATGCGTGCCTTACCCTCCCATCTTTATTTGCGCCCACCCACTCCTCTCGTCGAATTCTTCGGAACCATAACTTTCACCGGAAACATAGAATGAAACGTGACATTTATCCTGTATTCCTTTGACATAGCCGTTAACACATTATACGAACAGACGTCTCCTACATCGTTTAGTCTATACTTATTTTTTTTTTTTACATTTTTCAAAGTTTTTTTTAATCAATTACAATTGATTTCTCTTCCAGAGATAAAAGGGCATGTCTTTACCGCACCCTCATATTCTGAATACGCATTTAAAAAGATATATAACCAATGCTCAGACAAATTTTAAGGGTCCATCTCTTTTTAAATTTGCCACCTCTTGTGCGCGGGATTATTCAAACTTCCCCCATCCACCTTCCAGCCTTATACCAAATTTTGGTGCTTGTGCAGATTAGTGATATTTTAAATCAGCGCATTTCAGGTGAAAACATTATGTACTTACGCGTCATATCGAAATTAGTATAAATTTTCAATAATTACGAAAAATGATATAGTAAAAGATGTGTTTGATGTATTTTTAACAAAAAAAATCATCCGCAATTACGTTCTGACATTTTGTGTTTTAAAATGGCGAACCTCTAATTTAAGTCAAGGGAGATAAGTCAGTTTGTCATACAGAATTGACCGCACAACTCTTCCGCATTGAAATATGCAAAGAAACTTGATAATTCGAAAAATTCTATTTTTACTTGTAATTATATTTTTACTGTATCATCTTTCGTACTTTGGGGGAATTCATACTAATTTCGGCATGATAAATAATATTTTCACATGAAATGCGCTAGTTTAAAAGGTCACTAATCTATGTCAGAATTGTAGAGTTTTTGTCCAGAATTCGCCCAATATTAAACAACTCTGTATGATGTACGTACCTGTGAAGAAACAAAAATATCATATTTAAAAAAAAAACAAAAAAAAACAATCATATGAATTTATCAAGTAATTTTATTTTTAAATATTTTTATAAGTAATCGAGGAGCGGCTGTCTCGTGTAGACATTTTAAAACAATCTCTAGAAAGAAAGGAATAAATAAAGAGAGATAACTCGGCAATAATTCAAACTTGCGAGATTTTTGTTGTTAATATATACGGATTTCCATTAATCGGTTAAATGATTTTCTTTATAAAAATAAAACTACTTGATCAATTTACGGGATTTTTGGAATGTGATATTTTAGTTGCGTCACGGGTACATACGCTGTGCAGATTATTTTCTCTAATTTTGCTTTTTAATATAGGAGGAATTCTGAACAAGAACCACATAAAAGAAAAGTTTTAAAATGTTAAATTCTTTAACTTTGAAATTTATTAAAGATCTGTAAATACGATTTGGATTTTATGTTGCGTAGAATTGGTAATACGTAAAAATAAAAAATAAAAATTTTTAAACAGGTAGTAGTGATAAAAAAAAATAATTTGTCTCTTATTTATTTAAGATTTTTTACTGCTGATAGTACCTGTTTACAATGGCTCCCCACGGGACAGAGTTAGACACCAGGGTCGTTTTTTAACGTGGAGAAAAGGTACAAAAATAAAAATTGTCTCAGTCGTGAAGGATTTCTCCTCCACTGAAAGAGAACGAGAAATGGAAGTGCCGCATCTGAAAACAGATACTACACTTTGATCTTGGCCATTCGTGCGAATTAAACGTCATGTTTTAAGAGAACATTTAAAGGGCGATAACTCGATTCAACTAAATTTGGACGAATCGAATTTTTGAATAAATTTCTCCTCATTCACACGCTTAAAAAATGTTGAAAATATTAAATAGAAACCAAAGTATTTGTTCGTTTTCAATAAATTTTAATTACAATTAAGCAGAATAACAAGTTTACATGAAATAAAATTAGAATCCTATTTATAAATCTTAGCAGGGTTCTCAACTCAAAAAGCAGTGTGTTTTCCTTTTTTTTTTTTTGCGGATTAATGATATCATATATAATTAAGACAGACTTTATAAATTCTCTATATAAAAATCACACAAGCAAAATCTCGTTGTAAACAGCGCTACGAACAAACCGTATAGCATTAAAAATATTTTTTAAATGCCGTTAAAATATTTTAATACTTTTTTTATATTTTGTATTTTCTTTTTCGTCTAAAAAAGTCTGGTGCATCCTAATAAGTTTGTTTTGTTTTTTTGTTTTTTCAAAAAAATAAAAATTTCTCGTTTTTTTTTTTATATAATAATTTTTATAATAATATAATGCGTGTACAGAATATGAGGATGGGTAAAAAAAAAAAAAATCAGAAACCATATTCCACTCTGACTTTGGTCGATTATTTATTCTTTTGATCATTCTAACTTTTTCTCATTTTGTCAATTTTTTATTGTCGTATTCTTTAAATAAACTTTAAATTAAATTATCTTTTGTTATGTTTTTTTTTCACAATTGTATTTCTGAGTGTCACCTGTACTGAGGATTGAACCTCCAATCTGCAGTACTGAATTACAAGCACTTTATTCACTACGCCATGAACAATTCTAGTATGAATTTTACGAGTCTTAAACTATTTTTTTATTTTTAGAATGACAATCTTACCATTTAACACTGTATTTCACTATTTATTATTATATATTAATTTTTTTTTTTTTTATTACATTTTCACCCCAAACAAGGCACATTGCCACTCAGGTGTAGGGGGCTACTATCAGGGTCAGCAACTACGGGGGCACTATGTAGGGATTTGGGCAGCAAGATGTCGGTTCACGTTGCACTTGAACTTCTGCATGTCAGTACAGTTAGGGAAGCATGATCCTGGAATGGAATTCCAGAGTCTAGCGGTTCTGGGGAAGAAACTACTGGAGTAGAAGGATCTTTTGCATCTAGGGATCTCTACTGTGTGGGGGTGGGATTTAGCTGCCTGTTGGGTTTGTCGAGGGTGTCTGCGTCGTGGGGGCACAAGTGTCTGCAGTTCGTCGGAGCACTCACCATTAAAATACTTGTAGAACAAGCAGAGGGATGAAACGTTTCGTCGATGGGACAGAGGCTGAAGCTTAGATGCCAGTTCAGGGCCTATCAGATTTGCGACTCTTTTTTGACCTTGTCTAGGAGTGAGAGACTAGTAGTAGACGCACCAGCCCAGATGTGACAACAATACTCCATACATGGGCGAATGGTGGCCTTATAGAGGTACAAGATAATTTCAGGCATAAGTAGTTTTCTAGCACGGTAGAGAGAGCCTACCTTTTTTGCAGCGGCCCTGGCAATGTTTTCAATATAATTGTTCCAGCTCATGTTTCCTGTGAACGTTAGGCCAAGCAGTTTGAAAGATGTACTCTCAGACAGGGAGTCACTAGCCATTGCTATTGGTGGCAGAGAAGGTTTCTTTTAGTTATTGAAGGAAACCAGTTTGGTTTTGGCAGCATTGAATGTGACCATCCATTTATGTCCCCATTCCACTACAGATTGGAGGTCATCCTCTAGTGTTTTTGCCATTTCTTTAGATATGTGTTCATTTGTTTTCCTGTCATGCCTTTTATAGAGTGTAGTGTCATCAGCATATATACCCATCTCAGAGGCAGTTTTGTCGGGGAGGTCATTAATAAATATCAGGAACAATAGAGGTCCAAGAATAGACCCCTGAGGCACTCCCGCATTTATATCACACTGTTTAGATGTTCGACTGTCGAGGACAACCTGGATTTTTCTCTTGTCTAAGAAGAATTCAATTATGCTAAGTATTCTACCAGTGATACCGTATGATTTAATTTTCCTGAGGAGACCCTTGTGCCATACCTTGTCAAAAGCCTTAGATATATCTAGAGCTACCGCTCTGCCCTCCCCCGCTTTGTCCAGTGAATGGTATATACGTTCAGAGATTACAGTGAGAATGTCAGCTGTGGAACGGGCTTGTCTAAATCCATATTGTTTGTCAGTCAGAAGTTTAGCGTCTGTAAGGTGCCGGACTAGAGCATGGTTAATTATGGTCTCAAATATTTTGGAGAAAAGTGGGAGGAGGCTAATGGGGCGATAATTTGATGGGTCAGTTCTTTCGCCAGAATTCTTGAATATTGGTACCACAGAAGCGGTTTTCCAACAGCCCGGAAAGCATGATTCATTAAGGCATTTGTTGAAGAGTTTGGAAAGAACTGGAGCTACTTCGGCTGAGCACTTTTTTAATAGCACAGCTGGGATGAGATCAGGTCCGCATGCTTTGGAAGTGTCAAGATTTATTATGATAGCATGTACCTGAGCAGGGGTGATTTTTAGATCGTCTAGCGTGGCGTCTGTCCGCAAAGGAAAGTCAGGCAGGGGGTGGTTGGTAGGGTCCAGTGTGGAGTTCGAGGCAAACCGGCTGGCAAGCATATTAGCTTTGTCGGTTGCTGAGCAAACAACCTCGTGATTGTTGGTTAGTGGGGGAATTGTTGATTGCCCATTGTTTACTACACTGTTGTAGATTTTCCAGAAGTCACGATTTCCTAATTTTTGTGCTTCGATGCGTTTTTTAGTGGTTTCAGTAAATTCTCTCTTAGCTGTCGCTATTTCTTTCTTAACGTTATTTCTTGCTTCTATGTACTTCTGTTTGTTTGAACTGGACTTATGTCGGTTAAGTCTGTGGTATGCATGCTGCCTTTGAGCAATGGCAGTTGCGCAAGTCGAAGTAAACCATTGGGGAGAGTGGGGCTTGCTATAAAATTTCCGCATGGGAACATGTGCTTCTATTGCTGTTTTGATCCATTCAGTGGTCTCATTTGCGCACTGTTCGGCAGGAAGAGAAAAAATATTTCCCCATGGAAATATATATATATATATGTGTGTGTATATGTATGTGTACGTGTGTCAGAAATTTCGTGAAAATAGTGAATAATTCCACCCCATTTTTCCAAGCTTATAACTCCTCGAAAAATGTAATTCAAGCCCTAATTTTTTTTTCAATTAAAGAAGCAAGGATCAAGGTTTCATTTAAAAAAAAAAAAAAAAAAAGAGTTTTTTTTTTTTTAAGTTTTAAACTTCGGAGTTTACAGGTAAATTTCTAAAAAAACAGTTCTTTTTTTTTGTTTTAAATTTGTGTATATTATTTATTGTCCTTGTCTCTTCAATTTGTGATATATAAGACTTTAGTACATAAATTAATTATTTACTTTTTAATAGACATTTCAAAATGGGAGGCGTGAATTATTCGACCCCCTGTCTTTCCAAGCTTATAACTCCTCGAAAAATGTAATTCAAGCCCTAATTTTTTTTTTTTTCAATTAAAGGAGCAAGGACCAAGGTTCCATTAAAAAAAAAAAAGAAAAAACAAATAACGTGGTTTAAAAAAAAGGTTTTAAACTTCAAACTTTACAGGTAAAATTCTAAAAAACACTACTTGTTTTTTGTTTTAAATTGAAATATATTATTTATTGACCTTTTCTCTTCAATTTGTGAGTAAATTAATTATTTACTTTTCGGTGAGTAAATTAATTATTTACTTTTTAATAGAAATTTGAAAATGGGGGGGGGCATGAATTTAAAAAAAGCGTTTGTCTAAAACATTATATTCGGTTTATTGGAAAGAACATAAAATTTCACATTGACCCTAAAAAAATCGTAAAAATAGAATCAATAGGAAAATTTTGATAGATTTTTAAAGATTAAAAATTGAAAAATATTGAGTTCGGATAATTCATTACTGTTTTTAAAAAAAAATATTTCTATTACTTTTAAAACAACTTTAATAGTTTATTTTGGAAGTATAATCCATAAAGAAACTAAATAACCCTCTTTTAACAGAGAAATTACGAGATTTTTATATTTTATTCGCAGTTTCGTGTTAGGGGTGTCAAAAATTCCTACAAAAATTCTGATACACCTAATGTATGTGTGTATATGTGTATATATATATATGTACATTTATATGTGTATGTATATTTATGTATATATATATGTATATATATGTACATGTATATGGGTATGTATATTTATGTATATGTATGCATATATATGTATATATATATATGTATGTATATATGTATATATATGCATATATATATGTATATATATATATGCATATATATAGGTATATATATGTGTATATATATATGTATATATGTATATATATATGTATATATGTGTATATATATATATGTATATATGTATGTATATGTATATATGTATGTATATATATATATGTATGTATATATATATATATATATATATATATGTATGTGTATATATATGTATGTATATATGTATGTATATATATATATGTATGCATACATATGTATATATATATGCATGTATATATGTATATATATGTATATATTTAGTTGCCCAGTTTAGTCGCCGGTGACCCGACTAAACTGGTTCCCCCACCAGACTTGTTTGGTGAGGAGGGCGGCTAGTCTCCCTGAAGGATTAAAAACAAGACCTTCCAAAGGGCAAATAAACTCTTTTCTGGGTCAACGGCCAACTAGCACCGTGTATATTTGTGTTTGTGTATATGTGTATTGGGGTGGAGAGGGCTCCCGTAAGCCGTGGTGAAGGCAACCTTTCTAGGAGAAGCAAATCTCTGATTTAAAAAACCATAAAGCGGAAGACCAGTACCCGCATTAAGCTGGTCTGCAGTTTAATTTGTTGCTGGCTATCTTGCTCTTGCTTGTTGCTGGATCTCAACATTTTGAACCGAGAGAGAGACTTAGCTGTTGTACAAAGCTAAGACTCTGTAACATCATCTTTGTATAGATACTCCCTCAGGCATTTGGGCTCATGAATTTTAAATGTCTGAGGGAGTGGCACTCGTCTGACAAGACGTTGCAATCATCATCATCATATGTATATATATGTATATATATAAGCATATATATATGTATGTATATATATACGTATGTATATATATGTATGTATCTGTATATATATGTATGTATATATATATGTATGTATGTAT
>NC_136507.1:72024571-72029571 GCF_053919585.1 Euprymna scolopes
TGGCAAATGTTTCGTCTATATATATCCATATCTATCTATCTATATACAGAGTGATCCAAAAAAATCAGAGGACATCCAATTGTTTTTCTGAGCATTTTACAGTCAACGGAGAAAAAAAAGGCCAAAGAGCCTAGTGTTTTGATGTGATGTTTTGAATATGATAAACTAGTTATGACCAAAGTTTCCTTTCATTCGGACAAAACACTAAGAAACGGGGTTCTTTACCACAACCAGCGACACTCAGTTCAGTGGTTAGATGCTGACGAAACTCCACGACACTTCCCGAAGCCAGAGTTGCACCAAAAGAAGTCTCATTCATTACAGTTTTTTGAATGCAGGCAAAACCATTACGGCAAAGAAGTACTGTCAACTAACCGTTACTTCCATGGCAAGTGCTCGTCTGAGCTCCAATCTCTGGTCCCCCGTCGCCAGTCTTTTACGAGAAATACCCGTCTAGCTGAAGCCACTGTCAAAAATTTTCCCCACTCTCTATCTGTGCCTAAATCAAAACATAGATTCCATGAACAAAGCTTCTTTCTTCGAACAGCACGCCAGTGGAACTCTGTTCCGTCTGCCTGTTTCCCACCTGACTACAACTTGGATGTCTTCAAATCCAATGTAAACAAATTCCTGATGAACCGCCCCCTTTAAGTAGACACTTTATGAAATCTCAACACTAACGTACAACGTACTGTACATGCAATAACCATTATCCCTGAGTGGCTTCCGGTCCTTGATAAGTGGTGACCTCCTTGTAAAAAAAAAAAAAAAAATGAAATGCATCAGAAACTTCGACAGCAACACCCAGCATTAGTCAACAGAAAAGGCCCAATTCTCCTCCACAACAATTCCCGACCGCATATTTCTGATTCTTGCCTTTCACAATCTTCATTCATACTTAAAGGAGACAAAAACAGTGACAGAAAATAATATCAAATAGTTTAACCCTTCCATTTTTATCATAAATTATTTAAATATTGCTCAAATCCTATTTCGGTCACCTAAATTGGTTTTGACATTACTTACAAACAACTTACTTTTCTTAAAATATATTTTAGTAAAAAAAAAAAAAAATTAAAAACCATTCTATGAAAACCAGATTGACCCCATAATTTTATTATACAACACCTGTTCAAACTGAAACAGGCTTATCACAATATACTTATGTGTATCTACATTAAAAAAGCCTTTTTAAACTTTGTGACATATTTTCATTCTATGGAGGTCAGGAGGGAACGTAGATCCCATAATTTTATTATACCGTATTTCTTCAAACTGAAACATAATTATCAAACTATATTTACGCAGACAGATATAAAAAGTCTTTGTTAAAGTTTGTGGCATATTTTCATTTTATGGAGGGCAGGCGTGAACGCAGACCCCACAATTTTATCACACCATCCCTGTTCAAGCTGAAACATATTTATCAAAGTATTCTATCTATATCAAAAACCCTTGCAAAAGTTTTTGTTTTAATTTTTTTATTTCCATACTTAAGGGGCCAGGCGCATACGCCGCTCCCACAATTTTAATAAACCTCCACTATTTAAAACAGAAAATACCAATTTTTTATCCTCAATACCTCTTCTATCATCGTATGTGGTCAGTTTTCTATAATAGTCAACTGTATAGGAGCCTGTCGCGATTTCAAAATCACTGCCTCTGTTTTTCCTTCTTTCTTCACCCCTGTTGTCTCTTCGCCTTCCCTTCCCTTAAACAAAGCTAAATGTATGAACATATCCGGGTTCAACATACACTGTCGTTACTCAGTCTTTCTTTATTGCCCCTCATCTTTCCATTTCTTTGGAGGGGAAAACTTGTGACCCTTCACCGCTAACACCGGGGCTTGCCTTTTTCCCTTGCCATGAGTTGACGGGCATGAGGGTTTAGCTGCTGCCGCTTTCATCTTCCTCTGCTCGACGTCAGACTTTCGCTGTAAGTTGTTTTTCCTTTATTTTGTTTCCACATTGGGACTTTGATTAATTTCTTACTTTCTATTTTGTTAGTATTTTGGATTTATTCAATTTCGACGTATTTTTAAGCATTTTCTGCTTCCACACCACACTGTTTTATTCTTTCTTTCTGTTTTCAGTTTTTACCTTCTTCATTTTCAATTGATTTAACGACAAACTGTCTTCAGAGTTTTGATTTTGGAGAAGTGTTTATACTTTCCATCGTAAGACTTAAAACATTCTAGACAATGGAGCACGTGGCCTTTATGGGATGGAGCATACACATTCACCTTCCTTTTTTTTTCCATCCTTGACTCCTACGCACATCAGAATTCAAATATATCAAAAAAAAACGCCAATAATTCAGGCAATTGACTTTTTACTTTTTAGACGAAATTAAATTAAATGGAACCTACAAACTCCCAAGCTACTTTTGATTGCATAAATTTCGTTCTGGAATTAATTAAAGTCGTTTGTTTGTCTTATTGGGAGTGATGTCTCTAACATCACGCTGACCAAATGAATACAGCCAGCCTTAGCCCAACCATGATAGTTTCGGCCGGGCGCTAGACCCGGCCACGGAGTGGGAGGGGGCTCCTGAAGCAACGACTGATGCTACCAGTTACATTGACGGAATCCACCAGCTGAAGGATTCCCAGCAACATCAACCATCTCAGCAGCAGTTCAAACAGGCCTTATCAGGGCTAAACAACCAGCCCTTATCAGGGCTAATAAGTTTTTCTACTAATGGGATCCACTACTGCTTGCCTCCTGAGACCCACCAGCAGCGAACTTCACTCCCAGTCTCCAGCGCTTCCAACTCACTCCAGCGGCTTCCTGCTCATTCCTGCAGCCTACAAGCCCTTGGTGCCTTCTAGCTCCTTCTACAGCTTTCCGGTAACCTTGCCTGCACCTCGTTCTTCCGGCCTGCACCTCGCTTGCATCTCGCTCCTTCAGTCTGCAACCTCGCCTGCACCTGGCTCCCTACCGTCTGTTCCTTAACACTGACGCCTACACTCTCAGTGGCTCCGTTCTTTAACATTAACCCCTACGTTCTCAGTGTCGTCCATTCCTTAACACTGACCCTACGTTCTCAGTGTCGTCCATTCCTTAATACTGACGAATTTCTTATTTAAATTTGGATCAGCAAATATGTTTCAATCAAGCTGATATATTTTTGGATAGAGCAAAGAATTAGTTTTTGGGGGCAGAAAAAGCAATAAAACGAAACAAATATGAGTTTATCAATATCGCATAATACCCTAGAGTTAGAGTGTTTACACAAAAATCTGATGAGCTAAAGTCTATATGAATTGGAGAGGAGGTGTGGGTTAAACCGGCTGGGGCCCACCGCACAACAAAAGGTATGGTACACAGTGCCGTAACAGTATCTCGGTGGACGGTGTACCAAGACATTTCCTTGATATTAGGTTGATTGGAAGAGATTTGGAGAATAAGGGAGATAATAAGCAACAGGAAGCCAAACAAGAAACATAATGAAGATCCCAATGAGAGCGACATACTCCAAGATGGTTGGATGACTACATATCGTGAGTTGTCCAAAGGAACGGAGGTGTGGGCATGTGATTAAATGATTATAATTTGTGACAGACCTGTTCTTTCGGCAGCTTGTAAGATCTCGTGCGAATTGCAGGAGTGAAGAGAAAAGAAAAAGAAAAGAAATGGTTACCTTTTTATATGCTTACTCAATATGCAAATGAGACGCTTCTGGTTGAATATAAAAGAAGCGCCTGATTTTTTCAGAAAAAGCACATTTTAGATTTGATTATTGAAGTGGCTAGTTGCGTCAGTAGTGCGTCGTGATTTGCAGTTGCATTTTGGATACTGAAGTGGCGAGTTGTGTCAGCTGTGCGTTGTGCTTTGCTGTTGGGAGGTTCTTGGTAGCATAACGTAGAGTGTTTTTAGAAGTGTGACATCAGATTGCCTCTTGATTTTTTTATATATTTCCTTTTACTGATATTATCCAGGGTTCGGTATTACTTTGACTAGTCAGAAAAAAAAATTCTAAAGTCTATACTGTTTTAACCTCGCTGCTGTGTTATGAAATTCAAAAGTAAATCCTTCAATGGATCGGTTGGAATAGAACGCATAGACGACACTTTTAGGAGTCGGCAGAAACTTGAAAATATTTTAACATTTATGGAAATGTTTTTTTTTTCATTATTCTCCCCATTTAACCCTTTGAAACCCTCCTACCACCTCTCTTATATACCGGTATTCCTTCTAATCTTATTATAAATCTATTGTTAAGGAACAGCCGCCTGTTCTTGTAAGTGAGTAAATATGAGATAGGATAGCCGAGAATTCGAACCTGGGAAGCTAGGTTTGGAATTGAGAATTCCGATCATAAGTTAAAATAAATAATACAGATATGTTATGGAAAAGGAATGCGTTGTTAGTAATGTTATTGAAAAAGGAATGTGATGATGCAATTTTGTTTCTGTTAATGAAATGAAATTAAAATTGATAGTATCTAGATCCGAACAATTGAAAATGTTAAACATATTTGTAAAGTAGGTTAGTCGAAAATTAGGTTAGAGAAATCGGTCTTTGTAAACATGTGAAGAACAGTGCATGTTTAGACATATGAGGCATGTCAGGCCACGGGATCGATATGCACGTTGTTTGGTCATGCAATGACGTCATGAGTTCTCAATATAGTTAGAGTTTGGAGAGAGAGAGAGAGAAATAAATTCAGTCAGAGGCCAGGACAGGGTCGGACAGACAAAGCTGACATCCGCCTTGGAAGTGAAGGTAGAAGTTGAAATAATGTAGAAACTTTGAATTCCTTGATGCGAAGCCATTGACCGGTCAAATGGAATAAACGAACATCATATTTTTGTAACTGTCGTCTTCGTGTTATGTCATTCAACAGATAAAGGTATTGTGAATTTGTATTATAAGACTCAGTATCAAGAAATAATGAATGTTCATTCATTATGATAAAAGACTGAAATCCTCATCTCAAAAATATAAAGAAAATGTTTATAGAAACACTCCCAGAACTGTCAAAAAGTATAAATGTCA